>NC_138066.1:39016675-39484719 GCF_964194185.1 Rhinolophus hipposideros | reverse complement strand
TTAAGTTTGTAATTGCCTCTCTACGTATACCAATTATCTCGATGTTATTTTCCATACTTTGTTATCTAGCTCTTAAACTACCTGCTCCCCAACATAACTGTGATATTAAATTAGCTGTAGGAAGTGATTGGCACAGTTTGGCTGCACATAAATATTCAGATCTTAGCTGTTTACTTTTCTCTCTTGTTTTTTATTTCCTTAGTTCTCCCATAGTGCAAAGGAAAAAAACAAATTGAGTTTGTCATCCACATCCTGTTTTAATTTTATATATCATCATTTCTGACCTATAGTTCCTCTTATATAGGTTTTAATTCTGCTACCATGGGTTAAGCTTTTCTGTTTTCTTTTCAGATTTTATGTTTCCTTTTTATGTCATTTTGTTGCCCTTTCATCTTAATCCTGTTACTTTACAATAGTGGCTATGTTATCTTTTTTACTCTGTTGGAGATTCCAAAAAGTTTTGTTAATTGTTTGACCAAATTTATTTGATAGTTTTTCCAGGGGAATATTCTTTCTGAATTTCTCAGATTTGCTTTCTTTTCTTTCTTGGTTCTGCAGTGTTCTACTTGTAATTGTAAAAAATGTTGATTTTTTTTTTTTTTTCCCTCTCATCATTCTTAAAATATCACTTAATCTATCGAGACTTTGTGTGTATCACTGGAAAAATTTTGTAGCTGGCTGTATTAGTTTCCTGTCACAGTTACATGGAGGCTGGAAGTCTGAAATTAAGGTGTGTTAGCCCTTGCTGCTTTTGAAGCCTCTAGGAAAGAGTTCAGTGTCTTGCTACTTCCTGCTTCTAGCGATTCCTAGCAATCCTTCGCATCCCTTGGCTGAACTCCATCTTTGCCTCAGTCTTCACATGGTCTTCCTGTGTGTCTGCATTTTCACATAGCCTTATAAGTCCTCTGATTTAAGTAAGGCCCACCCTAATCCAGGATGACTTCGTGTTAAATTAACTACATCTATAAAGACCCTATTTACACAAGGTTCTGGGTGGGCATGCATTTTGGGGCAGGGTCTGGGGAGAGGGCATTACTCTCCTCAGCACACAGGCCGCTAGTGTCCTTGTCTCTGCTGTTCAGGATAGTTGAATCCTATTCCCAATTCAATTCCTGGGTTTTAGCAACTTTCATACTTAGCATGTCTTTGCTCTGAATAGTTGAGCTTCCTTTACTTCCATTGTCAATTTTTCAGGTTCTTAGGCACCATTAAATCTATTGTACAAAGAACTTCAGGTCCCAGTATATTGGAAAACTTACCAGGTTTGCCTACTTCCTCCCCTAATGTTTTTTAGTCCTGTGAAGTATGAACGCTAATGTAACAGACACCTATGTACATACACCCTAAATATTAATGTCTTGACTTTTTAAAAACCTTTTTACTTGACTTTTTTTAAAGGAAATAACAGATAAACAATATTCCTTTTATTGTCTATTATCTCCTTTACCTGCTTCCTTCCTCATAGATAACTACTATCATGAATTTGGTACGCATACTCGCAGTTCAGATTCTTACAGTTTTACTACCCATATATGTATCCATGAGCAAAATGCAGTATTGTTTACAGTTTATATAAAAACTTACGTAAATGCCGTCATGGTGTACATCTTCTACTTAGTGGGGTTTGGTTTGGTTTGGTTTTGGTTTGTTTTAATTTACTGTTGTGTTTTCTAGATCTTCGTGTTAGGGTACATAATTTTAGTTCAGCTTTGTAAATAGTCCACATTTCCTTAAAAAAGATGTTTGTGTGGGTGTGAGTGTATCAGTATCCTGTTTGTTGACTTCAGCGTTCTAAATTTAACTCATCTTGGGCTTGTGTTCATAACTTCTGTATTCTTTGGTCTGCTTTCTGTTTGTTTTTGAAATATATTTGATAATGTAACGTTAATGTTAAGGTATATAACATGTTGATTTGACACATTTATATCAGAATATGATTGTCACTGTAGCCTTACCTAACACCTCTATCATTTCACGTAATTATCATTTCCTTTTTGTGGTGGAACATGAAATAAGAAAAAAGAATAATAAATAGCATGTTTGGTGTTTCTAATATGCTTGTATTGTCTTTAATCACTATACTGTCTCTTAGATTTCCAGAGCTTATTTATCTACTAGTTGCAGGTTTGTATTGTTAAGCAACATCTCTTATTTCCTCAAACCCACATATATTTTTTTAATTAATATACATTCATATAATTCCAGCTGACTGGTGAGGTACATACAAGTCCATGATCGTTTCTTCTTTGTTATTCCTTTCATCATTTTGTTTAAATAGGTTTCCTTGGTAAGTACTTGCTGGATACATCTTTTTCCATCTGTTTTTTACTTTTTCTGTGTCGATTTGTTTTAGGTGAGTTTTTAAGGGTTAAGTTAAATCCATTTACATTTGCTCTGATTACTATTATATTTGGAATCATTTCTTCCATAGTTTTTTTTAAGCCTTACGTTTTCTTTGTTTTTATGCCTTTTCTGCTGTCTGTTGGATTGGTTGAATGTTCTTTTCGTCTTAGCTGCTTTGGGAACAATAGGACTTCAGAATGCCTCTTTTTAAAAGTAATCTTTCCTTCCCATTATGTGTAATGTATCTTTATTATTTAGTTACCATATTTTTAAATCCCCCCCAAATCAGTCAGTTTTAAGTTCATATTTACTTACGTTTACCAACACTTTTCCCATTCTTGTTCACGGTTGCTTCTTGCGCTCTACTCCATCATCCTTCTTGCCGAACACATTCTTTAGTAGCCTTCCAACAATGGTCTATGAATTGTAATGTCAATCTATATATGTTGAAAACATACAGAATTATATTGTGTGTGAATGTATACATATGTATGTATATTTGTGAATGCACACAGTTATAAATTGACAATTCTTGATGTCTTGATTGTGTGTAAAATTTTATATTCAGTACTTTAACAATATTTCATTGCCTTCCAATATTTATTGTTGATGAAAATTCTAATATCCCATTAAATGTTTCTTTATAGGTTATCTGTGTCTAACTCAGCCCCCTACTTTTGGGTTTGTTTTTTGCTTGTTAAAGTTTTACAACATTAGGGTATGAACTAGTTTTTAGCCACTTTAGGTCTTGATGTGTATTTACCTTCATTCTGAGAGTTCTTGTCTATCTTGAATTTTGAAAATTTTCTAGCCGTTAATTTCCTTAAATTTTTCTCCTCTTCTTTTTAAAATATGGAATATATCTATTGGATTATTGCTGATCTTATTCTTTCTTCCATATCTCTTCATTTCTTTTTATGTTTTCCAGTTTCATGTCTTTGTCTTGTTTACTCTATGTAGTTGTCTCTGACTGTTCTATTCCTCCTGTTCATCAGGTTTCTCTCCAGCTGTGGTCAGTTGACTGTTAAACCTGTCAGTTGGGTTTTTACTTCAATGTGTGCTTTTTATTCAGAAAAAAAATTTTGTTCGTGGTTACTTTTAAAAGCACCCTTTTTTCTTCCTGTTCTTGTTTTATGACTTCCATTCCTTCCTTTACAAACTCTTTGAACAATTTTAATGTACTTATTTTTATACATTGTTTTCAAATTGTTCTATTTCTAGCTTGTTGAGGACAAATTCTTCACATTTTTTCATCTACTGACTGCCTCATATCAGTCTGTATTCTTGTGTAATCTTTTCACAGTGTTCTCATCTGTGGCAGGGGTGAAGGAAGCATGCTTTCTGTAGGAGTCTTACGATTCCTGGACTGTGGAAGTGTCTTTAAAGCAGTCTTCTGAAAAGGCCTCAGGAATGTGGGCTAATCTTGAATAGCAAATTTTTAGCTTAAGTCCCTGCACATATATAGGTAGTATGGATTTGGACCTCTTACCTGAACATGGGTTGGGACTGGACTTTCTTATTCTCTCAGGTGACTTTCCGCTAAAGTCCCAGGGTAGGTGTTAAGCTTTCTTGCCACTTCCTGGGTAGTCGACCAAGACTTTCTCATCATTGCCTTGACTTTCGGTTCTTTGTTTCTTGCACCTCTGAATTTCTTACTCTAATTCAAGGTATAGACCCTTTGGCAGTGTGATAAAGGCATGGTGTAGACTCCTGAGAATAAGTTTTTAATGCATAAAATGAAATGTAGATTATGGGGGAACCAAGTATGTTGAAATGGTTATTAGAATATAAATTATTTGGTAATTCATTAAATAACAAGATTTATCAGCAGGTATAATAACTCATGATTTCAGACTTCAGTTCACCCTTGAACAACAAGGGGATTAGGGACACTGACCCCCCTGCACAATTGAAAATTCACTGATAACTTTTGACTCCCCAAAAACTTTACTAATAATAGCCTGCTGTTGACCAAAGTCCTTACTGGTAACATAAACAGTGATTAACATATTTTGTATGTTACATGTATTATATATTCTTATAATAAACTAAACTAGAGGAAAGAAAGTTACAAGAGAAAATAAGGTACTGTATTTATTGAAAAAAATCTGCGTATAAATGGACCTGCACAGTTCAAACCCTGTTGTTCAAGGGTCAACTGTAGTGAAAACACTCAAAGATGTCTGCCACCACTGTAATGTGATGGGTGAATCAATTTGGAGAGCACTTCATGCCATATCCTCTGCTCAAAGATTCTTAAAAGATGTTAAAGACTTTTTAAAAAGTTTTTTTTATTAAAAAGAAGAAAAGCTTTCATTTGTTTCCCCACTTATGTGAGAAGGGAACTTTTGTAAAGCAATACTGATTAAGCGTGCTTATGAACTACTAGAATTCCAAGAGAAACATTTCAGAACATCTGCTTTCTGGTCTATAACCTCTTTGTAGGTGATGTTTGTACACTTGGCAATACTACAATAAAAGTTTAAAAATGAACCCACCATTCTTCACTTCCTAAAATCTCATTCTTAAATTATGACTAGATGTGTTTAAATATTCCTGAAGTAAATATAAAATATAGAAACTTTTTTTGCAACATTGACTTAATTATTGATCCCATTTTATTTTCAGTCAGTAATTTTCTAGAAAAATAAACTAAAAAGATCAAATGATTTCACATTTTCTTTCAATATTGATTCACTTACATTTGTTTTAATTGGTGTGTGCATATACCTTTGATTTTTAAGTTGCATATACATATCTTAGTATCAGTAGTACTTGGCATTTTAGATGCTGCATATGGAGGGATGCCGCAGTTTGTGTACCCATCCCACAGTTTAGGTTTCACTGGTATGTACACACGGAGAGCCATGAGCATTTTGGTATAAATTTTAAAAATCTCTCCCTTTTCTGTTATCATCTACCCTAGTTCCTTGGGGATCTACTTTCTAAGAAATATTTACCAAAGTAAAAGTCTACTATTGTGCTTCTGTATATTGCAAAGTTTAGGCTATTTTAAGATTGAATCGGGTAGTACCATCTCCAGGGTTGTGAATGATTATTGCCACTAGTGATGCTTTTAATTCTAACGGTAATTTCTTAACTGTTATCAAAGACTATTCTGTTCAAATTACCAAGATTCTCTAAAATTGATTATTTAAGTTTGTTTGAATGAAGATCCAGGTAAAGTCCATACATTCCAGTGAGTCTTTTAAATCTAATTCTATTGGTTTCCTCTTTATCTTTTTTTCTTTGTAATTTAAACAGTTTTATGATATGCTTAGATGTGATTTTCTTTTGTGTTTTCATTCTGCTTGGGTTTTGCAGAGTTTAAGTCTGGATTGGTGTCTTTAATCAGTTTTAGCAAAGACTGGGCCATTATCTCTTCAGATACTGCTCTTGCCCTCTCCTGGGGTCTTTCTTGAGTGCTCCATGCCACTTTGCTGGTTACAGTTCAAAATCCTCCCACCTGTGTGAACTCTGGGAACCATTCAGTTCACAGCTCCTGATTTGTTCTTTGCCTGACCTGATGGAGTTTCACCCTCTCCATGGTGGGCTTCTTAGTATTGAGCAAATACTCAAGGGGATCTCATGAAGATTTCTGTACCTCTTCCTCTTCTTGAGAATTCTGCTTCACAGTTTCAGACACCTGAGCCCCTCAATCTCTGGGAGTTCGTTTTCCTCAGCTCAGTGAAACCATTGTGCTCTGTTGAGAATCTCTCTAGCTGCTGTGCAGTATGCAGTGTGTCTCCGTGTGGAATGCTGGGGCTGCCACAGAGGCTGCCTCATGTTCGCCTTAAGCTGTGTGTTGTTCAGTTTTCCAGTTTATAACTAAAAGATAAATATGATCACTGTTATTCCATCATGGCTGGAAGAAGTCCTGTGGTATCATTGTTTTCTTTTCCAAAATTTTATTATGAAATTTTCAAACACAGGTAAAGTTGAATGATTTTACAGGGAACAGCTCAGCTGTATATTTATCCCCTAGATTTTACCATTAATATTTTACCACATTTTATCTCCTATCCTTTCATTAAAATTTTTTATTTTTTTACAGTTGACATTCAATATTATATTAGTCAGGTGTACAACTTAGTGGTTAGACATTTATATAACTTACAAAGGACCCCCGATAAGTCTAGTAAACCCCCAACACTAACCAGTTATACAATATTATTGATTATATTCCCTTTGCTGTACATTATATCCCTGTGACGATTTTGTAACTGCCAGTTTGTACTAATTAATCCCTTCACCCTTTTCACCCAGTCGCTTAACCCCCCTTCCATCTGGCAACCATAAGTTTCTTCTTTGTATGTATGAGTCTGTTTCTGTTTTGTTTGTTCTTTTAGTTTGTTTTTTAGATTCCATATATAAGTGATATCATATGGTATTTGTCTTTCTCTGGCTTCAATTAGCATAATACTCTCTAGGTTTATCCAGTCGTCTGTTGATGGATATGTAGGTTGCTTCCATATCGTGGTTATTGTAAACAATGCTGCAGTTATCCATTCGTTAATTGCATTATTTTTAGTGCATTAAAAGTCAGTGATGTTCCTCTGTCTTCTGCATTTCCTGAAAACTGGTAGCTGAATATAGAGACTTTAACACATTTCGTTTTGAGCTTTGTCAAGAAAACAAAAGGAGTCTCGAGAATTTGCACCAGAAGACACATAATACCTTGTCTCTCTTTTTGTGTTTTTAACTACTAGTGGTCATTGCCTGGACCCATTATTTTCATTAGGAGTTGAAGAATGAGGATATTTTACTTGGATCGTTTCTGTTTTACCAGCTAGGCTGTGTCTATAAAAAACAAAAAAAATTGCCCTTTCAACTATTGGCTTACCTAAAGTATAGTTTGTACAGAAAAAAGGCATGAATAGTGTTTGTTTCCTTTTGTCTATTAATTTTCAAAATAAATTGGTTTCCTACTATCTTCTAAGGGTGATTAATGAAGTCTTTAGTGGAGGAGGGAGTATTGTGATTATGAAGCCATTATGATTTAAACATGTGTGAGTTATTTTATTTAAGCCATTGAAATTCTTTTTGATGTTCAAATAGTCATCTTTGATTAGTTGAACCCTGTTCAGGCTTGCTCTTGAGTCCTTTCGCCTTGACTGCAGTAGTCTTGAGAACTTTTATTTCTCACCATTAAAATTTAGTGGAAGCCTGTGGTTTGAATTTTTCTAGGAGGCATGACCATAATTTGAGCCCTGTGGTTCTCAACGATTTTACCCTCCCAGGAAACATTTGGCAATGTCTGTAGTCCTTTTTGGTTGTCACGGGGTGGGGTGGGGGGGCTGCTTGCACCACAGGTAGAGACCAGGGGTGCTGCACCTTCCTATAGACACAGCCCTCACAACGAAGTGGCAGTGGTGCCATTGGAGAGAAAGCTTCTCGTACACTAATGTAGCTAGCATTTGTGTGGCATGTGAACAGTTTATGCAATGATACTACCTTTCCTCAAGCCATGAAATGGACATTACAGGGCCTTTGTTAATAGGTGAGTACGTTTGAGGAGGTCATATAACTTACCAAAGGTCATACAACTAACCTTCACGACCTTGGCATGCTACCACCCCTGTATGTGGTTGTAAGAAGTAGGTATTTGGGGAATGCTGATATTGTTCTCATATTTATCTTTCTCCTTATCTTGCTTTTATACATGACCGTAAAAACAAACAGCTTTCAAGAGATGTCTGTGCTAAAATTATTAGGTTGGTGCAAAAGTAATTGCGGTTTAAAAGGTTAGAAATAATTGCAAAAACCACAATTACTTTTGCACCAACCTAGTAAGTGCAGCTCTCGCAGTTGTTCGAGTGTTTGCCAGCAGAGTTTTGATGCTACCCTCTTGTTTTGTTACGATACTGCCTTGCTCCTGGCATCCCTTCTTGTAAGGCCTTTCTGCAGGCAAGTCCTCTCTTCTAGGACTGCACGCTGCTTAAATGGCTTTGTATGGGTCATGATTTGGCAAATGCCCGTCTTGTTCTAAAGAGTAGCTGCTGAGTTCCGTGGGGTTCAGGAAGGCTTGCCACCTTGTTTGAGACCACCTGAAAGTCTTTTTAGAAGGAGGTGTGAAAAGCACGGGAGAGGTGTGGTTGGGTGGGTGAAGTTGCTGGAGAGAGCAAGTCATGTCCCACCAGGGAATCAGGAGCCAAGTATTCATCTTAGCAGATGGTTGAAAACCATGAAGATTGTGGAAACATGCAGGTTTTGTAAAGTGTTCTCAGAAAGCAGTTTCAGTAGCTTTCACGTATCACAAGTTTGATACCTAGGTAAGCACTGAAGGCTTCAAGTAGCTGGATTTCATCATTGAAGAAGCAGCAATGTACTTAATTATTTTGAAGGTGTAGTGTGTTGGAGAAATGGAAGTCTTTTAACAAACTAATCAAACTTTCTGTTAGTAGTGGCATATTTAGAAAGGGCCTTTTGAATCTTTGGGATAATGAGTGGGGAGCTGGGTTTTTATCAGACACTGAATTGTCAGTTTTGTCTGGTTTTTTGCAGGTTCACCGGAATAGCTCGGTGCGCTCTGGCTGTGATGTGAATCCCTCCTGCGCGCTGTGTGGCTCTGGCAGCGCCATCACCATGCCTCCAGAAATCCACTACGAAGCCCCGCTGTTGGAACGCCTTTCCCAGTTGGATTCTTGTGTTCATCCAGTTCTGGCATTTCCAGATGGTAAGAAAGGCCACAAAATATGAAGTCCAAATAAATGAGGCTTAAAGGGTTGAAAGTGAAAGCAAGTTAGCCAAGATCCTGATACAGCCCATTACTATGAAGGCATCACTTTGTCAACAGTCTTCTCTTAGACTTTGTAAATTGCAACAGATCATCAGACCAGAATGTGCCACTAAAAGATTGTAACTTGCTAAGAGATTTCTGCCTAACCCTTCAAGTGGTTAGGTGGGGCCTAGGGACAGTTGCCTCCAGCCACAAGCAACTTGGTCCATTAGACCCCAACATGTCTTTAAAAATGTATTGTCTGTGTGCCCTATGATGGGCAGCAGTGTTCTGGGAGAATGTCTTCATATCGGGAGTGTATGTTTTACTGTGGTTACATGACAGCATTCCAAGGTGTACGTAAGCATAGGTCCTCAATGTTAGCATTGCCATTTTTCCAAATAAAATTAATCATAAGCCTCTGTGACTGCCAATTTTCCCTTTTCCCTCTTTTTTTCATAATTGCTTTTCTCCCGTTTCACAAAAGAAAGTCTTCTTGCCCATATTGAGTCTCAGTGTGGGTCTTGCCCGACAGTATAAAAACCTTAGGCAATAGAGACCAAACAAAGGGATGGTTTCCAAGAGTTCATGGCTCCTGAAAAGGAGAACCCCATGGGAGTTAAGTAAAATAGAATTTAAAACATTAATGAAGATGGATATGCCGTATTTTATTTAGATTGTCTGCCTTGTCTGTCATCTTAGAGTAAATATTAAGAGAATAACTGAAGGTAGACTTTACTCTGACTAAAGTCTAATCAACTAAGTAGATTTAAAAGAAAGATTTTTCTTGTTAATCAAGCCCAATGTATTTACATGCCAAAATGTTGATAAAAATGTTTGTAAAGCATATGTAGTAGTCTAGAAAATACAACCTCTACAACTGTCTGAGTTTATGGTGTTTTTTTTAATTACATTTCTTACGGTAGGGGGTCCATGAGCAAAAATATGTTGAAACCACTGCTCTGGATACAGACTATAGGAAGCCAGTGCTTTCATAATCTGGATTGGTTTCATTGATTTTCAAATAATCTTATGATCTAGCTAGTTTCAACCTCCAGAATGTAGAATGTGATAAGCATTTCCTTTCCACTTGCTATGGTATTTTACATGTTATGGCTGTTTATGGACTTAACCATTACTTAAATTTTAAGCTTCCAGAGAGTAAGGAACCATGTTTTTCTTCCTGTTCTGTCCTTTGTAAAACCTTACAGATCGGCTCTACAAGGTTTTGAAAGGATAACTGAGATAGGAGTACTTGAAGGGAGGAAAACTGACACCGGCGTCGGAGAAATGAGGATAATGTGGGATGTAAGACTTACGTGGTAGTTTGGGGGGCAGTTTTCAGCATGAGTGGTGTTAAAAACTCTTTCTTAGAGGGACAGGTGCTCAGAAGTTTGGATTTTGCGGGCCATACTATCTATGTCTATTAGTCTCTGTTGCAACTCTGCCATTGTAGCACAAAAGCAGCCATAGACATTATGTGAACAAATGGGCATGGCTGTGTTCCAGTAAAACTTTAATTATAAAAACAATTATTACTGATGATCTATCCTACTAGACAATCCTCTTTTCTTTATCTGTTCTTTAAATGATTGAATTCTTTCTTGGCCACCTAAATCCTACTACTTACCTTGTTATCAAAACTTCCTTGTCTAAAGAAAGCATGGTATAATATTCTTGCTGCCACGTGACTTCTAGTAAGAATAGAAATATTTAGAAAACTTGAGGAGCATATGGATAGCAAGCTTGGCGGGTTTAGGTCAGGAGTGGTGCAGCAGTAAATAATGAATGGAAAACAAATTTTCCTCTGCTTCAGATTTCAGAGTCATTGACTACTACCTTCTCTAGCTCATATAACAATTATTTTTATTTCCCTCCCCTTTCTTCCTCCTACCCCCCCAACACACACACACACACACTGCATTTCAAACTGTTGTTTCTCAGTCTAGTTGTGTAGGACACAGCTCCCTGGCCCATGCTGGTGTTACGAGCCTTGCGCTTCCCCCGGCTGAGGCAGTCGGTCGCCGGTCTGCCGTTCACAGTGGCTCACAAATGCTCACACCGACATTCAGCATCTTAGCTGTAGAGGACACAACTTACTGGCCCACGTGGGAATCGAACCGGCAGCCCTCGGTGTTAGGAGCACGGTGCTCCAACCACCTGAGCCACCAGGCCGGCCCCATATAACAATTATTTGTACAGCATTTTATGATTTACAAAGCATTTTTCTCATACTTGTCTCATTTGCTTCTCTCATTAGCTTCTCTCAGTAATCTTGTGGTGTTGCATCAGTTTTACAAATCAAGAAACAGGCTTTAAAGAGTCCTGGTTTACCTCAGGATAAATGGCTAATGAGTATGCATGGCTGTAAAATACAAACCCAGGTCATCTGATGCCTGTCCTTTGTTTTATTCTATTCCATGTTCCTTCCCAGCCAGATTATTGAGTCAGGTTTCTACCCATTTCCAGACCTGTGCTGCAGACAGAGCCACCAGGAAGACTAAGGAACGTTTCTTGGGTTACTCTCTCAGGATTACAGTTTTGAATTGTATGGTCTCATATTTAAACAAAGAATACTGCAGCCTCTAGTTATATTCTGATTCTGATGAGGCGTCATCCATAGTCATTCTGTGTGAATAGCCGCTCCTGAAGTATTGAGATTCCCCATGTATTATTGTGTAGAATAATTAGTAGCAGTGAAGACTGGTGGCTAGCATGATACTGTGTGGGTCTAGCATGTGTACCAGACTTGACCTCTGAGCCACTCTTTTGCGTCTCTTCTCTAGAAGATATTTAAAGATGGCAGGATTTCCAGTTTTTAATTTTCAAGTAGAGTTTTACTAATGTTTCCTAACCAGTTTGTGTAGTTTGTTAGGAGGTGAACTAACTCTTAATCCTAGAGTTCTGTCTCCCCCATCTTAACCACACCTCAGCCACGCCCATTAAGTGTGGATACAGTTTGAAGATCTGGAAACCAGGCTGGAAGGTGGAGGCATTAGGGCATAACCCTAACCCTTCAGTACTCCAGGAGGAGGGGCTTGTTTCCTTATCATCTCATTTAATCAAGCCAGGTTAATCCTTAGCTTGAAAAGTAGAGGGTGGATAACCTTGGGGGAAAGGAATGTTAACTGCGCGTTGGGTTTAGTAAGAGCACCCCCTGCTGGCCGTGAAGATCTGTGCTGTGTTGAGAAAGCTTGCCAAAACAACTAGCAGTAACGCTAGGCTACCTCAACTTGCCAGCAGGAGGAGGAGTTGAACATTACAAAACACCCCAAGGAAGTGTGTTTGAGAAAATGGTAGAAAGTATACTGAGCAAAACAGTGAAGTGAATCATGGAATGCCAGACCCTGGTGAGCTTTGAGTTAAGGCCTTTTCATTTTATTCCCGGAAGTAGTAATTTGAGATGTTACTAATCACTTTTGTTTCCCTGTCTGTCACTGAGCTAATCAGGACCTGCGCCCTCTTCTCTGGTACTAGCACTTCAGCACTTAGTGCCTGTGAAGGTCTGGAATGTGTGGCGTCTGCCAGCTGAGTGGGTCCCTGTCGTGTTCTCTTCCGTTTCATATCCCTTCTTTGCTTACTTTCAGCTTCTCTACATATAGTCTATTTCAGAGTTTTAGTTTTATGTGGATCCTAGGTGTTATTATTTACCCAGAGCATGAGTTCACCTAAGAAATGTTTTTGTTCACTGAACGGAGGGATTTTACTGAGTTCACTCTTAATATGAAAGCAGTCAAAACACAGCAAACTTCCAGCAAAGTATAGCAGTCTAAGTCCCTTAAACAGAGTATTATCCCTAACTGCTCCAGGAATGTCCTCTCTTGTGCTTACTCAAATTGATTGATAGTGGCTATCTGGATTTAGTTAATTTTTTGATAAGAGTCTAAGGTCTTGGGGTCTAACAGAAAAGAGTATGGTGATTGCTTAGCCTGTGTCTGCAGCAGACACAGAAGGGGGAGAACTAGGGGGATGTGTGCTAGGATGTTACCAGCCCTGATCTAGGCCTGCTGCCTCATTCATCTTGCAGATGAAGACATTACAGCCCAGCTGAATGACTTGTTTTCTCCCCCTTCTCAGTGATGGACCTGGGATCTGAATCCAGGCCTACTTACCTCCAGTCTGTTGCTATTTCCACTATTGCCTTTTTCCCCAGGTTTAATTTTCAGGTTTGAGACAGCAATGATGGGGGTTAAATAAAGGAAAAAATGAAATCACTTTGCTTTTGTAGTCGTGTTAGATAGCCTTTGCCAAGTTGGGAATAACTCTTCTGGTGACAAAGGTGTGTCCTAGAATATTGAGGAAGTGTGCTCCGCTTTCTTAAGCCTTCTTTATACATTCCAGCTAAGCCCAGCTTTCAGACTGCCTCTAGACAATGCTTTATTTCCTACACTTCCTTTTCCCCAAACACTCCAAATTAGAGCAAAGAATTTTGACCATTAATACCTCTAAACTCAATTCTCAATTACTGATGACTAGGAAATACTTTGCTTTTTAACATTTGGCTTTGCGGGGGTAGCATATCGTTTTATTAAGAGACTTGCGGGGAGGGATCGAAGGGCTGGGAGCCCCATGAGATCTGGCGTTCTTGGCCTGGCTGGGAACTCCCCACCTTCGAGGTTGCTGAATGCTGACATTTATTTTTTAAATCGGGATAAGTGAATTTGTTACAAGTGTAGAAAACAATAGTTGTGGGAAATTTTTTCAAAAGTGTTTAAATTTTTGTGAACTGCAGAACTCCCTTGAAAAATACACTGTACTCTCCAGTTCCTTGGGAATAATTTGAGAAACATCAATTCTACCTGCAAATCAAACCTCTCTATTCTCTGGGCCAAAGAATAACCTCGTGGTGTGTGTATGGGCTTTAGTGTTATACAAACCTGAGTTTGAATGTTTGTTGTTACCAAGCTATGTAACCTCGGACTGCTAATTCACCTCTCTGAACCTGTTTGATGCTTCCATCATGGAATTGTTATGAAGAGTAAGTGATACACACATGATGATATACACATACAATGCCAGCTACATAGTAACAGGTTCAGCAAATGTTCATTTCTGCCCTCTCTTCTCTGCCCCACTCCTAAGTTCAAATTGAGCACATCCTCTATCCTCCCTGGCAGCCAAAACCCCATGCATGTTTAGAAAATATGTTAAGTAGAATAAATCTGTAATCTTTCTGAAAAAAGGCATGCCATCAGTGACTAGAGTTTAATGATTTTTGAAAGGTGGAAAAATAGAATGGATAACTGTGGAGAAATAAAACTAGAAAAAAATAGGCCAAAGCATATGCAGGAGTAAACTCTTCTGGGGTAGGATCTATTACCAGGAGGTTCTTCGCCCCCAATGAAAAAGGACACAGAGAAGTAGGGATGGGACCTGGTCGTTTGTCTGGGTGATGAATTTGGACTCGTTTTGGAAGAACGAGGTTGGATTTTCCTCTGCTGTCCTCCTCCTACCCCACCAGTGCCTACTCCCATCAAGCATTGGTGGTCCATTCTACTCTGCAGTAGTGGGTATGGACTTCTTGAGTGTGCCCAGGTGGTTAGATTCCCAGGAGGAACTGGAAGTTAAAGAGAAATGTGCAAGTCTTTAGATTTAAAAGAACCTTGGAAAGCTTTTCAGAACCCTGAAAAAAGACCCACACTTACATCCATGGTGGTGAAATTTCAGAAGATTGAGACTATATAAAAAGGAAAATCTAAGTTTCAGATCGCCACTAGAGGTTCTTCTAGCCAGAATAGTAGGGCAAGAAATAGAAGTGGAAGGTATACAGATTGAAAGGCAGTAAAACAGCCTCTATTTATAGATGACATACTTGTATATGTGGAAAATATTACGTATCCACAGCAACAAAAAAATTAGTAATGACTTCAACAAGATCACAGGATATAAAGTCAACATATAAAAAAATTAGTGTATTTCTATACACAAACAGTGAACAAGTATAATTATAAATTGAAATTTAAAAAAACACTATCAAAAAGCATGAAGTAGTTAAGAATAAACTTAAAAAATATGAATATAACCTGTAGAATGAAAACTGACAAACACTGCTGAGTGAAAATTAAAGAAAACTTAAAACTGCGCAGACATACCATTTATGGATTGACTCAATATTGATGGCAGAAGCTATTAGTTTTATACCACAACAAGCTTTTTTGTGTATGTGTTTGTTTTCCCAAACACTTAAAAGAAGAAAACAGTCAACCTGCAAGCGGATAAGAATCATGTTCTGTTTTATCTGCAACACTGGATGTTAGAATACAATGGAGTAAAGCTTTAAAAGTCTGAGAGAAAAATGGTTTTAATCTAGAAATGCTTTTTTAAAGAAATTGCTCAAGGACACATTCTTAGGAAAATAAAAAATAAAACTAAGAAAATGGGAAAAAGAATCTGAACATTAAGTGAAAGTTAACAATCAAGTCTAAAAGGTCATTTTCGTGGTTTGTGATAGTGAAGATTAATTTATCAGCCAAAAGACCTAGATAATCTCAAGATGGGAGGTGGTGGGGCTATGGGGGAAGAAATGGGAAGGAATGGTATAATTCTTACTCGGGGCGGGGGGAAGATGTAGTATTCAGTACAGTGCTTGACACGCAGTAGACAGTAAGTGGCTATTGAATGAATGTATCCCGATTAACTATTGAGAGAAGTAGACTTAAACGTTTTAGTCTCTAAAGGAATAAAAGCAGGATGTTTATCAATCTTTCAGACCAATAAAATTAACAAACTTAGCAGAATACATGAACAAAGAAAACTCCATCAGTCTAACAAAAGGTATTTTAGATGTGTTTCGTTTTGGTGTTGAATTTGAAAAATAAAAGGCAAAAGTGAATAGAAAAATGAATTTCAGTGAAATTCAGTGCCTGCCCTGCCAGGTCATCGTGCCACTGGGCAAATAAAAGAAGGGTGTAATGTAGGTATTGCCCACTGGCGAGCCGGTGCTCCTGGGGAACTCGCCTCACTTGGTAAGAGAGGAGCACAGAGGCCAGGTGTTTGAACTAACCTGTCGTGTTTTGTGTCTTACAGATGTCCCCACAAGCCTGCACTTCCAGAGCATGCTGAAATCTCAGTGGCAGAACAAACCTTTTGACAAAATCAAACCTCCCAAAAAGTTTTCACTTAAGCACAGAGCACCCATGCCAGGCAGTCTGCCAGATCCAACTCGTAAAGACAGGCACAAGTTGGTCAACTCCTTCCTAACAACAGCCAGTAAGTTTCAGAGGACAAGGGAGTCCTCCAGTTATTGTTCTGATCCTTTCATACCTCAAGGTACTTACTGGTTTGCTATGGTAGTATGTCAGGGTTGGGAATTGACTGATCCGTATCAGCTCACAGTCTACTTCTGCTTGTCTTGGATTCTCTGGGATGGACTTGGAAAGCTATTCTAGACACCATACGTGCACCTTGGGGCAAGACCCGAATGCTCAGTGGAGAGCCAGCAGTGGCATGGCATCCGGTCCATCTGTGGGCAGGCTGTTTTCTGCAGCCTAGTGTCATGTTTCTTTGGTAGAGGCCCCCGTGGGCTCCCTGGCCATGGTGCTGTTTGCTAGAAACTTCAGTCCCACAGGACTTCCCGCTGCCCTGGATGTCTATCATTGTTCTAGAGAGAACTCAAGAGCTCAGAACTCAAATAAAAGTTTGAGAGAAGATATTTCACAGCTCTTTTTCTGTTCCCCTCTTCAGAGCTGTCCCATCACCAAACCCGGCCTGACAGGACCCACAGGCAGCACTTAGACGATGTGGGGGCCGTGCCTATGGTGGAGCGAGTGACAGCGCCCAAAGCAGAGCGCTTGCTCAACCCACCGCCACCTGTGCATGACCCAAACCACAGCAAAATGAGATTGCGAGACCATTCATCAGAGAGAAGTGAAGGTAGGGCCAGGCCCGGCACCTCTACCTGCATTTGCACTTGCTCAGGGCTTTCTGGGGCAGCCTGGGCTTCTCTTAATTGCCCCCAGCTTTGTCCTTCACTCTAGGAAGGCAGAGTAGAAGGACCCTACTGCTTCTCAATGCAGGCCACTTCTTCCTGCAGTACTGCTTCCCCCCAAGCAGATTGCTTCCCCCTTTTATCCTCTGGGCTCAGAAGTCATTTTTGCCTTTGCTGTGTATCGCTGGCATTCCTCGCTTGTGCTCAAAGCAGAGCTGGTGGGGTAGCCGCATAGTCTGTTTTCTGTTGGCTTCTGCAGTGTTGAAGCATCACACAGACCTGAGCAGTTCGAGCTACCTGGCAGCCGCCCACCATCCACCACACAGCCCGTTGGTGCGACAGCTCTCCACCTCGTCAGACACCTCTGCTCCCACCAGCTCTAGCCCGCAGGTTACAGCCAGCACATCTGTAAGTACCTGCATGGAGGTGGCCGGACAGCCCCTCTGCAGTTAGAGCTCATTTACATGTCTCTGGGGGACAATGGAAGGAGGGGACTAAGAGGCCCAGGGCAGTCATGGGGACTCAACTTTTCACGGTTGTGTGTCATTTTTAAATCAGAGGGGTGGTATTTGACTTCCTGTTGTTTTCCAAAATAGAGATGGGTCCATGTATGCTGGTCCATCCGTAGAAAGCCTGATGCGGGCACAGACTCTTAGGTGACCTGTGACTGTTCACGATGCATGGGACTCAGTTTCTCCCAGGCCTCAGCAGTCCCAGGGCTCTAAGCCTGATGGTCTACAAAGGAAGCTGAGATGAGGGGTAGAGGAGAGATACAATGGGGATTACAGACAGACATTTGAGTTCCTTGTTTGTACTCTACTGGTGACTGGGGCTAGAGTACTGAGAATAAACATGGGTATTCAAGCTCCGGAAGGGCAGGGAGGTGCGCAGAGCAGAACTACAGACCCCGCCGGCCACCCTGGCAGTACTAAGTGGACTGCGCTCATATGGCTTCACAAGTACCACTTTATCCAGAAAGCTGTTCGCACAGCCATTCCAGGCACGCATTCTTGGTCCTTTTGTTCTGATAGTTCAATTCCTTGAGGTGTGCCTCCTCGAACACATGTCTGTAGCTGCTCTGTGCCCACTAACAGGTCCTTTATGCAGTAACTGTAATACTAGTAACAGTAATAAAATGCTGCAGCTCTGTGCGTTACTGTTGTCTGAATCCTGTAATGCCCTTTGCGGTGTAGGTGGTGGTAAGGATTTCCACTTTGTAGGCAGGGAAACAGGCTTTCCAAGGTTAAGGAAATTGTATAACGCAAGGTGACTTGTGTGGGTTATAATCGTGAGTCAAGCCCAGGTAGTCTTGACTGCAGAGCAGGCTCTCTTCCCGTCATCACCTGCACAGTGTAGGGAGGCCACAGGGTGGGGCATTGTCGAGGCGACATCCGCAGGTGTTTGAAACCCCTTCAGAGCTGACATCAGGAGCCGACAAAATGTACTCTGTAGGCTCCTGTGATCCGGTAGGAATTCACATTGTTCTGTCTTTGCTCTTAAAAATCAGACAATCTTTAAATGACCCCTTGTTCCTCCCCCTTTTCACTTCCCACACACACATAGTGTGTCTAGATAGGTGTGTGGTATCTATCATAAACTCAGTTACCCATCAGCAAAGGGTCTCGGGTGAGGATTTCAAAGAGAGTCTAATTCTGATAGAAAAATGTGAACTGAGATCCAGGACTTGGTGAGACTTCAGTATGTTCTCACCTGCCAACCCTCCCGTGTCTGGAGAATGTTAACTTAGGCCTGGGTCGTTTGAAAGTTTGATTTATTATTTACTGAGGACAAACTCTGTGTATAGCACTACATTGACCCTTAAAACTCTCACTCCCAATTTTTTTCAAAGAATCTGGATTTATTTAATAGTAAGAGTGAAAGGCCAGATGTGTAAAAAGGTAGTGGGGAGGGGGGTGCTTCACAAATGACCAGGGATGCGTCAGAATCACCTCAATGGCTTAAGAAACCCTGAAGATTCCAATTTGATAATCAGAAGTGGGGTGTTCAAGAACTTTTTTATTTTAAAGCACTCCCTCCTCACCTTGCTTCTGATGTGCAACCAGGTTTGGCGACCACCTTCCATTCCCATTATCTGCTCTCCACCTGAGTCTAAGCAGGAGAGTGTAGATACATTAGAACAAATGAGTACCTGGTGAAGTGGGGGTCTAGGTGGAGGCCGAGTGCTCGAGCCAGTAAGCAGCCCCACCACCCACCCTGCCTTGTCCCCTCCAGGGTCCTACAGCAGGCCCGAGGAGATTCAGGGGAAATCAGACCTGTTTCTGCCAGCCGTTTCCCATTCATTCTTTTTTATTATTATTAATTTCAGGTATACAAAGTCCCATTCATTCTTGATTAAGGTATAGGGAAAGCTGTCTCTTGCGGCTTCCTAAAGGTACACCTCTTGTAGTGGAACACATCATTTCAACAGAGGTGTGACAGAGGCCTTTGGGTATGAGATCGCTGATCCTCAGCTGCAAAACTCGCCAGGCAGGCTTTGCAGAAATCTCTTCAACCATTTTGTTTAACCAGTTAGCCTAAATTTGTGAGGTCAAGGACAATCTATTCTCATTTGATAGAGAAGGAAATTGACTAACCTGAAGTCATAGTTGACGGTAGTGAAAATCCTGGCCCAGGAAGCGCTTGCTGCCTTTCAACATTCTCTGAGAATGTCCTGAAATGATGGGATGAATCAATTCTGCATCGCCCTCCAGGAACAGAGCAGAGTGGTTATTTGTAGGGTATAACCTCTTCCTCATCTTCCTTCGCTGACCCCTTCCCTCTGTGCCTACCACACTTTGGTTTGGGTTTGAATGCAGCCTCATAGGGTATTCCCAGCTGTATTGTTACCATGGCAGCATGTTTGTCATCCCACTGTTTCCCTCTGGCCCCTCACAGCTCAGTTGCCAGTCTCTGTGTTAGGGTAGGGAGTTTGCTATCAGGGCTCAAGCAGCCAGGGGACTTTTTCCTCCATCTAAGGAACCAAGCCCTTTGGCTCCCTGCTTTATTCCTCCTTTTATCTCCGAGCTATTCTAGATGCCCACCTCCTCTGATATTGGATCCTTGCTAGTCTTCTTTCCCAAGAGTTTTATCTTCTCACTTGCCTATAGAAGTGAATCTACTTTCTCCAGGAGTGTGAGCTATAAAGCTTGGTCCTTTTCTTCAGTCTCCCTGCACTCATCTCCATTGTTACAGCCAAAAAGCTCTCTTTCCCCAAGAATAATAGACAGAAAGAAGGGAAGTCACATAGAGGCTGAGCAGATGGTGGGTACAGATTTAGCTGAAGAGTTCAGATCTACGAGAAGGAGGCGCTTTCATGACAACCAAGGTTAGACGATCTATTGAGCTGGACTTAGTCTGTGTCATCTTTCAGGATAAGGGAAATCATCTTTATAACTTGAACAGTCACCGACAGGCTTAACCATTGCCCTTAGGAGCCACTATGGGTTTAAGTCATAGACAGGGATAAAAGGGGGAAACGGGAGGGGTAGTAAATATGTGTATGCAGGAGTAAGAATCACAACAATTGACTCAAGGCGCCAGATACCCATCCCTGTGAAATTCAACAAATGTCTGTTTTTATGTGAGCCCTTGAAGGGAGAGGGTGTGCAGTGAGACTTTGCGGGGAGATACTCAGGACCACCCAGTACTTCTCCTGGTGGCCTCTTGTGGGAGACCCTCTCTGGGTACAAGCTGCTGCCGCCCAGCCCCCACTTACGGACCCAGCTGCCTGGTTATTGGCAATCCTGTTTTAAGTCTCAGGTGTGTGCTTTGATGTTTGGAGAATTGTGCCTCCCCTTTAAACTTACCTTTGTCTTACAGCAGCCAATACGGAGGAGAAGGGGAGAGAGCTCATTCGATATTAACAACATTGTCATCCCCATGTCTGTTGCTGCAACAACCCGGGTAGAGAAACTGCAATACAAGGAAATCCTTACTCCCAGGTAGAGGCCCAAATAATTGGCTCCTGTCCCTGTTCTTCCTGTTAGTGCCTTTTTTCTGACTTCTCTTGTCACTGAACTTTGGGTCCTACGACGCCTACGACAGCACGGGCCTTGGGTTTTGTCTTCTCTTTAAGAGAAAGTCCTACCTGGTAGAGATGAAATTATTTCTCTTTGTGTTTCTGCCCCTTCTCGTTGTATGAGCAGCCACCAAACCACAGGCCACAAGCTGGCTGTAGACAGTGGCGCGGTGTGTTTTAAAGTACTGAATTTTCTGGCAGCATGAGAGCAGGATTTGAATTCTTTATTTCCAACTTCTGTTGACAAATCAGAAGAATGGGCAGCTCTGCGTGTGCGTTCCCATGTGGCAGCACTGAGCTCATGCGCAGCAGCGGTGGCCCCCTTGAGACAGGCTCCTGAGCCCGAGTGCGTCGCAGTGTCCAGGCCTGCTCCCCTGCTGCTGGCCCTTGTGGATATTTGATGGGGGCCACTCAGGCCTCCAGGGCGAGGGAGGGCAGGGCCTGCACTGCAGGAAGCAGTGTCACTCACAGGCACAGGGCTCCTCCTTGCGTGGGTACCTGTGTTCTGCCCCAGGCTACCTCCGCCTCACGATCTTCCCTTCTTGGTGTTGCAGCTGGCGGGAGGTCGATCTTCGGTCTCTGAAGGGGAACCCTGACGAGGAGAACGAGGAGGTAATGGCCTGGTCGTTCTGCCTTAGAGACTGTACACGTGCGGGTGCATGCATCCCGGGGCCTGAGGCCTGGGCGTGGCAAGTAGAAGCTCGCCGCATGCCTTTTACACTGGGAAGGGCCTGCAGTGGGGTGGAGCTGGCTCTAAAGTGATCTACCCATTAAACTCGGCTGTGGGGCAGGGGGCTCAGTGAAGCTGCTCTGTTACAGATCGAGGACCTGTCTGACGCCGCCTTTGCCGCCCTGCATGCCAAATGTGAGGAGATGGAGAGGGCGCGGTGGCTGTGGACCACAAGTGTGCCGCCCCAGCGGCGGGGCAGCAGGTGATGGCGCCAGGAGTTGGGGCCCGAACTGTCCAGGGACGTGCGCTGCCTCTCAGTGCTTCTTCCTGTTCACACACTGGCCGTGGCTGGGAGCACAGAGTCCTCGGTGTTTGCTGGGCCTAAGGCGGGTGTAAGCGGTCGGGTGCTGGGCCCGCGGAGTGGGTCTGCCCTGCTGACACTAGTGATCTCGGGGCCCCAAGAGCGGGCTCTGACATTTGGAGGCCTCAGCACTAGGTACCCTTCCTTGGGCAGTGGAGTGCGGTTTTGTGGTGCTGCTGGAAAGAACTGTTTTACCCGCCTCCATTATCGTTAACAGTGACAAGCCCTCAGGAGTCTCAAGTAGGAAGAGTTAGACTCAGTTTTGCGGTTTTTCTTTGACTACAATTTTCAAAGTCGGAACTGATTTCCCTTCCTCTGTGAATTCACTGGGCACCAAGCAGGACTGTTCAGCACGGGCTTTCTCTTGGGATGAGGGGCATACAGTTCTCAGATGTCACATTCTGTAGCGGCCCCGTGCATGGCGGTGGGAGGGAGTGAGGGGAACTGTGGTTCCTGGGAAAGAACTTGGTGGGAGCCTGCCTCAGCTCCTCTGGTTGGGCTGCTGGTCCTCATGTCTCCTCCCCGACCCCCAAAGTAAAATACTAGTACTGGAATCCCGCGTCGCTCAGGCACTCAGCCGCTCACTCCTTGGTGCCCAGGTCTTACAGGTCGTCAGACGGCCGGACAACCCCGCAGCTGGGCAGTGCCAACCCCGCCACCCCGCAGCCTGCCTCTCCTGACGTCAGCAGTAGCCACTCGTTGTCGGACTTCTCCCACGGCCAGTCCCCTAGGAGCCCCATTAGCCCGGAACTGCACTCGGCCCCCCTCACCCCTGTGGCGCGGGACCCTCTGCGCCACCTGGCCAGTGAAGACACCCGTTGTTCCACACCAGAGCTGGGGCTGGATGAACAGGTGAGGGTGCTGCTTTGGCATGGGGTTGGCGGGGAGGGGCTGGAATTGGGAAGGGATGGAGTCGGCTGGAGATGGGTCTTCGTCTCCCATTTGAAGGGGACAGGGCGCTGCATTGAAATTGACCTTCTGAAGGTACCATGGAACTGGCCATTGTTCAAGGGGTGCCCGCTCTGTGGGGTCGTCTCAAGCCACCCCAGGAACTCTAGAAAGGGCCCGGACTCCAGTCCTCACATTTTGGGGAGGGTCTCGGGGCAGGAGGCAGGCTGGGCCTGGGTGCTCACCAGGCAACTTGTCCGCCCCCAGTCTGTCCAGCCGTGGGAGCGACGAACCTTCCCCTTGGCGTACAGTCCCCAGGCAGAGTGTGAGGACCAACTGGACGCGCAGGAGCGGGCAGCCCGCTGCACTCGACGCACCTCAGGCAGCAAGACGGGCCGGGAGACAGACGCGGCGCCCGCTTCGCCCCCCGTGGTCTCCCTCAAGAGTCGGCACCTGGCGACCGCAGTCACAGCTCAGCGTCCAGCTCACAGATGAGCGGGATACAAGAATCTAAACAGACTCACTAACTATTGGCATTAAAGCTTCAGAAATCTCTGCGTTTGATATTCAAACATCATATGCCGGAAATTTTCACAGTTTTTAGTGAATTTAAGGAATTTAGATTCTCCTTCGGTTTTTTTTTTTTTCCTTTCTTGTTTTGATTTTTGTTTTGGTTTTGATTTCCATGTTTTGTTGTCACACACCTGAGCACTTCCTCCAGTTGGCAAACAGAAGTTCAGGATAAGACCCTGCGGGCCTGGTCCTGGCACGCCCTTTGCACTGTGGAATCACTGGACGTAGCGATGTTTGACAGTCTCCCCCTCCCTCATACCTGTGGGCAGGGTGGACAGACAGGCGCCAGAGGGACGGACAGCTCCGGCGCAGTGTTGCCACTGTAGGTAGGGGGCGGGGGGAGAGCAGTGTCTCTTACCCCCACCCTGTCCCCTCCAGTCTGGGCCTGGCTCAGCCCCGGCCCGCCCACGTGGGTCCCTGGCTCGCCTGGGCGGGGGCGTCCCCACCAGTCAGTCGCTCGGCCCTAACTGCCAGCTGTTCGCCCTGAGCTCGCAGCTGACAGAGTGGCTTCCCCTTGTCACCCAAATCTTGGAGCCCTGTTTTGGGTTTCCTCTGCATTTGGTCGTCTGTTTGGCTCCTTAACTGCAGTATCCTGGCTGCGGCTGCTCAGGTCCCCATCCTGCCCCTTCGTGCCCTCTTGTCTGTCCCCCCCCCCCCCCCCACGCCACACACACACACACCCTGCAGTACTTGCACTCGGACTATTTCACTGCCTAGCCTGGTCCACGAAGGTAGGGTTAGGACTATTTAACCTCTATTCCCGGTCCTTTGCAAACTAAGGGGTCTGGGAAATGAGCAGCCATCTCTTCCGTGTAGTTCTGTTTCTACTGATTCATGTAGTCCTGTTTCCTCCGGTCCAGTTCCTGTCGGTGTCATTAGCCCCTTCCTCTTTCCAGCTCCTTGCCTGTGGAACATTATCTGGTCCTGGCTGTGGTTCCATCACTCCCCGTGGTCACCCCCTTGGTTAACCTTGTGCCTGTCTCACCTATGATCACATTACCAAAAAGGGGGCAATAAGGACTTTTTTTTTTCTTTTTGCCATTTTGTAATCGTATAAAAATAGTAGACAAACTGCTTAATGGTTGGGGTTTTTTCACAATTTTCAACATTAGTGATTTTTTTGATTCTGTTTGCAAGTTAAAAGGTTTGTCATTGTTTCTTTAAAAAACAATAATGCACCATATCCCTATGCATAAAGTGCTTCTTCTATTTATAAGGTTGAAAATTCTGAATAACCCTTTTAGCATTGTAAAAAAAAAAAAAAACGGAAAAAAAACCTTGTATTTTGTAAATATTTTCTTTTCCTGCTTTGAGCTGTGTATTGGCAGCGAAACATGTAGCTGTCCTTGTTCTATAGAAATGCTTTTCTTCAGAGAAGCTGATCTTTGTTAATGTCTTGATTCTGTTCGCAAAGCACAGACTAGTGCTTAAAAAAAAGGAAGGAAAAATTGAAAAAAATAAAAAAAAAGTTACAGAATGTTGTGTGCCAGGCCTTTGTTGACAGTTGGACATGGGAGGTGGAGGCTTAGGAAATGGCCCTGCTGGAGCGGCTCTCTGGTGTCATCTGACTTACTCTGAACCTTGGGAGTCTCCATTCTGTCTTCTGGGCACCTGGCAGGGTCATCTGATGGTCAGCGGAGGGAGGATGTGGTTTTCACCGGTGGGGAGGTAAGGGGTGCCGGGAGGAGAGGGGTCTGCAGAGACCATCTCCCTTCTCTTTGGATGTAAGGAACCAACCCGTTGCTTCTCTATGTTCCTTTGTCTAGTGAGGCCACCAGCAGTGTGACATTGGATGTCGAGCCTAAATTGCTTTTCAGTGGAGATTTCACGTCACTTCACCACAGACCTTTCTGGGGTTGAGGGCCAGTGAGACAGACGGTGCATGGAGCCTGAGCAGCTCCTCACCTGCTTCCTGAGGTTATGGGATCTTCTGAGGAGGCTAAGTGCTTGCTTTTCTTTGCACCAGATGAGTAAGTGGGCAGCCTGGTTCTTTACTTCCTTTTCATAGCAGTCAAGTTTAAACAGCCAGTGAGGCTGCCCCTCCTGGCTGTGAAAGCCCGGCGTCGTGAGGAGGCATTTCTCGGGCTGCACTGTTGCTGCTCCTATAGTTGCAGTTTAGGTCTCAACTTAAGCTGTCGGCAGTGACTGGAGCACACCAGGAAAACCCGAAAAAGAAATAGTTTGCAACTGTGTGAAAAACCCAAGCGTTCAAGTGTTAATAGCCTTGACCTGATTACTAAGGAACAGTAATATGGGTTACTGTTTTCGTATTTCCCTTTGTGGCACGGCTAGGGGCTACCTGGTATCCCTGTCTTGATTTAGCAGGTGCATTCCCCAATCTGGAATAAGGCTCCAAAGGAGAGGAAGGCAGCTCTAAGCCTGGAAGGAACCTAAACCATTTCCTCCTTCTGCTAATCAGCGGTGTGTTCTGTGTCAGCTCCAGGCCTCTAGGCTAATTTCCAGGGACAAAGATTCCCTCCCCCACCCCTGCCAATCCCTACCTTCTCAGGTTTGAACACATTGGTCCAGATCTTACAGACCCTGAGCTCAGCCACAAGGGATTGATTGCCCTTTGAGTTGGACCAGGATGGTGTGCTGCCACCACCACAATGAGACAACTGAAAATGAAAAGTAAGAACTTGAACCTTCACTGCCCCAGAGAGCAGGTAAATTGTGATGTCCAGGTTTTAACAATATTGCCATTCCCTGTTCTAAGTTCTCCAAGGCTGGGAAAGGACTTGCAAATCATACATCCTGTGTCGTTTTCTTGTCTTAAATCCATGCATGGAGACATTACTTAATCAGTAATAACTTTATTTCCAAATTCACTTTTACAGCAACAGTCAGTGTAAATCTTTTGTTAAAACACACAATACACCATATGAACATTCACAGACAGGAAGCTAAGCTAATATGGTTTCATGTCCCTCCCCCCACCCTCAAAATTACTGAAGAAATCACGGGATTTGCAAGTGCCAGAAACCTTCCTGCCCAACACTGCAAATTCATGGGCTAAGTCCATTAGGAGGTGAGACTGGGTCAGTGCCCAGGATAACCCTTTTCAACACTGAAGAGCAACCAGAAGTCTCATGAAGCCACGGGTCTGTATGTGGGACACGCTGATCTCCACCTCTGCCCTCATCCCACCTCTTGGCTTTACTTGGGGGACAAAGATAAAAGCGGGTGAAGGCAGAGATCTTGGCAGCTGCTAGATACAGGCTGCGTGTCTGGAGCTGGTGGGAAAGGATACAGAGATGCCCACGGCTTAAGAGGAAAGGATGCCAGGGTCTTGGGGAGGCATGATTGTGGGCTTGGGACCCAGGAAGAAGCCAGAGCAACCATACGTCCAGATTCCTCAGTCCTCACTGCACGTGGCGGGGAAGGCGATGGGAAGTAGCTGGCAGCCTGCTGCACTTGGGAATCATGTCACTGAAAAGGTAGCCCAAGGACCTCTAGCCCACGTGGATGAAATGGAAGAAAAGGGTTACAAGGCAGTTTAACTGCTGCACTCCAAGACTTCCCCTGGCCCATAGTAATTATCTTACAGGTTTCTCCCCCCTCCCCCCATAGCACAAGCAATCGCAAACAGGATACAGTCTCACCATTGAAGTCAATTTAAATGGAACTATTGATAGAGTGGAGAGCTTGAGGGAACCAGGCATAGAGCACACCCTCTGTCGCCCACCCCAGGGACACTTGACTCTGGAGGTGGGGAAATGGGGACGGGCACGTGCCCAGCCCTCAGGAGATTGTCCTCAGTGAGGGTCACAAGCCAGCATCCCCCTGCAATCTCCCTGCCATCACTGACCTGACTCCCCTAAACCATGACCTTGACGCTGACCCCAGTAGCCCACCCACCGTACAAGGGAGATGCCTCGGCCCCCAGCGAAGGCCCTCAGAATACGGGATTGAAGAACAGAGCACAAGACCTGCAGGAAGAGGAAGCCAGAAGAGATGCAAGAAGAAATGCAGCCAAAATTAGTGGCAGGAATGAGAGGCCACATCACTAACAGCTGCTAAGTCTTTAAACCACGTTTCCTTTTTCTTTCTCAGAACCCTTCTAAGAACCGCAGGGACTCAGGACAGTGGAGAGCCTCAGAGCGGAAAGTTCTGGGCCAAGATGATTCCTTGCATAGAAAGCTCTGACTGCAAATGAAGCCTCCAGGCCTAGAGGGGCACCCCAACTCCTACCACCGCTCCCAGCGTTGTTTTGAACTACCGAAACCGGAAGTGGCAGAACTGGGCCTGAGGGTGCTGAGTTGCTTTAAGCAGCAATTTTCTACAAAGGCAGCTTCCCTTTCCCCACGGCAGCAGATGGGACTTGTGCCAGGTCAGCGAGGGCTCTGGCCAGGGCTCTAGGAATGGTGTCTCCTGACTTGTCACCCTTCCTGTCAGGCAGCTGGGGCCCCGTTCCAGGGCGGGCAGTTTATTCCAAGCCCTGCTGTGGCTGTGGGGGCCTTCCTGAGGGAGAGCTTGGAGGGACCCCAGGCGAAGGGCTGGACCGCAGACCTTCCCCCAGCCAGCTCTGGCTTCATCTCTCTCCTGATGCAGGGCTTTGGAAGACCCTCTTTCAGGGCTGTTGGGGGGCTTCTCTGGGCTGTGACCAGAGAGGGCCATCTTCGTGCTGCAAACCAGGCCAGCCACAAGACAAAAGGAGGCCCTGGGGAGTGGGGGCCCCCACAGTGTCCATCCTGGTCCTGTGTTTCAGGCCTACGCAGCCGAGGGTTCCGATGTCAGAATCTGCTCCCTGTTGGGTCCCTGATGCTGAAGAACGCCCTTCAAAGATTGGGAGGCCCCATCAGGCAGGAGCCACACTGGCCCCCCGGAGCCCAGTCCCAGTGTGGGGAGTAGGAGACAGTCAGGACCCTCGGGAGAGTGGGTTAGAACCTCTTTACAAACATTTTAAGATACATGCGTCCTTTTTTTTTTTCTTTTCACTATCATAGTCACTCTGGTGAATCCAAGCATAAACAGACAAATCCGACTACAACGTGACAGGGTGCAGACAGGGAAGGAAAGGTGACATCTATGTATATGTTCAGCTGCTCCAGCAGGACAGACAGCATTGCTTCAGCTGGGACGGGGGAAGAACCATTTCCGAAGGGCATGTTTCCCTTTGGGGCGTGTGGAGGGCTGGTTAGCGGGTTGAGCAGCGGCTGAGTTCTCTGAGAGGCTGGCAGTCACAAGCGGGGGCGGAAGTGGGGGACAGGAGGAATGTCGCCCTGTCCTGAGAGGCCTGCCCATCCTGGTGCCAGCTCCACACAGGAAGGGGAGCGAGCCTTCTGAGAGGACGAGGCCCCCCAAGTCTACATCCAGGGTCATTGCCGAGCCTCACCCTGTTTCACGTCTGTGACGGGAGGTGGGGGGCAGGGAACTGAGTAAGGTAGGGTCATCAGGCTCATGGCGAGGGACATGCCAGTTGGATGAGTGTAACTTTGAGACAGGTCCCACCTTGTGCCCGGACGTGACCATCCCTTGGTTGCACCCTTAGTTTACAGTAGGTGCCTCCCCCCACCAACAATGTCCATTACTGAGAAGGGGATTGGTGAGGCTGGTACTCGGGACACTGACGTGATGAGGGGACAGGCAGTGACAGGGCACAGCAGACACACAGGCGTGGTGGAGGCAGACAGGTGGCTGCAGTGGCCGTGGGCGGGACGAGAGGCTCGGGCCCCCTTCCCACCAGACCCCCACCCCGCGCACACTAGAGAAGCCAGGGGCCCAGGCTTGGGAACAGGCGGTGTCCCCCAAGAGGCACAAGTCCTTACAAGAGAACTGGTTTAGCCCTAAAGTCCCAGATCTGTGAGGTGGCCAAAATCGTGGCTGCGGTTCCAACCTTCAGAACTCAAGAAAACAGGGTTTCCATGGGGTGGAGGGGAGCCCCTCAGCTCAGGGGCCCCCGCCTCTGTGGGTGGGGAGAAAGGCCAGTGCGCAGGACGTGAAGGTCAGTCTTCTCTGAGGAAGTAACCCACAGGGTGCCACCCTGCCACCAACCAACCTTCTCCTCCTGCCCACTGTGCCTTCAGGATGGAGGGACCGGAGCCCTTGTCCTACAGGCTGCCCTCCAGGGGGGCACACTGACCTGCAGCAGATCCTGGGCCACCAAGAACAGGAGGCCACGTGGTCCGTGTGCTGCGCGCGCGGTGGAGGCTGTTTGCCCGTCCAGGCAGGGAGCAGCGTCTCCTCCCACCGAGCGCTCCCTCCACACCTCTCTCCCCCTCTCCCTCTCTCCCCCTGCCCGCCCCGCCTCAGCCTCTGCCGTCTCTCCCCACCCCCACCCCTCCCCACTCACACAAGGTTCAATGTGCCTGTGGCTCCACCAATGCACCAAGTTTCAAATCCTTTGTTGCTGCTGCTGCCTCTGTGACACCCCTAGGAGGGGGCCAGAGGAGGGGCACCCCAAGTCCCTTGAAATTCCCCAGAAGCACCTTTCAGAGCCTCTCCTTCTCCCTCCTCTACTCAGAGGGGGAAAAAAAAGAATCAAAAGTAACTGCCCAAGGAAATGTTGGGGGTGGCCATCTTTTCAAGTGTTTTGAAAAACATTTTATTATTCCTACCCCACCCATCGATTTGGAAAGATGAAATTTGCTCTTTATCCCGTCACTGATTTTGAAGTCCCGAGCCAGAGCCGAGCACAAAAGCAGGTTAAGTGATTAACCGATTAACCGACCTGTGAGGAGCAGCTGGGGGAGGGCAGAGGGTGAAGGGCCAGGTCATTATTCTTTTTTTTCCCACACTCTCTCACTCTCTTCTCTCCACGATTACTGACCGCCCCGGGGGCCTGATCACAAACCCTGCTTGGCCAGGGAGGCGGACACTTCGTCGGCTAGTGTGGCGAGCTGGGACGAGTCCACCATGTCAATGCTCCCCGTGGAGGACACGTTGCTGAGGTGCCTCGGAGACGTGTCCCCGGACACCACGGGCGACTTGTACACAATCTCCGCCCCGTGGTCCGTCTTGGCTTTCGCGTTCTCACGGAAGGTCAGCTTGTGGGTTTCGATCTGCGAGAGAGGAGGGGAGGGAGGGTGAGAGGAAGAGACAGAGGGAAGGGGTACAGCCCTGCCAACCCCCCGGCCTGGGGTGGGCGGGAGCTGATGAAATGGCGGTGACCATGGTTTTTTATCATTTTCTAACAGCGAATACTCATGCGGGTTCTTCTGTCACCCGCCTCCAAGTAGCTCTGTTCCTCTCCCCAGTGGCAGTGACCACTGTAACTTTCTCGTGTCCCCTTACAGAGATACGCCACACACACAAACATGCGTAGGTGTGAGGATATCAAACACTATGTGTGTATGTGTGTGTACATGTATATGTGCAACGTCCAGCAGCTTTGTACTGGGCTTTTAGACTTAATACCTTCCATTAGGTACTAGGTACTAGGTACTATCTGTACCTAGTTTCCTCATGCTTGCTAATGGCTGCATGGTATTCCACCACAGCAGATGTACCAAAATTGATCAACTCTCCTAAGGATGGATATTTAGGCTGTTCCAGTCTTTTGCCATCACAAACAACACTGGGTCTGAATAACCTTGAATAACCCTGTACGCATATCACTTCACACACGTGTAAGTGCAGCCTAGAAGAAGAACTGCTAGTAGGTCAAAAGGCATGCACATTTTATTTTGGCAGATACTGCCCAACTATAAATGAGTGCTGAAGGAGAAGCTGGAGATTAAGGGACATCCCCAGAGCCACTGCTGCCCAGCCATGAGTCTCACACATGCCTCCCTTGGCCAGCGACTGACGACTTTAGCGGTGGCAGCAACAGCGGCCAGCACTGGTAGGTGTGCTAGAAAACATGGTGCAACGAAGCCCTTTTTACAGGAGAGAAATCATGAGACAGCCAGGAGCCCCAGGGCTGGGACCTGCAAGGGATACCTGGGAAGCGCAGAAAGCATTAGCCAGAGCTGCAAATAAATAGTACAAAATAATTGTCTCCGGATGAGCCCTGAAGTGGGGGGCACAGGAATCCTTTGTGGGGTCCTAAGACTTCTTTAAAGAACAATGGGTACACGTGTGTGCTTGCACGCCTACACATATCACCTTGTTCCCATACAATCTTAGGAGGCCGTGGACCCCAGGTAAAGAGCTGCGGCTGCTGTGGGCTTGCATGTGGGTGCAGAGAAAAACCAGGCTCCCATTTACACTTATTTTGTTCATTTTGGGTCACTGCTTTGACAAAGCACCTTCCATGCTACTGTATTTGAAAGGCCTTTTGACGTAAGCTTTGATAAGGACGTTTATGTGAATGTTTTTTTAACAGATTTGTTCTTAAGAAAAAAGTGACAGAGTCCTGGGAATGTCCCAAAATCCCCCAAACTGAAAGGAACTCAGGCAGCGGGGTCCTGTGCTCCTCTGCTTGTTAGCAATTTCACTCATCACAGGAGGAAATGGGGGCTTGGGTACCAGGGGATCGTCTGGGATGAGGGTTGTGTCTTCTGGGCGGTGGGCAGGGCAGCGCCCACCCTGAGCCACCAGATGTGAGTTAAAACAGAAGTTCAAACGCGGACATGACTCTGACTCCTGTTCTCAGACAACCCCCAAGTTCCAGGAACCTCCCATTACACGTCTTGTCTGGGTCCCATTACACCCTGAGATGTGGAGGTTTCTATCCATCTTGCTAAAGGAGAAAGAGGCTGAAAATGTTTGCTGACCTTGCCCAGGTCACACTCCAAGCAGAGTCAAGCCCAGAGCTTTTCTTAGGACACAGAAGCTTCCAGAGACAGAGGCAGAGACCTTCCCTCAGCAAGGGCGAGGTGCAGTGGGTGAGGGAGGCGAGCAGAGCAGCTGGACTCCTGCAGCCCTGCCCCACCGCCCCAGAGACACGCCGCCTCCTGGAGCCACTGTCACTGGGCGCAGACATGGAGATGTGTTCCCACACCTTGGAAAGCCAAGGATGCGGAAGCATGATGGGAAACAGCCACTCGAGGTCCGCCTTGGAGTCAGGGAGCCCAGAGGGGTGCTGCGGAGGGCGAGACAGGGAAAGGCCATCCAGGGGCCAGTACCTGTCCTCCCCTCGGCCTTTGGGGGGGCTCTGTATGCCACCTCTGCTTTAAGACCATCCCAGCAAATGCTTCTCCAAAACCACAGTCGGGTTGGCCTTTCACCCACTTGCAGGATGGGGTGTGTCTGTTCGGAATCCAACCGCCTGCCGGAGCGGATGGGGGAGGCCTGGCAATTTGCCATGGGGACTCCCAGCTGCCACCAAGTGTGGTGTGATGGAAAGATGGCCCTGCTGCCACTTCTAACCCACTGGGCCACCTTGGGTGGTGTCCTTTCTTCCCCCAGGTTGGGTCTCAGATTCTGTCCCGTTCTGGGACATTCCTCCTCCTCCCGCCACTCCTCAATCAGCTGCTGGGAGACACTAACAGCTGGAAAGTGAGCCATTTCAGAACTTGAGGGCAGGCGTGGGTGGGAAACCCCAGAGGACGCTTGGGCTGCATTTATGCAGACAAGAAAAGTACAGCCACAAGACCGCATCCTGTGATGGGCCCAGAGGGAGCTTGCTCCGGGTCACACACACCCTGGTGGAACCCCAGCCCCCATGCTCACAGGACACCCACAGCAAGACCCGGAGACTCCAGACACTGCCGGGAATGCCGAGGTCCTTTGTCCAGCAGCCTCTGTGGACACTTCCATGACAGACAGGTGGAGGATTTGCTAAAATCTGTATTTCGACATTATTGTTTTGCTCTAACTGCCTAGCGACCCACTTAGAAAATCAGGTCAGGTTCCCATGCCTTGTTCTCGGTGCACTGGCGCTGGCTTTGGGGGTGGCTATTCCCTTTTGTGGATGCTTGCCAACCATGAGGCCTCGGACAGCAGCTCTCACCTTTGACTCCACCAAACAACCGCCTGGGGGCTTTAAAAACTCCAGCTGTGGCAGCCGGCAAGAGCTGCCATGAGCCGCCATGAGCTGCTGTGAGTGGCCCACCGACAATCGGCAACCTCCTCAGCCAGGGGCAGCGCAAGGCTCATACCACCAGCATGGGCCAGGGAGCTGTGTCCTACACAACCAGACTGAGAAACAATGGCTTGAACCGGAGTGGGGTGGCAAGGGAAGGTGGAAGAAGGGGAGGGGGGGGAACTCCAGGTGCCCAGACTGCACCTGAGATCAATTAAGTCAGACTCTCCAGGGTGGGGCCCAGGCACCAAACTTACTACAGCTCCCCGGTGACTGCCGAGGCCGAGCTCCACAGTGCCTGCCGGTGGCAGCCCAGCGACATCAAGCCCGTCCCTACAGGATCCTGAGCTTCCTGCCTCCGGAAAATAGGCCCAGCCTTGTCCACCCTATTCAATTAACAGCCACACCCAAAGGCAGCCCCTCCCTGCCCCGCCCCCTTTACCTTTTTATTCCCTCCGCCAGGGACGTGGGTGATATTGTCCAGGGAGCCGATCTTCGACTGGACTCTGTCCTTGAAGTCCAGCTTCTCAGATTTCACTTCTACCTGGCCACCTCCTGGAACACAAGGCACACAGAGCATGGCACCTGGGGTGAGGGCCACGCAGGACTCCGAGTAGACGCCCACCTTGGAGAGGGGGTACGACTCTCCTTTCCTGAGAACGGGGTGGGCCCCAGCCAGTCCTTCCAAAGGGCTAGGCAACAGTTTGCTCCATTTCTGGAATCAGGTGTGCATCAAATATTTACCCAGAAGACTCTTCCTCCTTAGATAATGCAAAGATAAATGGCAGCTCAGTCGGGGAGAAATGAGTCTACATTCTAAATTGGTTGGCTTCCAACAAGTAAGTTTTTTTTGTCAACATCCTGTAGCGACAACACTCTGCGACCTCAGAATTAAATCAAAGGTCAAAATGCACCCTAACTAAGGACGGGCCCTGACCCTTTCTCTCTCCTCAGACACTCGGCGCCCTGGCCATGCATGGGAGACGTGGCCCGAGGAAGACACAAACAGCAGCTGACCCTTGAACAAGGGTTTGAACTGCGTGAGTCTTGTATGTGGATGTTTTCCCCAATGAATAGTGTATTTATTCCTTGTGAGGTTCTTAATAACATTTTCTTTTCTCTAGTTCACTTTATTGTAAGAATACAGTAGATCATACATATAACATATAAAATATGTGTTAATCCACTGTGTGTGTTATCGGTAAGGTTTCAGTAAACAATAGGTGATTAGTAGTTAAGTTTTAAGGGAGTCAAAAATTCTATGTGGATTTTCGACTGCGTGGGGCAGGGGGCGGGCACCTTTCACCCCCAAGTTGTTGAAGGGTCAACTGTACATTCCTTTCTGGGGACGGATAAAGCCACCCAAGAAAGCTGCTCACAGTGTGGTGACAACAGTTGAGGGACAGTTTCCCTGGGAGGGACTAAACTCCCACAAAATGTCCAAGGGAGCCAGACAATAATGAGACGCATTCGGGGGGATGCTTCCGAAGGCCTTCTCCTCGCACGGTAACGGTTCCGGTCCAGATCTGCCCTACGGGCCTGACTGAGCCAGGCGTCCCTGCTCTGGACTCCCAGGCGGGAACCGGAACCTAGACTTGTGCTGTCCAATATGGTGGCCGGCCACCAGCCACACATGTGGCCGCTGACATCTTAATTAAATAAAATTAGTTCAGCTCCTCAGTAGTACGAGCCACATTTCAGGTGCTCAACAGCCACATGCGGTCAGTGGCGCCCATGTTGACATCACAGGGATCGGACACATCCATCATCACGAAGGATGATAGGCCTGATTTCTACGTGGTGGGGGAGGGGAAGGGGAAAGGGCACCATTCGTATTTTCTGTTCAGAGTCACAGCAGGGGCATGGCAGTGGCTCGGGGCTCCGTGTTGTAGCTGATGCAGTTGGTTAAGTGTCCCCATGTTGGCTCGGGACCAAGCTGGGACAACTGCACAGCCCGCCTTCAGGGGCCAGAGGAGCCCCTCCCGGCTCCAGACTCCCCGTGTGCAGCTTGCTTGGAGAACCACAGGTGAGGGTTTAGGACCAGCACCTGCCCTCCCTCTACACCGTGTCGCTGCCAGCAGGGCCCCTGCTCAGGAGTGTGACAGGGCAGCCACACCTCCCAGGATGCAGCAAGTTCCACCCTCAACACTCTCCTTGATAGTGCGTCCCACCCGGCTTCCCAGCCACCCAGGAGAGGCCCACCCAGCCCTGTCCCATTCCTAGGGCTGCCAAACACATCCCCACCAGTCAGGGCTACCTGGCTTGTGATGGATGTTGCCTAGTGAGCCACACTTGGAGGTCACCTTGCTCAGGTCCACTGGTTTGTAGACTATTTGCACCTGGAGATAAGAGGAGGAGAGGGAGAGAGAGAGAGAGAGAGAGAGAGAGAGAGAGAGAGGTGGGAGGGGGGATGGACAAAGAGAATACAATAGGATTATTTTATTATGGGTGTAACAATGAAAAGCAGCTGTGTAAGCCCGGCCTGCTCGGACAGTGTTTCCTGTTTGCCACGAGGCACACACCCTCATGGTGGAAAAATGCATTGGAATTCTGCCAACCCTGCCCCCAGGGTGCTGGGTCTTCACAAAATCGCTGTAGGACTGGAGAGCCTTCCATCCCACAGGACAAGGACGCTCAGGGCAAACAGGAAACTTTGTCACTGTGCAGAGCCCACGCCATTTGGTTAGCAAACACACGTGAAAAAGTCACTTTTTCCTGACATGAAATTGACAGATCACATTTAGTGACGACACAGGAAGAAGGGATCGATATGATCTGTTTGTGCAGCATTTGGAAACTCTTGTTGGAAAAGCAAGAGCTGTTTCTGCAGGGCCTTAAAGAGGAGAGGGCGGTGTGGGGTGGAGAGGTGGCCTTCTCCCAGGAGAAGCTTCCAGAAACCCCAGCACCACCACAGCGAGAGCAATGATGGTCAGCGAGCAGTGTGGCAACTCGGAGGTAAGAGACAGTTGGCACCTGAGTGTCCTGGACATTTCAGTTCTTTACTGAAAGGAGCAAAGCGACACCCACACGAGGACAGGCGGCCCAGCAAACTCTACAAGGTTAGTGCCTCAGCGAGCAGACCTGGACACACATACAGGGGAGGCCTCGGGCTCCAGGGCTCAGGCTGGGCACAAGGGGCCACCGTGTGGCCTGGTCACACTGCCCACCCTCCGGACGACCCCTGTGCCACCCACTGATCTCAGCACAAGAACCAGCTTCCTGGAGGGGCAACCCCTACGGGGCTCCCCATTGGCAGATGAGTCTCCCAGAGGAAGTCTTACAAAGCCATGGCTGTCAGGGCATCCCGATAGGCACTGAGGGACACTTCCCAGCAGTTACCTGGGCGAGGTCACCTGAGGGTGCAGGAGGCCAATCACCAGTTGGCTTTTGCTCCCTGCCCTGGAGAGAGATGGCCTCGTGTTTAACAAGGACACCAGAAAAAAAGGAGAGGTTTTTCCTTAGGTCCAAATCATCTGGAACAATCCAAATTATTTCAGTTAATCAGAATTATGTTGGCATGACAGGCTGACAGGTGGACATGTGCTGTGTGTGCCCGCAGGAGGGAGGGTGGGAAGCACACAGGCGTGGCAGCCTGCACCCACGAGGGTGGGTGGGTGTGGGTGCAGAATGAACAATTCTTAGAGACCTTCTGGGACCAGGTCTGGGAGAGAACTGTGCTCTGGGCTGGGGCACTGAGGAGTCGGGCAAGGGGCTCTGGGAACTTGTCTCAGCAGGAGGGAAAGGGAAGTAAATGGTGTGACCAAGGCTTCCATCACTTCCCTTGGGCCTGGATGAGGTAGCTTCTGAGAGGGCGGGGCTGTGTAGAAGGCGGAACCTGGAATGGCATAGAGGGGAAAGGAATGGGTGAGGGTGAGAGCCAAGGCTGGAAAGGGAGCCAGGATGACAGCAGGCCCAAGAGGGGGTCGGGAGGGTCCCGAGGTGAGGGAGAGGAGCAAGTCCTGCTGCTGGGAAGTCACCTGCAGGCTGGGGAGGGGTGGGCAAGCCAGAGGGTGGAGCCCAGTCCGGGGGTCCACTGCCCCCAAAACGCCTGAGGCTACACTTGTGCAGGGGCTTGGAACCCCCCAGCCACCTTTCACCAAGAGAAAAGCTTTGTGCAAAGGCTCCTACTGTAAACAAGCTGAGGCCATGGGCCAAAGTTGCTCAGGCCCGGCCAGGAATAGCTTGTGGCTCTTTGCCAGGTCATAGCCCACAGGCTGGACAAACAGGAGGTGCCCAAAGTCTCGTGATGTCCTGTAACTGCCATCAACAGTGGGAGTGTACTCTCTCTTCCCAGCCTCCTCCTGAAGGAGCTGTCTGCTGTCTGCAGCCCACTGGACCCCAGGGCCTCGGCCTCACCAGCCCTACCTCCCACCAGCCGACGAGACACATGGGAAACCACATGCCCTCCTCCTCTGGCCAGAGCCGAGTCTGCAGTGAAGCCAGAAAACCAGGAGTCAAAGCTAAAACAGTGACCATGAGCTGGCGTGGGGTGGGGCGGTCCTCACACCTTCTCTTCCCTTCTCTCGGCACAGAGTAGGTGGCAGTAGTGGCAGTCAGTGAGACAGGGGAGCAGGGACTGGGGCCAGAGGAGACACAGCAGACACTGGTGAGGAAGCATTGTTAATGAAGCGCCATGCAGCAGCCAGGGTGAGTGCCCCATACCCAGGTCAGGAGGCGGCAGCACATTGCGAGAATAAACCCTCGGATGGGACACAGATGACGTGTGGCCCAGGCCCGGCATTTTCTGGAGGAAGAGCTCCCTGGGGGCCACCACCATCCCCCTGGGCTGCCAGCCAGGAGTGAGATGCCTGCACTCAGAAACCACCCCGTCCCCAGGGGGGACCTCAAGGGATCTTGAAACTCCTGCTCCCCAATGTGTTAGGTGGGGCAGTCAGGAGAGGGCTGCGAGAAGGGGGCCTCAGGATGACGAGTTTGCACCCACTGGGGTGAGCATGGGTCACCTGACGGGAGGACAGCAGCGCTGACTATCCCAGGAGGGGAGCAGGGGGGATGATGCCAGCCCCAAATCTCAGGGACACATGCATGGGGATGCAGGGGTCCCCGGGACATTAGGGAGAAGCCAAATTTCAAAGGGCCCAAAGCAGCATCTCCGTGTCAACGCTTGGCTGCAAGCGGGTCCCCTGGTGCGGTTCTGTCAGGCTCTCCTGCCTCTGAGTCTCTGCCAGGGGGTGGAGCTGGTTTTCAACATAAGCGGAAAGGCTTAGGAATCGGCTTGCCCTTCTCAATGCAGAAGACAAACGCGAGCAGAGACTGGACTTTCTTGCTCTGAGGTAGAACAGTAAGACCTTTGTGTCTGCTCGTCAAGAGCAAACGGACCAGCTGTCCACAGTGGAGCCACTCAAAGTGAACCTGATCGGGTGATGGGGGAAGAGGTGACAGCCCCGTCTCAGGAGCTGCCACCTTCAGCCCAACCTCATACAAGCTGTGGGGCTCCGGGGTGCCCGTGGTGCGCCGTGAGTGGACCCCACCTCCAGTTTCAGGCCAAACAGAGGATCAGTCATCTACCCTACGCTGCCCATGTAGGTCGGAGACCCTTAGGTGCAGGGCACCCCTCCTAGAACAGTGGGGACAGTTGTGGGGAGCCTGGGCTGCATTTACTTGGGGACACAGACAGACCCTGAGCCGGGGAATGGTTTATTCTATGCAATGTCTCGCAACGATATACTCATGCCACTTCCTAAAAACCAGATCCAGAATCGCAGCGCGGTGCAGGGAACGTGTGAAGGTACTCACACTGCCGCCTCCTGGCACGTGTCTGATATTATCCTTTGAGCCACACTTGGACTGGACGTTGCTAAGATCCAGCTTCTTATTAATGATCTGCACCTTTGACAGCCAGAAAAAAGGATGAGTGACACACCACAGCCACGGTGGGGAGAGGAGGCGCCGGCCTGCGGGCGGGAGGACAGGATCACACGGCCCCGGCGAGCTCCTCAGGAAGGCATTCCAGAATTGTGCGTGCTCTGAGGCGGACGCCACCTTACACCACGGGGTTTACAAGACAGATCCATCAAGAGGCAATTCTCCACTTTGCGTCAGGGAGGGTCTAAGGCACCGCCTCTGAGGCCCATGAACCAGAGCCGAGGTACCAGGTTGGGATGGAGGAAAATGGGCTCAATGATGTTAAATGAACATACAAAGTCCCACCTCTGTCCTCCACACACCTACCAGGGCCCTCAGGACATTCACCCAGACCTTTCTGCGGCTGTTCTCAAACCTGTCTGTCAGGTACTGGAATCACCTGCAGGCATTTCTTAAAAACTCCCAGACCCCACCTCTGACCTAGAATTAGAATCGTGTCTCTGTGCTTCATTTGGCTGCACTGCTGGGTTGGAGGGTCACTGACTTTATGGGGAGAACACGGACGGCGTTCTGGAGCAGACAGTCCAGACCCCCTCCGGGAGAAGGCTGTGTCTCGTGGAAGGCAGGGCAAGCGCTGCCCTTCCAGCCACCGGCTCACCCTCGTGCACAATCCCGCCAGGTGCTTACAGGGAATTGGGCAAATGGTCCCAGGTGGTCTCCCCTCAGCTCTCCTGGGCAGGTGTGGCCCAGACTGCAGTGACCCCACTGTAGTTCTGTGAGGCTCCTCTTTCTCCAGGGACCAGCGAGGAGGTGGGGGAATATCAACATCTGAGTGGGGAATGACTTTGACCCAATTTGTCTAAAAACTGAAATACACAGACAATCACGGCACAGAGAAGAGCTGAAAAATTCTTCAGTTTGTCTGCTAGGAAAGGGATGACGTCTTCATCACCACGTGTCTCCCCCACAGGAACTCCGTGTCTGGAAACAGTGTGCCTTAGTTTCTATTAATCACAGATAGAAATAACTGCCAACTGGAGTTACCAATTAAGAACCGGCATTGCTCTCTCTCTCTCTCTCTTTTTTTTTTAAGATTTTTTTTTTTATTGGGGAAGAGGAACAGGACTTTATTGGGGAACAGTGTGTACTTCCAGGATTTTTTCTAAGTCAGGTTGTTGTCCTTTCAGTCTTAGTTGTGGAGGGCACAGCCCAGCTCCAGGTCCAGTTGCCGTTTCTAGTTGCAGGGGGCCCAGCCCACCATCTCTTGCAGGACTTGAGGAGTTGAACTGGCAACCTTGTGGTTGAGAACACACGCTCCAACCAACTGAGCCATCCGAGAGGCAGCTCAGCTCAAGGTGCCGTGTTCAATCTTAGTTGCAGGGGGCGGAGCCCACCATCCCTTGGGGGACTTGAGGAGTTGAACCGGCAACCCTGTGGTTGAGAGCCCACTGGCCCATGTGGGAATCGAACCAGCAGCCTTTGGAGTTAGGAGCATGGAGCTCTAACCGCCTGAGCCACCGGGCCGGCCCCGGCATTGCTCTCTTAGGGAAATGGCACCAAGACCTCAGCTGCTGGGTGGGGGCTGCTGCCCCAGAGGCCTGGGGTCTGTCAGGATGGCCGTGACTCAGGGTTGCTGCCCTGACCTGGCTCATCTAGGAAGAAGGGTCCCAAACTCTGACCCAAGTGCTAGAGCTGGCCCTCAAGGGGTCCACAGGTCCTCAGCAAAATGAGGAAATGAGGACATGATAGCAAAATTGATGTATCCAACTTTTTGGTGTTAAAACGGCTTTTCTTTCATTAAATTAATTATTAAATCACATTAATAATAGATAATACTTATTATTTTTAGATGTCCTTACTCTGGAAAAAATAAAAAGATAGCAATCTTTTCTTGGACCCCATCCCCAGCGATTTTTCCTTAAGTTTGCTGGTCTCAACCAAAAAACCTGGGAAGTACGATTCTCACCCACCTCTTTATTTCCTTTTATGTTCCCTTAAAATAAAAAAGCTATGTATTGTTTTTTTCATAAGAAAAGCAATATATGGGGCTGGCCTGGTGGCTCAGGTGGTTGGAGCGCTGTGCTGCTAACGCCGAGGTCGCTAGTTGATTCCCACGTGGGCCAGTGAGCTGCGCCCTCTACAGCTAAGATTGTGAACAACAGCTCTCCCTGGAGCTGGGCTGCCATGAGCAGCCCGAGGTCGGCGTGGGCTACTGTGCACTGCCATGAGTGGCTGGTGGCTAACGTGAGTGGCCGGCAGCCAGTGTGAGTGGCCGGCAGCCAGTGTGAGCGGCTGGCAGCCAGCAAGAGCTGCCATGAGCTGCTGTGAGCAGCCAACCAACGCTTGGTGACCAACCCTCTCAGCTGGGGGAAGCACAAGGATCGTAACACCAGCATGGGCCGGGGAGCTGTGTCCTACACAACTAGACGGAGAAACAGCTTGAACTGGAGTGGGGGGAGGGAGGCGGAAGAACGGGGAAAATAAAGCAATATACCATCATGATTTTGGAAAACAGAGATTAAACAAAGCAACAACAAAGTGGTTTTCTTGCCACCCAAACACAACCACTATCGCATTTCATTGTAGTCCCTGGAAGTCTCATATATATAAAAATAAACTACCATCATATACATAGAAATGGTAGTAATTATTTTGTCCGCACAATTTTAGATCTTGCTTTATCAAGTAACATACTCTAAGCACTCGCCATGTTCTGCAGTCATCAGAAGCGTTATTTTAAATAACATGTCATATTCCATTTTGTGATAACTGTGCTATCAGACATCACATATTGATTCCATTTTAAACAATAGCAACAGCCTCGCCATGAACACCTTTCTGCAAGAAGTTTTTTCCACATTATGGATGATTTTCATTCTACTTCACAGAAGTAGAATTTCTAGGTCAAAGTTATAAATATACTGAAAAAAACATTCAACACAACTCTGCAAATGGTTTTCTAAGAGGGCTGGATAAACTTACCCTGCGAGCACATATTGCTGCCAATATTAGGCACTTAAAAAATTGTTTCGCTTATTTCTTTGACTAAAATAAATGGGACTGTATTATTGGCTCATTCTGCATTTCTTTGATTGTTACTAAAATTGTTCCTTTGCCCCCTTTTGGCTGGTAGGTGTATTTCTTCCTAACATACAAATGCTTACGTTTTTATATACTCAAATTCTCTCTTTGTAATATCTCCTTTGGTTTTTTTAAATGTAAAAGCCACCTCCTTCAGAGGTTGGATAACTATCTAATTCCACATCACTTTTCTCACCTGCCACCGCCTTAGCTGACTGATGAGGAGTCCACTGGAGGCCCTGAGAGGTTCGGTGACTCAGTGACAGAAACCACACAGGGCTTTAGGTGAGGGTGTTTCGGTGGCCACGGCTATGTACGTGACAACAAAGTTTTGCCTGAACTGTCCTCAGGGCTGTTGTCTTATAAGGCAAACAAAAATAACTCTCCCTTGGAGAACACTGAAGGTTTCTCCTGCCAGCAAGGAGACACCATGACAGTGCCGAGTGCCTCAGCCCAGGCTTGAGCTGGGGATAGGTGGACGAATGCGCTTTCTCACACTGCTTCTTAAGGAATTGCTGTCACCCTCTGTTTAATATCTTTGAATCAATTCGTGCCACCCTCAGATTTTAAGGAGTTCCCACATGAATTCCTTCTTTGGTGACCATTTTTTATCCATAATTTTCCACGGGACAAGGCCTAGAAGCCAACTTGCCTGCTTTCACATAGAGTAGTTTAGAATTAGAAAACACAGACACATACGCGTGCACGCACACACACACACACACACACACACACACACAATACAACAAGGAAATTTAAAGGTTAATGATAAAAGAATGGGAAGTCATCAGCACTGACAATGACAAGACTGATCATTACATTTAACTCTAAGCTTCCTGGAAGCCAAGGCAAAAAGGGAAATATGACGAATTACATAACTCGCCTTATCTGACAAAGAAAACTTACCAGTTTTTCAAGGAAGAGACATTAAGCAATAACAAGATCTGCAGCATACATAGAAATGATTGGGTTTTTTTTCCATGTGGCTTTTCCTTGTTCAAATCCCACTAAAAAAGTAACAAGACTCTGTGGGATTTGTCAGTAGACACAGGATATTTACCAAGCAGACCTGAATTACTGTTAATGGTCAAATTTAGCCAACACCCTTTACAGAACATTAGATTTACAGAAAGGAGAAAAAAGCCTAATGGTTAGCATTATGAAATTGGAATCCTGAAACTTAATTACTCATCTAGCGTAACATGTATGATACTGAGCCTCAGCTCTGAACAGACACTGAAAATACTCAGCACAGGCGAGAATAACGTTTTGGATGCTCCAAATTTTGATCTGGGGATTCCTACTCAGGGGAGAAATTCTTGCGGTCAGGGTTTGGTCCTAGAGGAGATGCTGGGGTGGGGGTGGGGTGGGTCCAGTTTGCTTTAATCTGTATCCTGGAGGATCCAAAACAGTCCCAAACCCTTATTAGGCCTTAATCTGGTTCCGTTTGGGCTCATATCTCTCAAGATGCTCCAGATGGCACAGCCCTTTCCCCAGGAGCTCCCAGCTGGCCCAGGGTCCACGGGCTGTCCCTGGCAAGGTCTGTCTACAAGATGCCCAGCTTCACCTCACTCGGGGCAAGAGGCCCCATGCTCAGGATTGGGAGCTGGGACGATCTGGTAGGAAAGCCCAAGGTGACAGCCTGAGAACTGACACAGGAGAAGTTATATATCTAAGTCCTGTTAAGTCAACCAGACACAGAAGAGATTCAAAACAAACAAAAACAAACCACGGGAGTCACCTGTAGAATTATTTACATTGTTCCTTTAAACACTGATCGCTCCAAGCTTCTTCACAATGATTTGATTTACACAAGCTTTTTCAGAAACACAGAAGCTGGGTACAGGGAAGGATGCCCAGGGGGTCTCGAAGTTACAGGGCTGTCCCGGAGGAGGGACCCAGCTGGCTCTGCGCTCCACTCACCACAGGGCCTGACGCCTCAGCCCAGGTTCACCAGAGTCCAGGACAGGCAAACTATCCCAGGGACAAATTCACTTTATTTACTCCACGTAAATGTTCTTCATGTGAGCTTTTTAAAATGAGAACTGGACTTTGTCAATAAATACAATGAATTTGAGAATATTTCAGTTCGGGGTGGCCGGTTGGCTCAGTTGGTTAGAGCACGATGCTCTTAACAACAAGGTTACAGGTTCGATCCCCACATGGGCCACTGTGAGCTGTGCCCTCCACAACTAGATTGAAACAACTACTTGACTTGGACCTGATGGGTCCTGGAAAAACACACTTAACATAAATAAAAGTTAAAAAAAAAAAAAAAGAATACTTTAGTTCCTGTGGCCACAGACGCTTAGTGATCTATCGCCGTCTTGTGGCCATATCGAATATTGCAGCTCAAGGCTTTCAAAGCTCTGGTAGGTTTCTGGGTAGGTTTCTGTTCTTCCTGGGCATCTAGGTCCTGTCCAGCCTGGGGTCCTCACACCCCGTGGCTCTGAGGATGGCCAGCACATCCTCAGAGGAAGTGGCTTTAGCTCCATCTGCTCAGAGCCACACAGACCACCCCTACCTCAGGCTTCTGTGCTCTTTTCTGGCCATGAGACGGCACATCCCTTCTCGCCCTTGGCAGCCACAGGGATCCCCAGTTCTCCTGAGAGGGCAGCTGCGGCCCCACGTGAGCGCCCTCTGTCTCTGACTCTGGATGGCACCAGGCCCCCTGTGCTTCCTTCTCTACTCCCCACTGACCACACGGAGGCGCTGCTGAGGTAGCTGTTGGCTTAACCTCATCTGACCCTCACCTGCCCTCTTCTTCAGCTCAGGCGGCCTCCTGTGACCACTGAAACCTGAGCCCGAGGTGCTCAGCTGGTGGTGTCTTCCAACACCCTCTTTCTTCTCCATCCTCCTGTCCTGTCCGGGAAAATACCCAGCGAGTTCACAGCCAACCCAGCGGGACCTCCCTCTATCAGTTGCTAATTCTCTTTACCTCTCGTGAATGAACAAAGCTCCGGCCTAAACCCACACTCCACTGGCTTCCCCAGTTCTCGCTTTATTTTGCTTTTGCTCTGAAAATCTCTAGGATGCAGTTTCCCACTGTCCTCTTCCAGCACTTACTGTATCTGGGGTTCGGTGAGAGGCCACAGGGACACAAAAATAATTTTGTTTTGCACTCTTCAAACCACACACGTTCACTGTAGCAAATCATGGAAACAGAGAAAGGTCCACAGCAGAAAACTGATGTTTTACATTTCCCCCCCACCCAATGATTTCTATTGACCTGCTGTGGTTTTCAGTCTGCAGGTTTACAAGCAGGAACGGGCTTCTGCTCTTCCTTCTTCAGGGAGCTGAGTTATTCTTTGCACAGAACACTGCCCCTTCTGTAGCTGAATAAACACTGATTGAGTGCTCACTGTACGTGGGCGCTGCGTGAGGCCTCAGGGACCCAAAGATCTCAATGTCGCGGAACCGTCAGCCCAATGCAGACGGAGGTGGCATGAGGCAGTTTGGCAAACCATTTTAAAGGTCTTCTCCATGAATCCCAAGTACCTTCTTTTTTCCTTTCCTTTTCCATTTTCCGGGAGATTGACATGTTGATCTTTGTTATAATGGCTGAGATGTTCTTTGGTTCAGACGATTTTCTAGGTTTCTCAGGGAATTTAAGGGGAGGCTGTTATTCCTCCCTTGGCCACTTTCCCACGCCTCTTCCCCAATAAGTCCCAAGAAAAGTCACCCTTTCTCCTTGAACCCTTCAGCGGATGAGGACATATGTCTGTGCCCAGCATGGTGAGCTGGTGACCTGGGCACCGTCCCCCGTTCCCACTCTGAGCATCAAGTCACTGGCCCTGGACCCCAGACCGTTCTCCCCGCACAGCTCGGGGAAAGGCAGCCCTGGGTGCCAGGGGTGGGTTCTGGCCCTGGAAGGGAATCCCTGCCCCCACTTAGCCCTGTCACTGGTGCTCTCAGCAGAGGTGCAAGAACTGGGCCAAACGGTGCCCAGACCTTCCAAACCAACCTCAGATGAACTCTGGGCTGGCGGGAGGACACTGGGTTTTTGCCGGAGTGTGACAGAGCCACAGGCTGGCAGTTGCTGATGGCAACTCTAATGAGTCGTCGTGGGTACACTGGTCACAATCTTCTCAATGGTGCAGAACTGGCCGTGTGGGGTTTTGCGTTTCATTTTTCAAACCCAGAGCAAACGGTCACACTGCTATGAAAACAGGGCACACGCCCCGCACACGCAGCACTGAGGGAAGGTGCCAACGCCAGTGGGAAACATCCCACCCCCTTGGAAGCTGGCTCCCTGGGGGACCTTCTGCCACCAAAGCTTCACAAAAGGGTCAACCTCAAACCCACACCCCATGCAGCTGCCTCAGAGCCCCTTCTGCAAGGAGCAGTCATCTTTCCCCAGAGGAACACAGGCCGACACTACAGGAAAGTACACACTGGCCCAGGTCTCCCAGGGCTCCAGAGACCAGAGGCACTGAGGCCCCAGGCTCCACCCCGAGAGGCACTCAGACCCGCTCCCCTGGGCAGGACCACAGATGGTAGAGGCCAGCAGGCTGCCCCAAGCCTCCACAGGGAGCAAAGGGCAGGGTTTCAGGTAAGTACCCGATGGACCTAAAGCCCTCTGAGATGCCCTCCCTCCACGGAGACCCAGGCCCCAGCCAAGGTGGTAAACAAAATCAACAGTGTGGAGGGTGCCTGTTGGGGCGGGGTGGATTGTCCCGACTGAAAGGGAAACCATGGCCCAGCATTCTGTAAGGTCCCCGGTCCACCAGGAGGCGCAGGGCCCCCAAAACGGCCCAGCCCGGGAGGCCCAACACATCTGTGGCCTTAAGAGTGGAATCTTGGTCCTTGGCACCCCACACATGCTTCCTGGTCTCCCTTCTCCATCCCCCTCTCTGGTGCTGGGTGGGGAAGGTTGGGGATCGTGTCTCCCAAAAGTCATTTGCTGAAGTCCTTATTCCCAGTACATCAGAATAGGGCTGTATTTGGAGATACGGTCTTTAAAGGGGTCACTCTGCTCAAATGAGCTCATCAGCGTGGGCCCTAATCCAATATGACCAGTTTTCTTATAAAAAGGGAGATTAGGACATAGACACCCAGAGAAAATAACGTTTGAGGACACAAGAGAAGGCAGCCATCTACAAGCCAAGGAGAGCGGCCTTAGAAGAAACCAGCCGTTCGACACCTTGACCTTGGACTTCTGGCCTCCAGAACAGGGAGGAAATCAATTTCTGTTGTATACGCTGGGGTTTTGTATGCCAGCCCTAGGAAACTCACACAGTGTCGGGCAGGGACAACGGGAGGAAGAAGGGGCCCAGGCCAGTCCCCTCCCCCACCACCTCAAGCTCTCAGAAGCTCACATCTCTCCACCTTTAGGAGACCCAAACATTTCATGAGCTCCCACTTGCCCCGGGAGAATCAGTTGTTTAAAATGGAACCCCTAATTTCCCCAGAACTGAAGGTTAGAGAGAAACCTAAACAAATGTCCAATGAATGCCAGAGACTCCTACCTACAATGGCTGTGTCATGTCCTAAACACGAGGCAAGCTGGGGGACCTCTGTGGACACCCCCACTTGGAGAACCCCCAGGTCACAGAGTAAGAACCCCGTAATCTCTGACACTGTCTGACCAGCAGAGGCTGAAATGGGGAAGCAAAGAACTGGTACTTTCTCTCCCCTGCACAGGGCACTCATGGCTTCGTGATGATCCAATAAACACCCACAACCAACTGTCTTTTCTTGACGAGGTCAAGAGGAGACTGGGCGCCACGTGGGGTGGGAGCCGAGTCACTGGTATACCGCTGCCCTAGGTGTGGGAGACCCACACAGCTTCTCCTGGTTGTCTGGGACCACCACTCTCCCCACGCCCTTACCTTCCCGCCTCCTGGCTGGTGCTTCAGATTTTCAGTGGAGCCAATCTTGGACCTGACATTCTTCAGGTCTGGCATGGGCACGGGAGCAGTCTGCAGGCGGCTCTTGGCTGAAGATGGGGATTTGGGGGGGGTGCGGACCACTGCCACCTTCTTGGGCTCCCGCGTGGGTGGGGTCGGCAGGGACGGGGTGCGGGAACGGCTGCCAGGAGTGCCCGGCGAGCCGGGGCTGCTGTAGCCACTGCGATCCCCAGACTTTCCAGATTCACCTGGAAAGGAAGGAGGGAGTGAGGCCAGGAAGCAGGGTGGGTGGCAGCTAGCAAAGGCCCTCACAACGGGGCTGCCGGTCCTGAGGGCCCATTCTCAGACCCAGGGCTGAATTTGCCAGGTGGAGACAGATCTGAAGCTTGGCCAAAGCAGCAGGAAGCTGCCCATGAGCCCATACAAGAGAAATGTTCCCTCTTCCTGGCTTTGTCACTTAGGGACAGAGACACCCCATTTCCAGGGAAGCAACAGCATGGTCACCAAGGACCACCCAGAACCCCTTCCCAGAGAGGGGACCAACTCTGCCCATGGCCCATGGTCAAGAGATGGACTCCAACTAGCTGTGTAGGCTCAGACAAGTCATGTCCCCGCTCTGAGCTCAGGGTCTTCAACTCAAAAATGAAAATAATTATAATGCCTGCAATGCGGGAGGAGGCCAGGCTGGGATGTGTATATGCGCTTTGTAAAACTCTAATGCAATGCCAGGTGGCCTTTTCCCTGATTAAGGGCCACGCAAGGACAGGACCCAGGGGCTGCCCTCATCTGGATCCATTAGACCCTTTACCCACAGAGTGAATTCTCAGCTGTTCAGCAAGTTCAAGGCCCCTTTCCCACCAGACCTTGGCCCACCCTCCCCGACTCCTCTGTACCTGGGCTCCAGAACGGTATGCCTGCTTTGTGTCCACCTGTCCCTAGCTCTCCAAACAAGCCATGCTCATGCCACTGTGCCCTTCCGTTCCCTCCCCAAGAATGCCCTTCCCCCCACCAGGGCACCTTTCCAGACATGTGGGTGCCAAACCCTGCAGGAAGGCTGGGGGACGGCTCCACTCCCAATAGACTGTCCTGTGCCCCTGACACGCTTCTGTCCCTGCACTTCCCGTGCCCTGTTACACTTCCGCAGTTTTCTATTCCATCTGCCTCATCACCAGTGTTTCTCCAAGTGTGGCCCAGGGACCCTGCATCGAGCCATGACGGGGGAGTGGGACCTGTACACGCAGATTCCTGGGCCCCATCCAGACCTGAGATGACCGACTCTCTAGGATGGGGCCTGGTTCTTCCCAAGCTCCCTGGGGAGTCCGAGCAGGCCTAAGTCAGTCATGGGCTGGACGCTGCTGTGCCCAGGGGACGAGGCTGAGCTCCCTTCAGCGCTGAGGGTGACTTGTCAAGGAGAGAAGAAGCATGGCTGTTCTTAGAGTTTGGATTTCCACGTCAGCTGGATATCCCTGCTAGAAGTCGCCAAGCTCTGCGGCAACAGGACCCAGGAGGCCTTTTCTCCTTTTCCACACAAGGAGACAAGGGTGGGGGGCTCTGCCTCCAGGCTCAGCCCTGCCTCCAGTCACAAGGTGTAGATGTGGGAGTGGCTTCAAATCCTTTCTGTCACTTAAATGCAGAGCGACCCCTGAGCCTGTGCTCTCACCTGAAAAATAGGGCGTGTGGTCACAGCCCACAGCGCTGCGTTTTGAAGACGGGGTGTAGTAATAGGTAAAGCGTCCAGCACAGTGCTGGCGCTCACAGGTTTCCGGTTAACGGACGCCTGCGGGGCTTTCACACCTAAACCCTGGGTAGGCACAGTCCACACCTGCAGCACCTACAAGTGGCTCAAGGCACACGCTCCCAGCCCCACTGTCGGCACACGTCAATGAGAACACGCAAGATTAGGCGGATCGGCCACACACACGGCCACACAAACCACACAAAAGAAGAGAAGCAGGAATTCTGCCGGTTCCAGTTCAGGCTCAACGCATGAAACCAGTGTTTCAGAAGCATCTCTAAACACCTAGGCCACACGCAAAGGGGGTGACCCCCGGGCGAAGCAGGCTCACAATTACCTCTCTCAGACTTTGCCCCTGCAGGGGTTGGTATTCTCTGCACTTGCTTGGTAGCTTAAAAAGAAGAATCCACAAAAAGCCTCGTTATCATCAAGTTTAAATGGGGCCCTAATGAGCTCGTCTCCATGCCGCAGGCAGCCAGACGTGCCCAGCCAGGCCATGCAGCAGAGGCCAGTGAGGCAGGGAAAGGGTTCGGGGGGCAGGGGACTCCATCTGTCAGGAAACAAGGTCAAGAGGACCTTGAGGGGGATCTGTCCACCTGCAGGCTGTCACCCAAGAGCAGATCCAAAGAGAAATGCAGGTTTTTGTTTCCAGTTATGGCTCCAGTTGTGGGAGTCAGCTGGCATAGTGTTGAGAAAAAGCAGGATCAAAATCACATATAAAACCCAATCAGAGTTCTTTAATTACACCACATCCTATGTATTATATACATGAGAAAAACACCACATGAAAAACAAACCAACAGGCCTTAATGAGCAGCTGTCCTTGCAGGCCCCGCCGTACGGCAAACTGGGCTAAACACCACGGCAAAAACATGCAGGGGGCCGAAGGGTTCTGAGCTGCCACCTCGTGCCCATGGGCAGCTGAGATCGCTGCACCAACCGAGGCTCACACACAGCCCGTACGAGAGTCACAGGCCCGAGCACCACCCCGGATCCAACACAGGCCAGATGCCCCCTTACTTGTGCAGAATCTAAACCTAATTGCCTGGGACATGTGGCAGCAGGAGAGGGGAGCTCTGCCTGAATGTTCCCAATCCCCAAAGAGGGCGATTACTCCTAACAGCACCCCTGGAGGCTAAATCGCTCTCCTGAAGCCTTGCCTGGTACTCACAACCGACTGGGTTTTACTGGTAGGAGCCCAGGACAATGGACACAGCCTGCAACAGCCCGGCTAAGACCCTCAGGCTGTCAGAGTGTCTCTAATACCCCAGCAGGCTAAGCCGCACAGAGGCCGCCCGTGTGAGGTCACAGAGAAACCTATCCAGGCTGCTGCGCTGTCTCCAGAGAGCAAGCACCACCCACGTGTCTGAAAAACACCTCCCAGGAGGTTGACTTGGGGTCAGAGAAGCTGGGAGAAGCCCCTTTCCTCCCACCAGTTAGCATGTGGCTGCATTTCCCTCATCCTGAAAATACGCTCGTTAGACTTAGTCGTGCAAACTCTCAGAGCCTTGATTTTTTCATCAATAAAAAGTGGGGATTCAGCATCTACCTTGGAAAAGTGTCAGAAAGATTAAAAAGAAAACGAACATTCTAATGTTTAGTAAACTGCAGGCATCAATTAGCTACCACAGAGGTTATTCAATGTCAGGGGCCTTCAGAGACGAGGACTGGATTCCAGAGAACATGCTTCTTACCCGTGCCTGGTGGGGTCTTTGGGGACGGGGTGGTTTTTGCTGGAATCCTGGTGGCATTGGCCGGGCCTTTCTGGCCTGGAGGGGCCGCTCCCCGGGGTGTGGCAATCTTCGTTCCAGTTTTAGCATCCGCCCCCTGGAAACCAAAGCAGGGTAGAGTGGTTTTTACGATTAGGAAAGGTCGCTGTCACCTGGAGTCCATGGCAGCCCTACGGAACCACTTTGACTCAAAACAAGGCTAAGATTGGGGTGGCCCTTTGGCTACTAGCTGTAACGAATGTCTTCTACAATCACAAGGCTTTGCTGGGCACACAAGCCCACAGCCCCACCCGAATGCCAGGGGCGCTGATGACCATTGCCTCCTACAGGAGTTGTTTACATGAGTTATCAGCATGAGTTGTGCTGGTATATTTTATAAAAAGGCGACAGAGCTTGTTCGTAACCCACACAGGATCGGGTAGGTCACCAGGCAGGACATCGGCAGTCCATTCCCACGCGGACACCCATTTTCTGACTCTCCTTAAGGATTTATTTGACTGACGGTGGTTGGTTTCACCAGAGCCCCTTGACAACACTGTTTGTTGAACCTGACCGAGAGTGCTGACCGAGATAGATCATATCCCTTTGTTCTCTCCCAAGCAACAGTCAGGTTTCAGTAACTCCTTGGATGTGCTAAGTGAGAGCCCTTGTTGTATCCATTAGCCAAAACGTGAGAGCAAGTGCAGGAGCACAACCAGAGGATGTGGCAGTTACTGGCTTTGATTACCCAGTCAATGACCTTGATACATAACACAAAGTCAAAAAAACAAACAAACAAACAAAAAACCAACCTGACGCTAACCAAGGACCTCAGGATGGTTCGGGAGGAGTGAACTAGTGGGACAAACATTGTTGCACAGCCATGCTGTGCAGTCCAAGTGGGGGCCACCTGGAAGCATTCCCGTTACCAAACTCGGAAACAGACAAAGGAACCCAACTGGAGCGGTGACTTTCGCATGGGGTCCCAATCAGGCGCCTCAGGGACTGCGGCTAGGAGGGGCTAGGGGCGCTTAGAAGGTGAGCTGCCCTCCATCTCAACCAGAATTTTAAGTGTCCTGCATGGTGCTTCCAGGTAAGAGCTTATCTGCAGAAAGGGCTTTGGGGCTTAAAAAAAACCACACACACACATACATTTGAAAACCGCATTAGAGTAACCTGATTCTTTTCAAAGGTGGTTTCCTTACCTTGACTTTCATCTCCTTTGCTCCAGAACTGCCAGTTCGGGGTGTGACAGAAGAGACGTGTTTAGGAGAGGAAGATGGCTCTGGGCACACGGCAGGGCTGGAGGGTTTGATCAAAGGGTCTGAGCTACCAGGAGTGGGGCGTTTGGGGCTAAGGCAAGGCCTATTGTTCAGGGTTTTAGCAGAGGAAGGTGTGGACGTCTTAAACATAAACATAAATAAAATCAAAATAAAAGTCAGCACATGAAGGAGGGAACAAACTGAAAAAGGACAGTAACTAAAAACAAGTAAGGCAGGTAATGGCTCACAGCAGTGATCTCCAAACTGTTTGGCTCATGTACCCTTATCATTCCTCTCATCAGGAAGAACATAAGTGACTAGGCATCCATAGTCACCCCTAGATATTTATTAGTTAACACATATACGATGAAGCCAATACACGATGTTCATTAGAAAACTTACAGGTGACATAACTCTTAGAAGACAAGAATGGACAGAAGTTCTAAAATGTTCTTTCTCTGGCCCATTGGATTTTCATGTGCTCCCCAATTTGGAGACCACTGATTGACAGGTGTTTCATGCCCCCAAAAGTTGATGGAGATCGCCAAAGTGTATGATTCTAGGATGTTTCTCAATAAAACATCTCCGATGTGTATCATAGGTGAGACGTGCCCCACTTTCTGCTCAATTCAGGTGAGGAGCTCAGGCTGGTCCATAACCCTTGGCCCTGTGCCGTCACGCTGGCAGAATCGTGCTCACTAAAATCAGTACAGTGCCTGTTCTAAGCCTTAAAGGTTCTGCCTGACACCACTTAGGTGACATGCACACACGCACTTTCTGATTAGTCTCAAGTAAAACTAAACATGATCTGGTGGATCTTAATCTGGCCAATGTTTACTCTGGAACATGTTCCAATGAAGGAAACGGCCTGGGTGGGACAGGCAGCCAATGGGAGAGGTGTCTGCGAGCTGGGTGACCTCACAGAGGCAGCTGCACTTGATGGATAGTGGCTGGTACCTACAGTTTGTCCTCACTGCCTCTGGGGCTTTGACCAGGATGTGTGGCCCTGGTGGAAGAGGGTGGGCTGGGAGGGGGAGGGACCACACCTTCAGGAATAAAACCAAGAGGCCAGGTCTAGGAGTATTTAGCCTTGGTGAGAAGGAGGGCCCCAGGCATGGGGCAAGGGGTTGGTGACAAGGAAGAAAGGCTGGAGCCTGGTACTCGCAACCCCTCCTTCCCCAGGCGCACAGGGCAGAGCTCCCTCCCCGGCCAAGGTTCCTGACAGATCTGACCCTTCGCGGTGAGGCTGTGAGCAACTCCAGGGCAGGGACGATGGACCCATGTGTGAGAATGAATGAGTGAAGGAATGAATGAATGAATGCATGCATGCTTGAGGCCGGGAGTCCCCTACATGTGCATCATGGTTGGCAAGCAGCTGTCGCTACCGTTTCAAGCACCTAAGGCAGAGCCGCCCCAAGTCCCTACAGCACCCTCAGCTGCCTCACTGGGGTCTTGTGACGGCGAACCCTGACTTCCTACTGGGCAGGAACTTTGGGGAGCGGCTTTCAAGACACCACCAAACACCTACAGCTGCATTCTGCACCTGGGGGTGCCCTCAGGACTCCAGGACTGATCAAGACCCAGATCTTTTAGGCAGAATTTATATGGGACATTTTAAGTACCTTTAAGACAAATAGATCTTCAGCTAGGGCCACAGTGGGATTTTCCTGGAAAAACACTGCAGTGCAGTGACAGGAGCGTTTTCCAAGAGGTGGAATCATTGAGGAGGGTAAACTACAGCTGATAGGAAGCACTAAGAAGGATGGGCATGGTTTTAGGGGCAGTTTGGTTGGAGAGCAGCTGTTTCAGTTACTGTTCCTTGGGCTGGTTTCTGAAGACTAAAGCACACGTCAAACGGCCTCCTGGCAAGATTCCAAGATGGCATTTACTGCGCCATCACCACACATGTCCACTTAGCATTTCAGGTGCATGTGTCAGCTTTCCCAGTTAAGTCAGTCCTCTCTCAGAGCCCCCCAGCGACCAGCCGACCTGCTTAGCGTTCTCAGAACGCACTTTGTCTCTACGTGCTCCCGGGTCTTCGCTTGTGCTGTTCTACTCCTCAGATCTGCCTTTTTCCACTCCCGTCTCACCAACCCTCCTTTCTGTTTCCTTCATGGCCTGCCTCACAGGTCCTCTCTTCGAGGGCTCTTCCAGAACCTTCTGCCTTAGGTTGGAGATCACGTTTTTGCTTCAGCCTCCTAACTAAATGGTATTTACTATATACCTTAAGTATGTGTGTGTGTATACACGTATTTGCTGAGCCTAGACCTGTGTAAGGTATTAAGACATGAAAAATTCAAACTTTATTGCAGAAAATTCAAACATACCTTCGTTTACCATGAACGTCTCACTTAAACTATGCTAATGAGATTGCAATTAGGAGCATTACTTCATTAACCTGCCGACTGCCCTTCCTTGGCATAAGTACCAAAATGGGTAAATGCTACAAGTTAGAAGTTTGCATAAAAACACAAAGCACTTTGAATGACAGTTGGACTTCAGTGACAAATGCTCCCCACGTTATATATAAAAATTAATTCAGATATAAAGCATGGCTTCTCGATTGGTTCGACGGTGGCAGTTTCATGGTTTCATTAGCTTACCTTGGTTTTCTTGTCGTTTCCAGTCCCATCTTTGCTTTTACTGACCATGCGAGCTGATAAAATAGAAAATGAGAATGTACGTTACACCCATGTGCACAGCTCATGGAAAGAGCCCCTTGTAGTTAGGCTGATTTCTCAGGATCAGTGCAACATATTCTGTTCCATTGGGCTTGGTGGGAACCCACCGATTTTCTTTTCCTTTGAGCTGTTAGGTCTCTCATGGTTAGTATTAACACAGCACACTGGGGTCATTGCTCTGCTTGCAGTACCCTGAGGAGTGGGCAGCAGGCTCGCTGAGGGTGGGGGCATGCAGAGGGGACGCAGAGGAAACTGTTCCGGGCACACGTTGGCACAGGGGCGGCAGTTTGGAAAGGTAGACAGTGCAGGCGCCGCCTCTCACAGGTTCCCTCCCTGTCTCTGCCAGGGTCGGCTTCCCCCAGCGTAGGCGAATCCCTCTCCAAGGAGGGGCATTTAAAAGCCTCAGCATCACAGATAGGGTAACTCAGCCAGGCTCTGGCCCCCTGCAGGATCCCTCGCTCATGCTGTCACCCAAGGCTCCGAGGGAGTGAGCTGTCTTCCCACAACCTGCCCTTCACTAATGGGGGCTTCAGGCACCAGCTCCAGCTGCTGTCTGATGAGCCCATCCCACCCGAACCAGCCCTGGAAGGTCTTCTCATACCTCCAGACCCTCCCAGGTGGCTAATCCTTGTCATTTCCCCAAATTAGCTCCAAACTAGTTACCATCAAACATCCTACAGATAACTTCTGGATTTGAAGACCAAACCTTTGACGTCTTTTGTGTTTAGAAAGCCACAGCCCTTGGTGAAACCACTGTACTTATCTACTAGCATCACCTCTAGCTCACCCTTTCCTTCTCTTAACATTCATTGCTGAAGATTGATCATAGATTTGTCTTTGGTTTCAATGGTGTGTTCCCCCTGCCCGCAGGACCATGGGGCCCCTGGAGCTTCTCACTGGTTACTGGAGTCCCCACTTCTAGACTGACCAGCATTGGTGATCTGCCCAGAGGTTTGTAAACTTCAGTGTGTAGCAGAAGCACCAGGAGAGGTTGTTAAAGTACAGATTCCTGAACCAATCCTGAGACTCTGTAAGCCGAAGGCGGGGCCCAGGAACCTGCCTTTTAATGAGAGCCCCAAGTGGACCTGATTCACATCCTTTGCCCAAATCAACCATCATCATGCATGTCACAGAAACCAACTGCTAGATCAGCATGTCCCAAATTGGAGTACTACTGAACAGGCCCCCTTCCCGGAGATGCTAGCAGGTGGGATCAAATAACTTGGGGACGTTCATACTATGGATACTTCTCCGAGGGTTACAATGTGTGTTAGAATATTCCCGTCCCTGACAAGTCCTGCAGCGACAAATGCTATTTAACACTGGTTAGCCTGTTTTTTCCAAACTTACTGGACCATGGAACTCTTTTTTCCCTTGGACACACCTATCAACATACAGTGGACAAGGTTCAATAAAACACCATTTCAGGAAGCAGTATTATAATCTGTCCCCTACTACTTTGGAACTTAGGACACTTTTAACTAGGATATAGGATTGTTTTTTTCTGTCTTAAAATTTAAATGCAGATTCCTTTACCTATAACATTTCAAAGTTTTCTTGACAACTAGGATCCAATCAAAATTTAACAGATGTTTGCAACTGACAGCTTAAGTAGCATCAATTCCCGAGCCTTGAAAATAATTATTCTAAAATGCTCAGGGTCCTAACTGGCTGAATGTGCCTGACTCATGCTCATGAGGCCTCCTCTGGGATACAAACTGTCCTCTCCCTGACAGGACACAGAGACCCCGACACTTGGGAACCTCCCCTCCCTCCCTCCTCTCCAGCCTCCAAAGGGCTGCTGTGGTCATGCTTCCCAGGCTTTAAGAGGGGACCGGGGTTGAGACCCTACAATCCCAGCACAGGCTCTGCAGGGGTGGGGGAGCTGCTTGGGACAGGAAGCTTTTGTTTCTGCTCATTGTCTCTGCTACTATAAGGCAGGGTGGGTGGGGTGGGGGTTTTTGGGCCAAAGGATCAGCTTGGGCTCTTGGCCACCTCCAAATGCTTATGTATGTCATCACCTACTGCATGTGATGTGTTGTCCACTGACAAGAGCAGCAGAATACAGGCTTCTGCCCTCTGTATCTCTGGGCTAGGAGCTCACACTTCAGAATGTTCTGGGAGGCCTGTGGTGTATAGAGAAGAGCATCCTTTCAGAACAGACCTACCTGGATTCGGAACCTGGCTCGGACACTATGACTCGGTGACCTACAGCAAATTACTTCTCTGAGCCTCAGTTTCCTCATCGGCAAAATGGGGCTCATTATGCCCACTTGGGAGGGTTGGGGAGGTTCTAGACAACGAATTTAAGGCACGTAATAAGCTCTCACAAGAGGAAGCAGCTGTTACCTCCCCTGGAGGGCAGCCTACCAATCTCCCGTGGGCTGATGGACCTTCATGGATAAACCAAGTGTCCAGAGAGATGAATGGGGTGGAAAGCAGTGGGTGGGGTGTTGGTGGCATGCAGAATGGGGGCAAGCGTGACAGGAGCACGTGCGACCAGAGCCTGACGGGCAGGAGGCCGTAAGGTGGGGGTGAGCGGCAGGGCCCAGCTGGTCAGGTTAGTGGCTGTCCTTAGGAACCTTGGAAGCAGCAGGAATCAAGGGGGGGCCAGAAGCTCAGTGGCAGTGCCTGCAGCCTGGGTGGCACAAGGAGTCACCAGGAAGGAGCAAAGGAGCTCTAGACACAGACCTTTCAGTTGAGGGACCCGGCTGACAGGCTTTCCTGGCAGACCAGCCGCAGGCTGCTTTTCAGATGGTTCTGGAAGGTCAGTCTTTTTTGTGTCCTCTCCCCCAGAGGGGCCCTGGGGCTCTTGCTCCTCTCCAGGGGCCCCCAGAAGTGCAGCCCCTTCCAAATCCACCTCTGAACGTCCCTGTTCCTTCTGCACATTGGCTTTGATTTCCACGTGGAACGTGAACTCAGGGGGCCCGTCGTGCTCTTCCGCTGTGGGCCCTGCGCTGGGCCCATCGGGCTCTGAGACCTGGGGCTCTGTGGAGACTTTGGAGAGGAAATTGACAGGGAGGGGGATGGCACCCTCAGCTGGGAAAGCGGGGGTGCCAGTGGCCTCTCTGGAAACTGTCTGGGGGGATGGCCCATCTTGGGTTGGGGAGCTCTGCAGACTTAAAGCGACCTGGGAGGGAGGGGAGTCCTGGGGTGAAGACTCATCGATGTCACGGTCTTCATCAACCTCGTCACCCCCCAGTCTCTCTTTGCCCTGGTCCCCCTTCAGAGGTGGCCCCTCCAGGCGCAGGTCTCCTAAAAGCTGGTGCTCCAGCAGCCCTAGGCTAAGGTGACTTCCCTGTGTGTCCTTAGGTTGTGTCCCAGAAGGCTGGTGCGTGGCTTCTCTGGAGCCTTCAGGCAGGATGGGAGCCCCAGGCATGTCGGATGTGTGCTGGCGGGTCAGACCCAGGGTCCTCGGGTCGGTGGCCGCACCGCCACGGTGCCCCGACTCGCCGAGGAAGCTCTCCTTGACACTCCCAGGCTCTGTCTGCAGATGTCCAGGGGAAGCAGGCTGCGGAAAAGCCAGACCTTCCTGGACCCAGGACCCTTGTTTTGGTGCCCACTCCTTGTGGGGCTCCTGAGGGCTTCCTGTTGGAGGAGGTGGTTGGTAGATGGGATGATTCTGGGAACGGCAAGACATCACCAGGATGGGAGCTTCTAGCTGCTTCTCCCCCAGAGGCAGTACGGAGACCCCAGAAGCTTCTCTGCCGTGTGCAGGCTGGACCTGAGACCTAAGCCCATGTGCCAGGGGCCTCTCCGACACTTCCCTCTGCTGGCTGGGAGCTCTCAACTCCTCTAGGTTTGAACAGGCAGCAGTGGCAAAAGGTAAGCAAGGGCGCACTGATTGTTAAGAGAGGGAACAACTCTTCAAATAAGAAAAGGACATTTAAACGGCATCGCAAGCCTGCCTAACAGAGAAAAACGAGGGCCCGCTCTGGGCTCAGCCTCGCTGCTTTTGTTTGCTCAGAACGAATGCTCTCTGGTCTACCTGCCACCAACTCGCCGGGTGACCCTGGGTGAGCACGTCCCCTCTGTGTGCCTCAGTTTTCTCATCTTGGACCTGGTGACCGCCAAGGCCCCATGTCGTGCCGTCTTATTCCCATATCCATGACTGCTGGCCCCGCTGTGGGGCTGTGTTGTGCTTGCTCCACAGAAGCTTCTCCAACTCTCCAGGGACCTGAGTGTCCTGAAGATTCTGGATTCTGGCTGGGACCTAGCTTAAGGTGCAGTGAGGCTCCCCTTTCCTCTCCTCTCGCTCTGTTCCCCCTTTTGCCAAATAAAACCAGTAGGGGCCCACAAACCAACCCTGCTTCAAGCCCATGCTCTGACTGATAATGGAAAATGCAAAATTTATCATCCTCAGGGCTCCAGTCTTTACTAAGAGACCTGCTATAAGATTCCTATGAACAGAAATACGATTTGAATTTATCCAGGTCGTGGATCGTGGACAGGCCTCTTGCAGGAGGTGAGACGACCACCGTGGCAGCAACGGGCTCCACGTGGCAGCCACCAACTTGCAGGGACCACTGTGTCACCTGGTCACACAACAACCTAGTTGATGGAGGGCACACTTTGTCTTCTTTTTCTGGTTCATTCACGCTACATTCATGTGAATCTTTAAAGTATCTGACTGTGTATTAAGGACAGGAGAGTTATGCTTTTTGCTCTTAATAAACATTATATATATTTTTAACTCTCAACCCTTCGACAATCCTACCTACTCCCAAAATAACCCGCACAACTCTCCAGCTCCCCTGTAAACAACACCTAGAACCCCAAAGGATTTAGGAGCTTGGAAGAGAAAGAGATTGGATGAGGGGAGGGGAGGGAGGTGAACGAACACGTATCTACACACGGGTGCAGCTGTGGGTGCACAGGGCTAACGTGACTGTCCTCTCTCCTCAGCCCAGTCGGAATCTGTGCAGCTGCCTGTTAGCTCACTGCCAGGAAGCCCAGCCACAGCTCCCCTTCACTTCTCACCGGTACCTGGGGCCTTAGCTCACGATCTCATTCATTCTGTGTTCCTAGCACCGCCCACAGTGCCTGCACACAGCAGGTGATTCATAAATGAATCCTGCAGGGTGAACTGATATCAGGAAGACATGCTGATTTCTGCTTTCCTCGGGCTCTACTGGCATCTTACTGGGGTGCTTGGTCAGTCTCCGGGAAGAACTGCCCCAGTGACAGCGATGCAGGAAACAAGGTCGGTAGGGGACACCTGAGCAGGTGCCTCAAGGCCATGACTTCCTTTCCACCAATCAGCTCAACAGACCAGAGGCAGCCGTTGCTGCTGTGACCACGCCCGGTCTCCATCCCGACAGGCCAGGTCTCCACCACCTTGTAGAGAAAGCTTTCCTCCCAGAGCTTTCTAGAGATTGCTCTTGATCGGGAGATCACTGTACTGATGTAGGCAAGACTTAAAAAGACTCTCATTAAAAAAAGAGACAAGGGCCCCAAACATGAATAGTAAACATACCTCGAAAATCCATCAATACATGATTGTACAGTGTGTGTGTGTGTGTGTGTGTGTGTGTGTGTGTGTGTGTGTTGACCAATAAGGAACCTAACATAATGTAACTGCACTGCTGGAGGAAGGAACCAGGCTGCGAGAATATTCTAGTCAGATCCCAGGATACTGTGCTCAGTCAATATTAACCACAGCAATTACCAGGGGTGGGGGTTCCAAGGTAAATAATATCTGGGTAAGCAGTCTGATTGCTTCAGGAGTCCAGACACATTGTCCCCCAGGCCGCCTCAGGAGGTCTGGTCCTCGTGACACTTAGAAAAGAAAGGCCCACCCTCGAGGTGAGCGGGACAGGGTAAGGCCTTCCCACATCTCTCTCAGCATCCTCTAGCCCCATTCTGAAACATTTTTCTCAATCTTAGTACTTCACGAGCACAGGCTACCGGGGGTTTTCCTTCTGCAGCAGGAGAGAGCAAGGGAGAGATCTAACAACTTTTGTTTACATGGCTCTTTCTAATCTGTGTTTTAGTACAAAACAGATGGCAGGCTTTTGGCAAATAAAGTGTGTTTGTGGATCACCAGTGTGTCGGAATTTCAAGGGGTTTCGCTGGAGGGCACCAGGCTTGGCAATTTGGACCAGCAGCCCCAGTCAGGGCATTAAATATTGGCCTTGGGAGCAGAGGTAGAAACCTCCGTATATTGAGATTTGTGGCCGATTTCCCTTTGAAGATGTTACCTGATGTTCATCTCTTGTACCTATGTGATTCATCGGAAAAACTAAAAAATTCAGCCAGCACAATAGTAAAGTTTCCAGAAAAGATGTTGAGCTGACATTTTCATTGCATAGAATATGTTTTAGGGGCATAGAGACACAGCATGCAATAAAAATGTATAGAAGAAACTCAAATTCACATCTCTTAATGAAAATAAATGATCATTTCACAGGTTATAAAAGCCTCTAATTTTACCTAAGCTGAAAAATCATGACCTAGGGGTGGCTGGATGGCTCAGTTGGTTAGAGCGCGAGCTCTGAACAACAGGGTTGCCGGTTCGATTCCCACATGGGCCAGTGAGCTGCGCCCTCCACAACTAGATTGAAGGACAATGACTTGGAGCTAATGGGCTCTGAAGAAACACACTGCTCCCCAATTTTCCCCAATAAAAATAAAAAAATAAAAAGTTAAAATCTGAGCTGAATTTTCAAAAAAAAAAATAAAATAAAATCATGACCTAGAAGAAACAAGAGCCAAGATTCTAGTATTTAACATACAGACCGAGGTTCCTCCCTTATGTTGATTATCTCCTCTAATATTTTTTGACACTCTTTGTACGCTTAAGAACGAAAACACACCTTTCCGTGCTATGTGAATTGAGAAACACTAACTCACTAGGGGGTGGTGACCCTTTTAGGGGCAGGAATGTATACTCAGGCCTCAAAATACTGTTAATGAGATGCTTCTTCAGGCACAATCTTCCTAAAACCAGACGGCCCCACGAGCGGTGCTAAACATTGCACAAACCAAAATCACTTTCTGGAGACTAGAACAGTGTCTTCCCAGCTCTCTTGCAATCTAGAAGTTCCACATCACGCAGCAGGCTCTGAAGTTCATTTATGCAGTAAATGATTGAAAAGAAACCCAGCCCACACTGTCTCCGAGGTCTCCATTTCCTAAAATAAGAAATCTCTAGGATTTAAAAAATTGAGTTCTTAAAGCAAGTATGCTAAGTGATTATACAAAGTTACTTTTCTTGAACACAGCAGTTTTGGTCCCTGAGAAGAAAAATCATTATGAGGTTTGATGGTTGCACAGAAGAAAGTCGAAAAGAACTAGCTTGGTGGCGATATGGTGGCGGCCTTGCTCCCAGGACAGGCCAGAGGGCAGGCTGCAGGGAGAACAGCCATATTTGCGTTGCTCTTGGACATTCATTCTCGACTCCCCAACTACCCTCAGAACACTACACACCTTCGGAATGACTCAGAAATAATGTTAGGAGGGAAAAAAAGGGTGGCGCTTTTTCTATATCTGAAAGGCCCATATTTGATATCCTAAAAATCTCCTGGGCCCGTGAATGCTCTTTTCAAGGTCTAGTCCATCTGCGTGTTGCCATCTCCCTCCTCCCAACCCCTGAGCCTTGGAAGGCAATTCTAGCCACTGACCTTGAGTCACATGTCCAGCAGCTTGGTCTTCCAGGTTGGGGGTGTCTCCAATGCCCGCTTCTTCAGCTGGTTGACAGAAATGAAGGACATAAAAGCAAAGACAGTTATTGTGTGTGAGAAACAAAGCTCTCTGCATCTTCTGGTATTTTTCTGAAAACATTCAAAGAAAAGGCACATCGTGGGCCGGCCCGGTGGCTCAGGCGGTTGGAGCTCTGTGCTCCTAACTCTGAAGGCTGCCGGTTCGATTCCCACATGGGCCAGTGGGCTCTCAACCACAAGGCTGCCGGTTCAATTCCTCGAGTCCCGCAAGGGATGGTGGGCTCCGCCCCCTGCAACTAGCAACGGCAACTGGACCTAGAGCTGAGCTGCGCCCTCCACAACGAAGATTGAAAGGACAACAACTTGAAGCTGAACGGCATCCTCCACAACTAAAACTGAAAGGACAACAACTTGACTTGGAGAAAAGTCCTAGAAGTACACACTGTTCCCCAATAAAGTCCTGTTCCCCTTCCCCAATAAAATCTTAAAAAAAAAAAAAAAAGAAAAAAAAAAAGAAAAGGCACATCATACGAGTACCACCTGGCTCTCTGCAAATGTTACTGCTGGGATGTTAATGCAGACAGCTCAATACACAAACCCCACACACCCACACACCTTACAGGTGACCACGATCCAGTAGGAAGGACCTACCCTGCAGTGCGCCCGGGGTCCTGAGCACCCTGCTCGACAAAGACACACGGGATGGGTGAGGTCAGAGGAGCAATGTGCTTCTCAGTCACCGCCATGGGGCCTGTGTCTGAGTGGTGAGTGGTGGCTGCACTCAAGTCCAGCCAGGGTTCTGGGGGGCAGAGGTAAGGGAAGGACTAGATGTGGGCTGTGGAGTCAGGCTGGGCTTCACACCCTGGTGCTATTATTTATTTAACCTCTCTGAGCCTCCTTTTCCTCATCTGGCACCCTGAGGTGACAATACTGGTTCATCTTGTAGGAGGGTGATAAGGATTAACGCGAGGATTTGTGTGAAGTGTTTAGCAAAGCATGTGACATAGGGTGGGTGCCCCAGAGCCATCCAGTCTCTTTTCTCCAACCACTGGGCAAAGCCTTTAGCTGCATGCCCAAATAGGTGCTGGATTAGAGGGAGGCCAACAGTGCTAGTGAGCAGCTGTTGGGGTGTCTTGGGCTCCTGCTTAGGGAGTCACAGCTCACCCCAAAGACAGGAGACTGAGACCACATAGCAACAGCACGGAAATCCATAAACTGTAATACAATGCCAGTTTCAGCATCACGAAAAGTCAGGATATTGCTGCAGGACAGTGGGTACAACTGTCCAGAAGGAGTTCATAAGGCCAGCTGGCCACGAATGCACAGGCACTGGGCTCCCGGCCCTGGAAGAACCAACGTGCCCTGGTGGAGAGTGACAGAGAGGCCACCACCCCTGACAAATGCTACAAGTTGTTGGCTGGGCCACCAGTCTTTTCCCGCAGACCTGCGACAACTCAGTCTCTGCACCTAAAAGAAACACCAAGATACCATCGCTAGCCAGCACAGGCCACCACGGACGGAGAGCACAGAGGGAAAAGGGGGACCGCTACCTGATGGCCTTACAAACACCTAGCACATTGGCTGCTCCGGGGCAGCTGTGGTGAGGGTGAGAGGGGGCCCGGAGGTCGGCTCGGGAAACTCCCATCTGCCAGCTCGGAGGCATGACCACCCTCTGGGGACCCGCAAGCTGACACTGTATGTCCCAGGAGGTCTCATGGTGACACTCCATGTTATCTGGCAATAGCCAGCTGTCCAGGAGGCACTCTGAATATAGGTTCCATCTGAGTTTCTGATGAGGTTACGGAAGGAAATCTCAGAGTGACAGCAAGTCCAGCTAAATGGCAGAGTCCTGGAGACGGAGAACATGAGGAGGCATGCCAGGATGATGTCACCGCAGTGGCACTGGGGAGCGGGCAGCTTTCACATGCCAATGCAGAGTTGTGATATCTGGCCCTGGTGCAAGTCAGAAATTGGAGGCTGCCGGTAACTGACAACCCCCGATACCCGCAAGGGAGGCGCGTGCTCAGAGAAGCCAAAGGGAGGAGGGAATATGTGTGACAGTGGCTGGGCCATCACATCACGATATGGCCTCTATATCCCTGAAGCCCCAAGAGGCTCCCATCCCATTATGGCAGGGGTTCCTGCAGTGGGGTAGCCATACTGCACCCCCAAATGGACCTCACATGAGAACTTTCACTAGAACACCAAGATACAGCAAATGGGACAAGGCAAAGTGAGGTGCTAAACTAAGGTACATTCTGTCAAAGTCAACAGCTGATAAAATGTCCCCCGACTCTGGAACCTCCCACCTCATGGAGGAGGTAAAGGGTGGAGAGGATGGAAGGGAGAGTATTTTTGAGGAGGATCTCTTTGGAGAGAACAGCTTTGGGGGTTGGCCATGTAACCAACTGCAATCTCAGCCCCAGTGAAAGGGTTTCAAGGTAGCACTTGGAGACACTTGGCATGTGTCTTTGGGGAGCGACATGGTGGACTGCTGTCAGAACCCCACCTGGGAAAAACAGAGAAGGAGACAGGTTGAATCTGGTTTGGTGGGGGAGCAAAGAAGCATGGCGATGGTCCTGCAGTTGGGCTGCTTCCCCAGATTTGTTTGGGCAAACACTGTCTGTGTGTTTCCCACAGACCTGATATGGGCACAAGGCAGCCAGTGGGATGCTTTAGACTATGTCCGGCAGTCCACCAGCAAGAGCAAGCCGACCTCCGCAGAGGTGAGGCTGGAGGCACATCTTTAGACCGCAAGGGGATGAGAGAGGAAATGTCTGCCTGAAGGACCTTCGGGGGGATTAACTGGGAAGATGGGCGTCTGGAAGATTTCAAAAAAGTTTCCCATAGGAAAGGAGTCAACTTTGAACTGCAGAGTATGGAGCCAGCTCAGAGCAGTGCCAACCCAATACAATATTCCTGCCACACCCCTCCTTCCCAGCCCCACAAGCTGCAACCCTGCAGAGCTTTGACCTTTATATGGAGTGGACATTCTAATTAGCATTTGCAGACTGTGTTTTGTGACTAAGGAGACAAAAGTCCTTTTGATTACCCAGGAGTAATCAAAAGTTGGCTAGAATTTTCATATGGGGCAGGAGAAGAGTGTCCCCCCCCACACACTGGATAAATTGTAAAGGGACAGCGGGAGACCAAAACCAAGGGACCATGATCTCATCCATGAGTCATTCTTCGCCCTTCAAACAACCTTCACTGTCAAGGATGGACCACTGGCTTCAAGAACATCCTTTTCCCCCCATTTCGGAAGTCCAAACTTGCAAAGCCGAAACTGCTTTGAAGGGGTTGGGTGGTGCCATCTGGCCCCCACATGAGTGTTCTCAGCACATGGAGCCCCGAGAAAGGCTGCGGGCTTCCCACGTGGCTGTGTGAGCCCCGGCTTTAGGAAGGAAAGCCTCTCCTGCCTGGGGACATGTCTCCCTCTCTCCATTGTTGGTGAACTCCTGTCCAGAGCTCTCCTGCATTTCTTGTTGAGAACCCTCCAATCAACAAGCCAATGACTGGAGTTCTTTACCTAAGCCTGGCCAAGGGACGTGAAGGACATGACAGCAAGAGCTGTGCTAGCCATTTCCCCAGGGCCTGAGCAGCTCTGGGTGACTCTGGTGGTCCCGAGTCCAGGGCTATTTCTGGTCGGTGCCTAGATGTCTGGGCTATTCCCCATCATCCGTGTTGACGGGACAGCCCTGTCATGCCTGTTCTATGCAGATACGTTTGAAGAGACAGTTCTAGGGCTGGATGCTAGTACCTACATATCGCTGAATTCCTCAGGGGTCGTCCAAGTAAGGTTGTCTTCCAAAGGTGTGGGCCCGTCATCTGGACCCCGCTGCACACTCATTGCTCACCAGCCCCTAAGAGGTGACCCTGTGGCTGGACAGTCTGAGCAGGGAGTGGACTGAGCTCAGAAGTGAAGAAGGCAAGATCTGCCACCAGCCTTCCTCAGAGAACCCTGTGCAGCTGCTGTGCTGACTGAGATAAGGAGAGGAGAAGCAGAAGAAATCCAGAATGGCTTCTATCCTCGTGAAGGCTGGCAGGCAGCCACGGAAGCCACAGGGCATCAAGGCAGCAAGCTTGGAACAACCCAAGATTCCCAGAAGCCCGGTGTCTGCCCACATTCCTGCCTCACTTAGAGACGGGAGTAACCCCCCACACATACCCTTTCCTCCAGCAGGTCAGCTGGGAACCCAGCAGGGGCCTTTCACACCAGCCCTGGGATCACCCTCACCTGTGGTTCCTTCTGGAATCTCCATGTGGGGCTGAGCGGCCACCAGCTTGCCAGGGGCTCCCTCATCCACTAAGGGCGCTGTCACATCTAGAAACCACCAAAAAATCACCTTTGGGGGGGCCAAGGTGAGCTATGCCAAGCCCCTCACTTTGCTTCTTGTGCGGGAGCAGTGCAGGGTGGGGGAGGCAGAAGGGGACTCAGCCGCATGCAAAGAAGCCACACCACAAAGCAGGCCCAGAACTGCCCTTCCTAACGTCTCCCCAGGAAGCACATTAATATTCGGCTTGAGTGGCACCAACCCATGAGATGCTCAGGCCATCTGCCAGGAAAGCTGGGGACAGCCCCCACGTAAACACTGCAGTGAAAGAGACTGTTGGGGACAATCCCAAGAGTTTTTAAAGAAGAAATATTGAAAACCAGATGACTGTTCACAGGTGTTTGATCCTTAAGGAGGTGGAAGAGAGGAGAATGGAGCTGGGACTAAGGCAATGCAGGAACTGGGGTGAGAGCCAGGCGCTATAGCTCTGGTGTGAGGCTCATGGTAAGTCTACTGTCTGATTTGGGCCTCAGTTTCCTCATCTGCACAGTGGGAGTATCATCTCCAGCTGACCTCCAAGGTTTCCTCCAGCTCTTACATCCTGTCCCCCTGAGCCCATGATGGTTAAGAAGCACAGAGCCCCTGGGTAACAATGAATGGGCCTGGTCCTATCCAGCGTCGGATGCGTGCAGGCCCAAATGGGTCCACCTTCCGAGCAGAGGCGAACGTGAAGGTCCACTACCAGGAGCTGATGTCGGACTCTCAGAAAGATGAGCACTCCCAAACCTGCTTTCCTCCCGGAGCAATGGCCTGGCTCACTCCCAGGCCACTCCGGGCAAACAGAGGGAGTTGTCAGCATTGAAAGCTTTCCAAGAGCCTGAGTCAGTTTAGACAAACGGAGTCCATTTTAATTATGGCCTCAGGGGCAGGCAGAGCAGCCCGGCAGAGCCCGGCTCCAGCACGGCCTCCTTCCCTCCAAGGTGGGAGCTGAAGCCGTTGGGGCCCACACCTGTACAGGATCCAGAGTATTTGGTTGGAAGATTCTTCCAGAATAATTCTGATGGAGCGCTGAAATCCATGATTTGGAAGGCTGGTACGGAATCTGGCATTCGTGTTTCAGGACTGTCTCAGGGAAGCAGGCAACTTACAAAACTGTCCTAACGAGATCAGCAGGATGATATCTTGCGTCACTGGCTCGAAGGAGAGCAAAGAGCATTTGGCCTGGTATTCTCTTCTCTAGGCTGAGAATTCAGGGGTGGGGGAAGGGCCATGCCCACTATACCCTCCGCAGAGGCACCCACCTACCAAGCAACTGGCAGGCGCTTGACAGCCCCTTTCTGAATTCATCCACAGGTGGACGCCTCGGGAGATGCTGGGGCCAGGTCCTCATCCTGTGACACAGCAGCCAAAGTCATGGGCAGGGCCCAGAGAAGTGCTAAGAGCAGAACCTTGAGCCTCCCTGGGGAGGATGAAGAGATGGGGGCGGGAGGCAGATACCATGGGCTGGTGTCTCAAAAGCCATTTTCAATTCCCTTCTCCCTTGATTTCTCCTACTAAAGAGGTTGGAAAGCAAAATGCTCAGTGCCCCAGCCTCCCTTACAGCCAGGGGTGGCCATGAAACCCAATTCTGGCAAATGAGAGACATAAGTGGACGTTGACCAGGTGTGGGCTTGCAGGAAAACTTTCGCTTTCCTAATGAAAAAGGAACATTCTTGATTTCAGGCCCGTTTTGGCCACTTTGCTACTTTTCTTCCTGCCTGGAAGTGCAGCAGCCATCTTGGAACCACAAGGCAAAAATCCATCCATTAAGGACAACAGAAAATAAAGACAGAAGAGCACTGACGATACTGGGGACCTGCTGCCCAAGTCCAGACACCTTATTATGTAAGACAAACAAACCTCTTCACGTGTATGCCACAGTTGGCTGGGATTTCCAATCAAATGCAGGCCTGACATATGACTAGATGGGAAACGAGAGAAGGTGGTTAAAACCAGGAGCAAGGAGCACTTCAGGAGATACATGAGGAGGAGGGGCTTGGTGGCTGTGTTTGGGCACCGCTCTCACCCTCTCCGAGTGTGCCTGCCTCACAGCACACACGATGAAGGCACCTTACTTGGCACTAGCGAGCAAGGCATCAGAGCAGGGCGTGGCCCCCGCCACATTCCGGAGCCCTGTCCTGCAAAGCATTGAGCGGAACATATCTCTCAGCCAGAGGGAGAGGCAGCAGCAAATGCAGCCAGGAAGGGTGGCACACAGGGGCTCACAGCATGGCTACGCCCAGGCTGGCGCATGGAAGGGCCTGTGTGAATGAAGCAGTGAGAGGAAGAAGGCCCCACCTTCGGCCGTCGGAGTGCTCTTAGCATCAGAGGTTTCAGAGCCTGGTTCCTCAGATCCATCATCGGCGGGAGTCTGCAGGGGAGATTCTGGAACATACACAATGAGCCCCTCAGAATGGCTGCCTCTTCCCACCCTCCCTTTTGACTATTGTCTTATGGAGCCAAAAATCACTCAGCATGGACTCTGATGGATAGAATGTGGACTCATGATAAAACCACAAAGGGGACCAATCCCACCCCCACTTCAATACGACTGTGTCCCCAGACCAGGGTCATCAGGCAGACATAGGCTGATGAGTAGCTGTTCTTGGGCACGAAGAGACATTGCCTTTGAATCAGCTGTGGTTCCAATTGAGGCAGAGGCTCTTGTATTGACAAATGGCAATAGATACCAGAAAGCTAAGCCACGTAAACCTAGGGCTTTGTCTTTCCTTACTGGAGAGATTCATCGGAGATCATCACCATTGGTTAAAGGCAAGCAGATACCTGAAAATCACTCAGAGATCCAACTCCTTCCTCTGAAAAGGAATTGATTACTTCTCACTGGATGACTGGTGCCTGGACTTCACCCAGCATCTCTCATAGAAGGATCTCCAAGTACTGACCAATACACCTTGAGTGACACCAGAAAAGACAGCCACAGTTGAGGAAAGCTGTCGCTTCAGAATCCGAAGCCAAGGAAGCTCTCTGGTGGACTCTGTAAGAGCCACTCCACCTGGGATGGGCGGTGGCCTTGGGGTCAGTTTCAGGACAGGGGGCTGGTTCTGTGCAAGAAGCAGAACCCCGAGATGAAAACAGACAGTGGTGTTCAAGTACACTGCAAGATGGGACACCCTGCACCCTTTGCTGAAACGCAGTCCCTGGACACCCAGCCCTGGTCTTGCCCATCCCAGCAAAGAAGGGCGAATACTAAACAAACTTCCAGCGAGCACACAGCTTCTGGCCCTGGAGCTCGCAAACACCTGCAAACTGCCTCACGTAGGCTTCGGACAAATGGTTAGCAAGCACGATGCAGACTGTGGGGTCCTGTATTACTAACCAGCCTTGGCTGTCAGAGCACAGGAGCATGGGACGTGAGGGGTCCTCAAGCACACGTGCCCCCCTAACACCCCTCCCCCAATCTGTCCCCAGCCTGCTGTCCTCATCGTGCGCATTATCCTTGTTAAGTTTCTTGGAGGGGTGGGGAAGGAAGGAGAAGCCTCTTCCGAATGTCTTATCTAGAAGGTATGACAAGTAGACCCATTAACACCTTTCCATTCATTAGGGTGCCTTATTTTTATCAGTTAACCAACTGTTACCCACTTGGCAGCTCTTTCTGGCTGTATCTAGTCCTATTCCAACTTTTAGCATCCACTTAGATATTCTTTTTCTAGTACCTTACATATGGTTTCTTGTCATTATTCAAAATAGTCTCTGTCACTTTAATGTTGCCAGTAAAGTGACACCCCTCACTCCCCCTATAAAAATAACTTGTTCTAAATCCTTAGTTACAGCAACAAATTTGATAAGAACTATGAAAATCTTTTAGGTATTCCTTGCTGTCTTGGCAAATATATTCTTTGGGTAAACAAACTACCTTCAAATGTTTTCCTTTCAATCCAGTGACAAAAAGCTCATCACTGGACGTTTGCATATACAGTTGACCCTTGAACACCACGGTGAGAACTGCGCAAGTCCACCTGTCTGTCGGTGGATGTTTTCAGTAAATGCTGCAAATGTATTTTCTCTTCCTAATGATTTTCTTAATAACATTTTCTTTTCTCTGACTTACTTTAGCGTAAGAGTAGAATAGGTAATACATATAACATAAAATAGGTGTTAATCGACTGATTATGTTATTGGCAAGGCTTCTAGTTAACAGTGGGCTATTAGTAGTGAAGTTTTGGGGGAATCAAACGTTATATGTGAATTTTTTAATACTAGGGGTCAGCGACCCTAGCCCCTGTATTGTTCAAGGGTCAAATGGATACATGACTTATCATTTTAGCATTGAACTTCTGGTCATGTTTTATGTTCAAGCATTGAGTAGTTTCAGCAAACATACTTTAGGCAACTCTGAGACACAAAATAACTTGGTAAACTGGTTATTTTTATAACTTTAGAAATTGAATTTAGTTTCCCCTTCAAAATACAAGAATGGTAAAAACCACTTTTTTCCTGGACTTTAAGAAAAAAGAGCTTTTTATTTGGGAACAGTTTTAGATTTACAGAAAAATTATAAAGACAGTACAGAGAGTGTACCCCACACCCATTTCCCCCAATTATTGACATCCTTCATTATTATGGTTCATTTGTTACAACATAATATATTTTTAACTTAATTTTTAAACCAGGCTACCCTAAATAGAGCATCGTTTTTCATTGGTAGAGTTCATCCGGGGCAGAATGCAGTATATTGTGATTCTAAATTGGATTCCACCCATGAGAGTTTAATAAAGAGTTTAATAATTGAAGTTCCAAGGGGACTTGGCAGAAAGAGGAACGAGAGGCATGTGGAGGGATGTGTGGGCTCAGGTCCTCAGATGAGGGAGCTTTTAGGGCCCAGCTGCCCACCGGAAACTTAGCAGCTCCCAGGCTGTGCCCCGAGAGACAGGTCAGAATGCACATTTCTTGTTAGCATGGGCCAGCTGGGAATGTCCCTTCACTCCTGCCATGCAGAACTCCGGGCTGGGTGGGCTCCCGAGAAGGCCAGGAGGCGGCCTCTGAGCTCTGCGGGCAGCGTGCCCACTCTTCTTGCACCTCCTCCAACTTGGAGCCAGTCCAATTGCCTAAATCCCAAGCTCCTCTGACTCCAACGCGTTCTCTGCTTAAACAAACACAGGAAAGCCTGCCTTTGAAACAAGGCCCCCAAGGAGCCCTGAAAGCTCTCCAAGGTAGGGACCATTGCTCCTTGTGTTCCCACACCCAGGGGACCTCCTGGTGACCTGCCCCCTCCAGGGCACCTTACTGGAATAGGTCTCTTCCCACCTTGCAGCTCCATGGATTCCACCCACTACCTCCCAGCCCAGGCTGCAAAGTGTTTGTATTATATTCTCAACATTAAAACAGAAAGTAGACTGTTTGCCATTTTGTCTCCTTAGCAAAGGGTCTGGAGGGCAGGGTAGTCCTTCCTCCATAGGGGCCAGCTTGGTGCGCCCAGTGTGAATCAGGGGCCAGGACTCTGAGCAGAAGAAAGGGCCCTGTGGCTCCCTGAACGGTGGTCAGACAGTGAAATGAGACATATTTATTTGGAAGGGAAGAGGAGGAGGGCAAGACAACATGGCTAAAAGACTGCATTTCAGAATGTTTACTAGTTAATGCAACTTATTAATGTAGATACAGTAGGAATCCCAGAGCTAACCAACTATCCAAATAGGGCCAGACAGGCCCGAGAGGAAGAGATAAGGTATAAGGCCACGTATTTTGCATGCTGATGAATACTGCTGATTTACAGAGGAACAGGTGTGGCGAAAGACTCAAGACGGCGCCCTGTATTCATTAGACCGACAAGCCCCTGCAGGCTTTGTCCCACTACATCCACTCATGTTGCACACTCTCCTTTGGAAAGGGACATTTTCAAACAGCCTCCCATTCTGAGTATCTGGATCCATTCAAATGACGAGGTTTCACTCTATTGACAACCTAACCCAATAAAGTACTTAAAACTCCATTAAAAATCTGGATTCGAACCCTGCCTGCCAGCCCTTTCCAAAGCAAGTGGGCTGGCTGTGATTCCCAAGGCAGGCTGTGCACTGACCTTTCAGACCGTGGTCCGCGTCCCCCTCGTGGTCTTGCAGGACGGTGTAGCCCCCCTGAGAGGGGAGATCTTTCCTGTCCCCCAGCCCGTACGTCCCAGCGTGATCTTCCATCATGTTGAACTCCTGGTGGGGCTCAGCCATCCTGGTTCAAGGCCCCTGGGGAAGGAAAAGGGGAGGTTGAGGCTGGGATGCTGAGATGAGGGTAAGTGCTTGGGGGGGGGACAGGGACAGCGAGGTGCCACCTCCCCAGTTCATGGCAGACACCACTTCCCTCCCCAGCAAACCAACGCCCAAGCTCATCCCCAAGCTCTGTATCCTGCCAAAGTGTTATTTACATGCATGTGCACTTTTAGTTCACTGACCTCAAATCCGTTCATATTCAAAACCACCCAGTGGGCAGGTTCCGTGGCACACTCCTTACTAAGCCCAGTGCTTTTTCCACATCATTAAAAAGTCAATGCTGCTGACTAGGAGTTTGACGGCCTTTTTTATAAAAGGTGAGGGTAGGAGCAAACAGGAGAGGGCAGCCATCAGCAGGCACTCCCAGAAAGGAAAATGAGGCACAGAGCAGTGCGTGACTGTTGACTCATGGGTAACTAACTGCACAGCAGAACCTACTCTTAACGGTGTCCTGACTCCTCCAGCTCCAGTTGGCTGGGCTCCAAAGGTCAGGGCTGTGGTCTCCACTCACCTCAATGGCACTGACCAGTACCCGCAGGTGTGCATTCTGAGGGTGGGCAGAAAGGTCCCTAACAGAGCCCGGAAGGGGGCCCCAAGGCTTTGGCGCTGAAGAGCAGCGTTTCTTCCCTTTCCCCCAAAAGCCCCAGCCCATCTGTTTCAGCTCAACAAAGCCCAGTAGAAACGATACTTTACGGGTACTTCATCCTTCCCTTTATTGAGAATATTTCTTTGTTTTAAAAAGAACTCCTAACTTTGAAAGTCTGGACTTTTGAGTATGCCCCTTTGCTCTGGGTCACTCGTGCTACTTTGGATTATTCCATCATTTCCCATTCTTATCCCTGTGATTTGAGTCTCCTGTCTTTTACTTTGGTAACTTCCTTTAAAATTATCTATTTATCTCACAGTATTTATTTTCTACTTTATTTTTATCTTTGAAACGCCTCAGTTCTAGGTGCTTTCACTTCCTCCCTTCAAACTTTTATAATTTTTGGTCTTGGTTTTTATTTCTTACCCTTTAAAAACCTCAGCTGTCAACATTTTATTTTACACGTTGTTTGTTTCTTACGTATATTTATTTACATGTTTGATTTATTGTAGATGTATTTATTTACATCCTTATATTAATGTCTTCATTTTTTTGGAGATAATTTTAGACTTACAGGAGAGTTGTAAACAGAGGGTCATTTGGTTATTTTTAACCTTTTGAAATTCCTTCAAAATATATTTCCCTGTGTCGTCCTCTAACTTTCTAACCTTTTAGGCTACCTGTTTTTTTTTCTTCTTTCCTCTTATATTTGTAACTTTTATAATTTTTCATCATTTTAATCTAAACTTAGTCTTTAGTTTTCCTTTATAATTTGTTAAGTGTTACCTCCTTACATTTCTGTTTTCATTTCAGGAACTGTTTCCCAGTGGCACACAGGACTGGTGGCAGTGGGTGAAGTGTCAAGGGCAGAGGTGATGACCTAACTGGAGTGGATTGGGGCTTTTCTTCTTCTTGCCTCCCCTGCATCTACCTCTCTGGTTTCGGGGATCAATTAATAATGTCTACCATGGGCAAGTCCTGGAGGGCACGCACGACCGATGTCAAGCATTCTCAAATGTGTTACGAGTTGTAGAATGTTCTAAAATCCACAGTCTTACCTCTGACAGATGTTGGCCAAGTCATATATGTAAATGGTGGGCTACAAGGTGGAGGCCGAACCCCCCCACATAACACTTCCCAGACTGACATTCTGGCACTGTTTTCATACCAGCTGGACACTAGTATATTCACGTCCAGCTTCATTCCTCTCCCTTGTAGGTAGGACATGCTAGTGTGAGTGTCTGAGCTCTCTTCTCCATCCACGATGTAGGATAAGAAGCTGGCAAGGGCTGGGATGGCCTAGGAAGGTTTTAAAAATGAAGTTAGCAGGATGTGTGCTGGGTACGGCAGCTAGAGAAGGGGGTGGCTTTTCATTCTGCGCGAGGCCCTTATCCCTCAAAGAGCTCTCAGGAGAGGCATTCGAGACTGAGCTTCTCCAAACCTTTGACATTTCCTCAAGGATGAGCATGACTGTATTTTGGGAAATCAAAGTCCCCATTCATCCTTTAAGGTTTAAGATTTGGTGGTGATATCATCTGCCCTTAGATAGGCTAATGGTCTGTTTCCCTTAGAAAGCCCCCAAACGTAAGAACCCCTCTTCTGAAAGACATCAGTTCCATTCTCCAAGACCTCAACTACTGCTCCCCAGCCAACTCTAGGAAAGCAATGCCTTCTTCACTTGCTTCCTGATGGAGCTTCTCTCAGAACATCCTAGGTCACTGCCCAATTGCTCATCCTTGGGACTGATCCACAAGTCACCTCACCTGGCTGACTCACCAGGAGCCCCACCCTGGAAGGATGGAATCAGCCCAGAAGCTTGAGGCTTCCCAAACTGGCTGGAGACATTACACCTGGCCCAGGTGAGCCGGCCAACCAACTCAGGTCACCCCGTTCAAACTGCAGCTCAAGTTTTAGTGAACGTTAAGAAGTTTAATGAGCCCCATGGTTTTGTTCCTGAGATTTGACGGATTCCTTTCAGTGACCCAGTTTCCTCTCCTGGAACATGGTAGATGGAGGTATAAAAGTAAAAATCTGATGTGTTGGCTTCCTCTTTCATAAAATGCCCATTTATATCATTTCCTTTCTCTGTTCAAGTTTCGGTGCTGATTGTAATGACTTGAGTTCTTAATTTATGAATAACATTAATCCTTTATTTGTGGCAGATAGTTTCTCCAGTTGGTTGTCTTTTATTTTGGTTTCTGATGGCTTCTGAATAGACAGGTTGTAATTTTTATTCTGTCAAATCTGTTCTCTTTTGTGATTCATTCCATTGCTTTATGGTACATAAAGATCATCAAAGCTTTCTGCTATGTTTTTAGTGATCTAATTCTTTGTATTTAATTTAATTGCAGTGGGAGAGCAGCTATTGACTATTGGTACATAAATGAATGAGCATGTCTGTGCTCCAATTAAACTTTATTATGGACACTGAAATTTGAATTGCATATAATTTCTGTCATGAAACATCATTTTTCTGTTTTTGTTTCTTTTTTACCCATTCGAAAATGTAAACGTCATTCTTAGCTCATGGCCAGATTTGGCTTGTGGGCTATAGCTTACAGACTTCTGCGTTTGGCTTTTCCAGTATTTCTTCTCCTCTCTCAACAGTAATAAAAATCTGTGATTTAAGTCTTAACAAGAATCATTGTACATTTTGGTCTCCGCCTACATTCTCATTGTGGATTTTTGCATTTGATGTTGGGTTTTCTTCAGCTGCTTTTAGAGGTTTCCATAAGGTTTCAAGTCAGGAGCAAGAGAACTAAGGGTCATTCCTGAGGCTTGGACAGCAGCTCATTGCTCTGGGGACCGGGGACAGGCATCCCTGGTCCAAGCCCTTCAGCTGCCATGCTGCCTCATTCAGCCCCACGGAGCAGATACTAGGGTGGTGGGTCTCACTGCCCTGGCTCTAATGATCACCCTCCCTCCACCAGCACCACCCTGCAGGGTGTGAAGAAAGTCAGACACACCGATAGGAAGCTGAATGAACCACAGGGGCCACTGGAAAAATCAAAATCATCCTTAAAAACACAGGCAGCTATCCACTATGCCAAATAAATGAACTATGTGCTTCTCAAGGGCCACTATTTTGCTTTGGGGAAAAAGTGGAATGCATGGGCAGAACTCTCTAAGCAGAGAGGCTCACCACCCCGCCCCCTGCAGCCAATCCCAGGACAGCAAAGCCCTTAGATTGACAGACCTTCTGAGTTAACGAGGCCATGAGAGCGGTCTCTTCAGTGTGACTGGGCTGGGAAAGCTGCCCCCGCCGCATGCTAATGTTTTTGTACCTACAGACAAGTCTGTGTCTGGAGCACCCCTTAGAGCAGAGAACAGAACCCAGGAGGAGGATGTCCGCAGAGAGCAAAACAAAGTAACTCTTCAGTCGTAGGACAAAGACTGAGTGAGCAAGTTCCTTCGCGGTGGGACCTGTCTAGGTCACATACTGTTGCAGCCCCGGGGCCTGGTGTTCGGTGGCCCCTGTCAAAGTAGGAGCATTTGCTCCATGTGGGCACCTCACGGGTGTGTCACCGAACCTCACAGCAATCCTGTGAGATACTTATCATCATTGTAGATATGAAGAATCCCATTGGACAGATGAGGAATCTGGGAAGTGACCTGCCCAAGGTCACACAGCCAGCATGCAAAGCCTATGTCCTGATGGAACACTCAACTGCCTCTCACTGCCTGTTCTTCATCCTGGACCATCAAATGTTCCCCAACTTTCAGGGCACAGGTCCGGGATATACAAGGAGCACTGTCCAGGACTCAGACCCAGAAGCTGTGTAACCAAGTCACTTCTCTCCATCTTTTTCACCCACAAAATGTCACTCGTTGACCCCTGAGTTCCCTTCCTGCTCTGACATTTCTGTCTACGTGGACTGAGTCGGCCTGTGTCTTCCAGCTCAGGAGCACTGGTCATCAGTCATAGAACAGTAGGAGGTCTCCAGCCCAGGCCTGGAGGAGAAGCAGGAGACCCCAGCATCCAGCCAAGAGGTCATGCTCTCAGCTCTTCTCCTTCCTTTCCGCACCTGTCTCTGACCCCTGCCATCTTCCTCCTCAAAAGCCAAGGGCAGGAGGATTTCTCTGGAAGAACTGAACAAAGAACATGTAAACCAACTGACCAATGGCACAAAGCACATCCCGGCCCTAAGACTTTCATGCAAGGACAGCAGACTGAAAAACACACAAATAAGTTTGGCCCTGAAGTGGCTACACAGCCCAGACTAGACGTGGTCATCACGGCACCAATCCTGTAATCTAAGAGAGACACACAGACGGGAAAATAAACACACTTTGTTTTCTTATACTTCTAAATCGGCCTCCTTCGCCTCTCCTCTCCTCTTCTCTCTGTTTCTCTCTCTGTCTCTCTCTCTCTCTCTCTCTCTCTCTCTCTCTCTCTCTCTCTCTCTCTGTCTCTCTCTTTCATTTCCTACCTCTTGTTTTCCCAAGCAGTGACTCAGAGGCAGCGTGGTGGGAGGTAAGGAAGAAATTGTACGGGCCCGTTTTAGCTTCCAGGTTCACCTCAACTTTTGTGCCTCTCCTAAAATTTCAGGGTCCCTGTTTAGGGACACTGGAGAAAGTCTGCCTCTGTCATTTTGTAGCTGTGTGAATTAAGGCCTGTGAGCAGAAGGGACGTGTGGATGGTTCATGGCGCCTGTCCTACAGGATCACATCTCCCAGTCCCAAAGCCACCCTGACAATGGACAGAGTGGGGGTGGGGCAGAGCAAGGGAGAAAAGCGTCCCCAGGATTGAGAGGGAGAGAGGAAGACAGTGCAGGTGATGAGAGGATACGGGAAAGGGAAGGGGTTACCTCTCCTCTGGCCCCTGAGGCCCGGAAGCAGTTCTGATGCCTCTGTCTGCTCCCCACCCTGGACTTTGCGGCTGCGCAACTCTCCAAGGGGTCTGGAGGTTTCATCTGACCTGGGGCAGCCTCTACCAGAAGGAGGTGAAGGCCAAACAGCCTTCCTATTCCTTCTAATTTTCTTACCCACAGCAATGCATTTTGACGATGAGTAATTCAGGTTCTAGAAAGCTCCTTGGATAAGCCAGACAGATACTGGACACCCTTTTGGCAATTCTGGAATATTAATAGCATTTGTTAATTTGAGCCCTGACTACATAAGCCAGTCGCAGGGCCTTCGGAGAGAGAGTATCTCTGTCATATAACACTATCTGGTGAGAGGAATTATTCTTCCCCGTTTCTGGATGAGGAAACAGGCTCAGAGAGGTTCAGTAACCTGTTGAGGGTCACACAGCTAATAAACAGCAGCGCAAGGGGTTGAACTCTGATCTTTTGATGTTAAAACCCATCTCTACCCTACTGTGTCACACCCGTGCCTGTTAAACAGTCCTTCTCCTCTTCAAGGACGCAGAGAAATGATCCTGTCCCGGCTAGAATTAGAGGCGAGGAGGTAAGGGAAAGCCTGCTTCGGGGGCAGGTCCCGCGGCCTGGCTCACCACGCTCCAAACCCACGCAGCACACGCTCCCAACCAGCTTCTTGCGTTTGAAACAAACCAATCTGAAAACCCACGCGGGACCGCGCCGGGTGAGGCGTTGGGAGGATGGGGGGGTCGTTTCAGGGCCGACCAGCAGCCCTCGCTAGGGGGCAGCAGACGCCTGGCCCCGTCGCCTGCCCCCCCACCCCCTGAGTCGCGGCCGCCCGCGGTGACTCAGCGGAATCACCGCCACCAGGGCGGGTGGCTCCACCCAGAGAAAGGGGGGTCGCCCCTACACCTCCTCAGGTTAAAAACCCAAACTGGAATCAGAGAGTAGTGATATTTCACAACTTTGTGACTCGAAAGGGTGAATTTGATGGCCTATGACCTACCTCAACAATGCTGTTATTTAAAACAAAAACAAAAACCCTACCTGGATCTCTCCCAGATAGCTGAAGATCAAGGAGGGATAAATCTAGAATCCAAAAATAACTTCAAAATGAACTTTGTTCTCCAAGGTGATTTTTGGCGCCTGCATCCCATCTTTTCTTTGCTCTCGTCCCTTTTTTTTGCGCCATAACGAATTTTCCGGTGCATGAGTGTGGGAAACATAATTCCTAATAGTTATAGGAACCCGTTTCAAGTCTTTCCAGGTACTGACTCATTTAATTAACACAAATACCTGTTATTATGCCTACTTCTACAGATGGGGAAACTGAAGCACAGAAAGGTTGAGTAAGTTGTCCAAGGTGGCACAGTAGGCCTGTAATGGAGTCAGGGTTCAAGGCCCAGGCAGCCTGGCATCAGAATCTGACCTTGTCAGCTGACTGATAATGGTGATTAAATCAAGCAATGACTGAGGTGATCAGTTCAGGGATATCATTTGTTTCCTTTGAAAACCTTCACTTTGTATTTATACTCTATTCGTTAATGCTTATGGTGCAAGTGTCTTACTGCACGATATAAAGATTAGGGGAAGGGCAGGCATACTAGTCTCCTAGGCTGGGGCCAAGGTCATTAGGAAATCCCTGTGCTCAGGAAGCAGGACTTCAACTGTACCTAAAAGGAGAGAAAGGGCCTGGAGGGCTTAGATCAACACCCTCTTGAGCCTGGATCTTGGCAACTCTGATGCGTCACTGTTCACTGACAGCTGGTCCCAACGAGGAGATGCATTTCCTTTTGTGTCACAGGTCTCTCCCGCCCCCACAGGTAACACCCAGCATGGAGGTAGGCATAGGGAAGTCTTCAGGAATACTTGCCAGAGGGAAGATCTCAGAGGAGCAAGCCTCAGAGGAGCTCTCACCTGTGAGCTCCTGGTCTCATCACATCACATGGACCACAGAATGTTCTAGAACCAAATCTGAATAATAACACCCAGATTTCAAGCAGAACTGCCAAATTAAGTGGGGAGAAGAGAACGGAGCCCACAGACAGAAAAGACTTATGTTGGTGAGCAGAAAATGGAATAATCCTGGGCCTCAATCCAAAGAAAACAGTCAACAATTGTAAGACAGCATGAATGAAGGCTGCTTTTGGGGGAGGTGGCACTGCTGTGCACACGGTGTGTCATGGCTGATGTCAGCTGGCTAGCGTCCATTAGCATGAGAAAATTCACAGATTATGTGTGAAAGGACAACTCTGGTTTTAAAGCTCAAGGTTTCTGTGTGTTTTTTTTTTTCCCCACTGAAGTGTTCTCTCCTCCTTCGTAACCGCAGGTATAACCGAATAGCGTGTAACATCTGTTAGGGTGAGAGATCATGCTTTGGGGGAGGGAGACCTTTGTTTTCAAAACTACAATAATTTTTCCCTCCAACCCTCTTTTTGCTATGCTTTTGATCAGATCCCTCCAGGAGGACAGCTCTGTTGTGTGACACCTGACAGGTGGTGGAGGCAGGCTGCTGAGCCTCTGTCCCATTCAGGGACCACCAGTGTCCCTGGTCACTACATTACTTCGACCTGCAATAAATCCCCGGAACTCAGAAGCACCAAATGGATAAGGACGGATCTCTTATGATGTCAAAGCACAGAAAACCAGAGCAAAAAGTTGCTTTACCTGGGCAAACCTCTCTTAATCCTTGGGTGGGGGAGGAAGGGAGGTAGAGAGAATTTTTTGCTTTATAAAAGTGATTCATAGTCATTATTTAAAAGTTAAATACAAAAAAAAATGTGAAAGAGGAAAGCAGAATAACCACTGTTAACATTTTAGGGAACTTCCTTACAGATACCTCTCTTATGCATGCATATAATTTTCCCTGAATGAGACCATATTACACCAGTTGTTCTGTAGCCCACTTTAGTCATTTCATAATATGTTGGGATTAATCAGCTTTATCTTAATTTCCGGCTGATATACAGAGGATAGAACTGGTTGTGTCTCTGCCCTCCAGCTCAAACAGGCAACAAATGATCCACAAAACCAACACAAGATTATACTTGAAATGTGCATTTTTGGCCTTCCATGAGCTCCCCTTAATAAGAATAAATATTTCTATAGCCAGGCATGGTTTACATATTATAGCTCATTTAATCCTCATGACAATCTATGCCAAGTGGGGAATGTTATTAATTACAATGCCCATTTCACACACTCGTGCTGCTACCCAGGCTGAGAGGACACATGGGCTTTCAATCTGCAGTTTGATCCTGGGTAGGTCTTTGAAGACTTCCATCACCAAATCCCCAAGCCCCACTCTGAGGGCCTACTGTAGGTGGAACCACCCAACTACACCTTTGCGAGGTGCATGGGTCTTCTGAGTGCCATTTTGCAGCTGGGGAAACTGAGTCACAGAGAGGCCGAGGGACCTCATGTAGACCTATAGATGGTGGCAGAGTTGTGGACAGAGTCTGGCATATGGTGATTTGCCAGACAGCTCGGCTTAGGAACGGGGCGTCTGCTGGGAGTAAGTGCCAGAACCAGCTATGGAATGAAGGAACTATCCTGCATGGAATGAAGGAACTATCCTGACAAAAAGAATTTCAGCACAACTTTGGAGCCAGATCCAACCCATTAAAACTGACACATCAGAAGTTAGGATCAAGAAGAGACAGGAAATCAAAGCGACAGCCACACATTTAGGGTCTGGGCCCCAAGAACATAGTTCAGAAAAAGCTCAGGCAGCCTCTGTTGTTACCCCATTCATTATCCAGCAGAAGGGCCTGGACAATGTTTGTGCTCAGAAACAGAAATCACAGTCGAGGAAAGATGAGAGAATAAGCAGATGAAAGAGAAGAAGCTGGTGAGAAAGAAGTACAAAGAACTTAGAAACATAACAGGAAAAGAAATTCTGCTTGGAAAATGCAGCGTTTCAGTTTGCCCTTCCCTAGCTGGGTACTGTACCTTGTCCAGACAGCTGACGATGAATGGGCCTCCTCGCAGGCGCTTGCCTCAGCAGCACCGGGGTGCTGGGCGGCCTGTCAGGGGCACCCTCAGGGCACTTGCCAAAGAGCATTATGGGTTCTTGGAAGCACCTGCTCCTCCATTAGCTGTCACTGGACTGATGAATAGCACTTAGGCTGCCCCCTTCTCAAAGCGCTTTGAGAACCCTGCACGGCCTCTCCCTCACAGCAGGGGCTGGGGAGACACCCTCCATCCTGCCGTCTCCACCCGGCTCTGTTTTCTCTTGGACCTGGGGCTCTCCCATGGAGAAGGGTCTTGGGATCTCGGGACGCCATTATTTGTGTCTATCCTTACAGGTGCACGGAGAGGCCGCTCACCCCCAACTCCTGTGAAATGCGCCACGTCCAGCCTTGTTAGTTGAATAAATGGCTGGACTCCCTGAGCCCTTGGCTGCTGAGGTGCAGGCACTGGCTCCGAATCTTTCCGAGGAACCCTTGTTCCTGGTCTAGATGTTCCCATGCATTTGGGTGGAAAGGATGCCTGGTGCGGAGTCAAAAGCCCTGGGTTAAAGGCTTAGTGGGGACCACTCACTAGCTGGTCGATCTCGGCCAGTCCCTTGCCTTCTCTGAACCATGGCTTCTTCATCGGTAACATGGGCATGACGACACCTGTCTCACAGGGTGGCTATGGGGGACCATAAAATGCCCATGAGATAGCATTTTAGTGAGCTGCCATGTCCTAGACAGATGTAGGGGCTGTTGTCATGACGTGTGAATCACGAGCTAGGAGAAGACGTCTGAAGATGTGAAAAGGAAGCTTAACCCGAAGGGATAAAATTAGGGGCCAACACCAGGGCCTCTGCCCAAAGGAGGCGGCGTAGCAGCAGACAGTGGAGAGAGGCAGCTTTGGGTCAGCCCCTGGAGATGAGAAGGGAGGGGTCCTTCTGGGAAGATCTGGGAAGTAGTGGAGCGAAGGTAATTGTCAAAAGAAGAACTGGGGAGTCTTTGATCCCCAACCCTCCGGCGTTGTCACCAGACAAAACAACAAGCAAGAATAGAGAGGACGTGGAAGGGGGTTTGGGGAGGGACAGAGCGGGCGGCACAAAGCCTCAGCTCGCTGACAAGAAGCCCAAGAGCCAGGAGAGAAGCAGGGGTGAGAGGCCACAAGGCATGGCCAGAAATAGGCTCTTTTAGCCATGTCATTTCATTAGATGGGAACAAGAGGAAGAAAAGGAGGGAAGAAGGGAATCAGGAAGGAAAGGAGGTAGTTTCTAAGACGTTTTCCTTTCTGTTTTTGAGTCTGAGGACACATACTCTGGGAGACATGGGGGAGCGGAGGGCAGCGGGAGTCAGCGGCTGATCAGCGGTGTCCCTCAGTAATGAAAGACCTGAACGCAGCATGGGCTGGGAAGGGCGGAAAATAAACAGTGTCCTTTAAATACACGTAAGAAATGCCACATCAGATCAAGCACGTGGTCCCTGAATCTGTCTTTGACAGAGGTGCCTGGACACTTCTGCATGGTGGCACCAGGGCCAGAGGTAATGACAGTGCAGTTTGGGGGCGTCGAGCACATGCTCGGGCCAGGTTGCCCGGGTTCCACTACTACTCGCTGGGTGACCTTGGGCGAGTCACTCAACATCTCAGAGCCTCCACTGTGTCATCCTTGAATGTAGGGATTCAATGAGTTAGTATCTGTCAAGTGCTTCCAGGAAACACTGTCTGTGTGCCAGCTGTGGTTATTATCATGACCACCTTCCCACCCAGGAATTGAGCCAAACCTTTCTGTATCCTGTTTGTATTTTCAGACTAAACAGCGTCTCAGGGTACAGAGACCCACCCCATTTTGGATCCAGTGACACGTGGTGCCCCGTTGGCTCTCCCGATGCAGCCTCTGGCCAGGCAGGGCAGATGGTGTACCCAGTGAGATCATTGCCTGGTCCCGTGACGCCTGGCGACAGGGCCAAAACTGTGTCCTGGAGCACCCTCCATGAAGCTGCCCCCTTTTGTCAGAAGGATGGAGGAGAAACACACTGGAAGAGAGAAAGGTCCACCCCGTATAGCCAAGTGAAAAAGCAGTTTTCGATATGTGCATGCACAGAACTTTTATAAAAAGAAAATGACATATATATGTATATGTGCAGACCAGAAATCCTAAAGGACATGTGCTGAAGAGAGGTTTCCTTTGGAAGGGAAGTTGGTGTCTACTTTTTTGTTTTATTAAACTGTTCTATAAACATGTATTATGTTTATAATCTGACAAAAAGCAATAAATACATTCCCACTTTGGCAAAACAATACACCCTTGTAACAAAGTCAAGGATTTGTCCCACAGCGTGCTACTCCTTTTATTCACGTATCACCAATTGCCTGCTGCCACTGGCATGGTTGAAGGGATAAGGGGGGCACGACACTTACCACTGATTCTAGGCGTCAGGGCCACTCTGTGTTCAATCACAGAGTCAGAAGCCACTTAAGGTGACAATGTGTGGTGTTCCTGGGACAGTAGAAACACCTGGGACCTAAGAGGTACCTAACAGGGGTGACACCTGTGGAGCTAGCGGGAACCCCTGAATGGGACAGGGTAACACGCCAGAGGAAAAATGATGAGACAAAGGGACCAGGTTTGCTAAGAGCTGGCATGCAGCCTTCCAGGTACACATTTAATGCTGAGAGCCACAGAAATCTGGACGCAGCACTCTGATGTCACAAACCCTTCTGCCATCATAAGTATGATTCTCTGAGATCTAGTGAGGGGAAGGGATGACGTGTCTAAACACTACAGGCGGCTGCATGTATTTATATCCACCTTGTTCCAAAAGGGATTTCGAGAAGCAGGGATGTGAAGAGCCCCACAGGGCTGAGGTTAGCCTTACAAACCCCAGAAAACTTAACTTCCAAAATGAAACGTGTCCAGTAAGGGTCCACAGCCATGTCAGAATAGAAAAGTAAAGGCTCTTTAGATTAAGGGGCAAGCAGACAATTCTGCTGCATTTATTGGGGTTAGCAAAATAGTTTCAATCTTTATCAGTAAGACTTCTCATTTAAATTAGAATAAGGAGATGCAAATATCACCCAGCGTGGGGACACACCCGGGTCACGCCTGTCTTATCTGGATAAAATAAATCATGCTTGATATAGTGGAGTATCCAGCTAGAGCTGGGGAAAATGTAAAACTGCACGCAATGAGGAAACTACCTTGAAAAAAGAATTTCAGCACAACTTTGGAACCAGATCTAACCCACGCGTACAACTCTCTGGATCCACTAAAACTGACACATCAGAAGTTTGGATCAAGAAGAGACAGGAAATCAAAGCGAGGGCCACACATTTAGGGCCTGGGCCCCAAGAACATAGGTCAGAAAAAGCTCAGGCAGCCTCTGTCGTTACCCCATTCATTATGCAGCAGAAAGGCCTGGACAATGTTTGTGCTCAGAAACAGAAATCACAGTTGGAGGAAAGAAGAGAGAATGAGCAGATGAAAGAGGAGAAGCTGGTGAGAAAGAAGTACAAAGAACTTAGAAACGTAACAGGAAAAGAAATTCTACTTGGAAAAATGACGGAGACACTATAGCCTGGGGGCAGAAGCCGGGGGAGTTCCTGAACGCCTGTCAGTTATTAAATGGAGAGCAGAACAGGAGAAGAGAGACTCCTGGGGTCTCCCTGCCACGTCTGAGTGGCTGCTGGGTCTCCCCAGTGTCTCAGGAATTACCATCGAGATGGAAATCGTAAAGGAATACTAAAAACCACTGAATTTTAACTTTAAGTGGTGAATTCTCTGGTATGTGAATTATCATCTCAATAACGATGTTTTTAAACATTACAAAAGAGACTCAAAATTACCGGGGTTGTTTTGTTTTGTTTTGTTTGCTAAATCTAAAACTACAGGTTCCCTCCAATCTTCCCAAGGCGTGGAGTCAGGGTCTCCCAAAGCTCAGGGTGTGCAGAGGCTGAGAGGGGCAGGGCTCCAGGGAGGCTCACAGACACACACACACACACACACACACACACACACACACACACGCACACACTTCTGGTGAGAAACGGGAACACCACGACTCCCTCACTTCCAAAGAATTCACCATCGCTGATCCCACCTCTGTGGGATGAGGCTGAAGACTCCTACATCCCAGTCGTGGGTAGGAATCATCTTACCGCCCGTCCTTCCTCATGGGCATTTGATCCAGTCTTTTTGTACCTGTCACTTCCTTCTCTGGTTGTACCCCATTAGACTGTAAGCTCCTTGAGGGTGGAGACCCCTGAACTTATTTTAGCCACTGTAAACAACTCAGTACTTAGTGCAATGCTTGGTGTGGGGATAGGTGTTCAATCATCTTCATGAATAAATGAATTCAAGAACTATTGTTACTGAAAGCCACTCCTTACACTTCATCAGATGCCATGTGCTACCCTCTTTCTCACTTTCAGATGTGCTGGTTTCCCCGCCACGAAAGCCCTCTTCTCCACTTTCCCTCCGCTGTGTCTGGCTAACTCCTACTCAGGATTCAGGTTTCATCAAAGCAGTTCCTTCTTCTAGAAGCCCTTCCCAAACTCCCTCACGTGTGGCCCTAGTGAACACACGCAGGGTGCTGTAATTCTCCAGTTACTTGTCTCTGGTACTGAAATGTTAGTGCCCTGAGGATGGGAGGGCCATAGCCACGTCCTTCACCGTTGTGGTGTCTTCAGCACCTGGCCCCACACCTGGCACAAGGAAGGCCCCCAATCAATACTGCTGAACCAGCGAGTGTGGGGGGCAGGGAGAGGGGTTTTAGTGGGATGGGAGAGGAGATGTGAGAACATTCATCGCTAACGCTTCCCAAGCTCAGAGCTCACAGTCTGTTTCAAATCTGACAGCTGGCCCGTTCTCTCGTGTGGACCACCCCAGCGCCCTGAATAACAACTGCACCTTTACACCCAAGTGGAGAGAATGTTCCTTGTGATGGAGGAAGGGCGCTCCAATTCTCCCATCACTTCATAAATCTCAAGTGACCAAAATAAATGAGATAGATGAGGTCTGACAATTAAGTTCATGAACTTGTTGCAACGATGTTGCTAACCTTTTCTTTTTATATCAAAGGGCTTATTCACTATGAATTTGTACCATGTGGACAAACAGTTAACCAACTTTACTATTTGGAAGTGCTGAAAAGGCTGTGTGAAAAAATTAGACAAAAACAACCTGAACTTTTCGCCAACAATTCATGGCTCTTGCATCAGGACAATGCACCAGCTCACATGGCACTGTCTGTGAAGGAGTTTTTAGCCAGTAAACAAACAACTGTATTGGAACACCCTCCCTACTCACCTGATCTGGCCACCAATGACTTCTTTCTTTATCCAAAGATAAAGGAAATATTGAAAGGAAGACATTTTGATGACATTCAGGACATCAAGGGTAATACGACAACAGCTCTGATGGCCATTCCAGAAAAAGAGTTCCAAAATTGCTTTGAAGGGTGGACTAGGCACTGGCGTCGGTGCATAGCTTCCCAAGGGGATTATTTTGAAGGTGACCGTAGTGATATTCAACAATGAGGTATGTGCCACTTTTTCTAGGATGAGTTCCTGAACTTAATTGTCTGACCTCAAAACTGCTCTGTCAGCTGAGTGTTGGGCTAACCAGGAATGACCTTGAGTTTGTCATCCGTGACATCAAGGTCTCTCCCATCTTGGTTCCTTCTCTCCCTGCCCCGCAAACAGACTTGTTCTCCGGGCATTTGTCTGGGTGCCCCTGCCTGGCTAGATTCATAGAATCTTGGGTTCTCAACCTTGGAAAGGACCGTCAAAAAAGATCCCCTCAAAAGCGCAGAGATGAATAAACTTGTCCAAGGTCACACAGCTAGTCAGCAGTGGAGCCAGAATTCACAGAAGTCAGGAGGTCGTTTCACAGAGGATACCTCAAGTAATGCAGAAAACCACTGTTGGGTTCCACAGTGGTTTTCTGTGGGTCAAATGCTGTTCCGTTTCCTTAGCAAACATCACATCCAGTCTCTGATCACTCTGAGTCCTCAACACGTCCTAGGACACCACATCTGTGCTTCCTATCAGGGAGGAGGAAACCGATCTGATTCCTTCAAGCGACGCAAACGGTGAACAATAACATGACCGTCTGAGTGCACTGTGGACAGTCCAGAACACTGAACGTGCCTCTTTCCACTGAAGGAAAATTACGACCATGCTCAGAAGGAACCCGTTATGTCCAGAGAAACCCTCACCAGAGCTGGTGGTGCTTGACATCTACATCTAGGGTTCTCCTCAGATGTGGCCTCAGGGACGTGGTGGGAGTGGATGTGTCTGCTCTGTGACTGGGTCAGGAAGCAGACACATCATATGATTATCTGTTAAGGACCTGTCACCCATACTTCAATTCCTCTGTTCCAGAGAAAGAGCAGAGTAATTAGACACCTCCTTGTAAAAGACCGTTTACAAGTCAAGAGCACTGTAATTTCCTTTTCATTCTTGTGGCTTATTGTTTGGACAGCATTTCCCAGGGAATCATGAAATGTTGATTTATAAGCAACATCCCAGAAGGGTCAAAGAACGTCCAAACACCTCAAGCCAGTGATTTAAAGGCTTGTCCTAGGTGAAAAAGAAATAAAAACTGAGATAAGATGCTGCAATGGGGTGCAAAAGGAAGACATCTCACACTGCTATGCCACCCCAGGCACGCATGCTCTGTGTACTCAAGTGGCCCACGTGGCTCTTGCAGCGTCCCTGGCATTCAGGAACACACCTGGGATTAGCCTGAAACAGGAGCTGGCTTTGGGACCCGTCCAAAGGTGGGTGGTTAATGATGCCATGGAGGGAGGGCCTTTCTCCCATCAAAGGATAGAATCTTTTAATTAAGAGCAATGCTTTGTGCTGAAAAGGCACAAATTCAGACCCATCCATTAGTTGCTTCAGTTGAGATCACTTTTGAATCAAAGCGGCCAAGCTGAGGCTGTAGGAAGAAAGCATCTATTATTAAAAGAGAGAGAAAAGTGGACTCCTAAGTGACAGGCTCGCCAATCCCCACACGCTTGGAGGTGGATTTGGGAGCTGATGCCGAGACGTCAATGGGGCAATAAATAAAGTTTATAGCGGCTGTCTGTGCACCAAATGCATTCTTGATGCTGTGCTGGGGGCTGTGTGTGTGCCGTGCCCACGCATGTGCATAAACACCCTCCAAGTCCTGACGGTGGTCTCAGGATACCTGTGTGCAGGGCAGCGGGCCCGGCAGGCAGGGAGAGGACCTCTCGGGATCTGGTTTGGGAGGGGAGACAAAGACATAAATCCAGTCCGAGGCCACAGGTCAGAAGACAGAAAGCAGATGGGCTTGCGCCCCAAGAGTCTATGATTTGGTGAGCTAAGTACGGACTAGGTGTGAGAGTCAAAGGCTGTAGCAGCCGAAAGGAGACAGGGGTGAAAAAGGCTGAAGAAGGCTCTGGGAAGAAAGTGAACTTGAGCTAAGACCGGAAGGTCAGACTTGGAGTGACAAAATCCTTCTTCTGGGCTGACGAGGGGTGGTGACAGTGTCATTATCAGACAAAGGGGTCATCATTGGTGCAAGGGGGGATGGTTGAGAGACCAGACATTTTGGAGGAGACCAGATCAGAGACTTAAGGCTAAGTGCCAGCTAAAAGTCCTGAGCCAATGTCAGGGGAACAGCTCCCTAAGGAGCCTGAGCAGCCCACAGGCTCCCTCTGTGACAGTCCTGTTTGCTGGAAATTAACAAAGAATGAAGACCATCCTTAGGTTTGGCTCTGCGGCTGGTGATGGAGCTCTTAATTCTTGCAGAGTCCAAATTCCTGTACCACCTCTGAGTTCCAAGGGGGTGGGGATGGTAAGTAGACTGGCCCTGGCTGTGTACCTACTTCTGAGTGCCTTTCCAGGGTGATCCTTGGACCAGAAGCAGCGGCAGGTTACATAAGTAAGCCGCAAAGAGGCCCTGGCGGCTAGGACTTGCTCATTAGAAAAGGTTGCAGCAGCACAAACAAAGCGTTGTGAGAAGAATGAGGGGGATGGGAAGGTGGGGAACAGTTGGGGTTGAGAGAGTGAGGGAGGAAACAGCACCACAGCACCCAGGATGGGCGCCCAGTCACCTGAGGGAATGGAAAGGCCTCTTTGAAGGGACAGTTCTCAGCACACCATTAGCTGTCAGTCTGCAGACCCCACCACAATCTTCAAATTCTGGTGATAGGCTCTTACATGCACCAACCTTCCCCAGAGAGGTCGGCCCTGCAAGGCTGCAACTTCAGGCAGTTACCTCCCCAGCTACGCTTACGTCTTTCCAGTCAGAGAAGGACAAAAACACACATAATTATCTAAACAGAAGAGCTGCCTTTGCTTTTCCCAGTTCCTAAGCCATGGTGGTTAACTAGCTGGTAGGAGGAGGTCCTTTTAGGAGTGAAAAACTCAGAAAGGGCCTGGGGCTCCGGGTTCACCTTCCGTTAGGTAAGGAAAAGATTTTTCCACTTTGCAGATGAGGCAACAGAGAGGCTAAGCAAGTTGCTCAAAGTCACCCAGCTAGTCCACAGCAAAGGAAGATGAGAAATTAGCTTCTAGCTCCTAGAACAGAGAGCTCCTTTGGCTGTATCAGTCTCATAAAGCAGGTTTCTGTTTCCCAGAGAATTGATGTCTTTCCATCAGCCTGGTTATGTGCTCAAGTCCATGCCTGCTCGTGTGCTGACCACAGTTTCTAGCCAGTGGCTTGAGTCAGCAAGTGAAAGTCTAGTGACCCTGGAGCCAGCAGGATGTATGCTCGCAACTAAATGGCTGGTAACATCATTGGGGCAATGGCCCAAAAAAAGTTTTTCTAGAATTCAATTAAAACCCACAATATAAACCACTCTCTGCAAAAAAGAAATACGTGCATCATTTAGATCCAACATACCCCATCTCAATATCCTAGTGACCACTAATGATCATCACTGAAAGAAACAAACAAAAAATGCAAACTATAAACAACGAATGGAAGCTTCTCTGAATTCAGAGTAAATCAATTCCAAGAGGCCGAAGGGGATATCATTCCTCCTAAGAAAAACCCTCTAGAATTTAGTTCAAACCAATTGCTCATCTCAACCTTCTCAAACCTAACATTTTATTGCTTACCTGTTGTTGGTTTTTTAAAGGAAGTAAATATAAAAGAGCAAAAATTCCGTCAGAAAGCATGATAAGGTGCAGAGATGCTTGGGAGCACTGGGAAAGTCGGTCCTGGAATCCAGAGCTGCTGCTTCCTGTCCAGGAAGGAAGTGAAGGGACCTGGGATCTAGCACGTGGCCTAGTCTCCCAGAGCAAACAAGGTGTTGCCTTAGTTTCCTCAGTCTTGGGAGGATTGCAGAGACTTCCACTGTCTCCCTTCAGTTCCACCAGGACAAGGGGCTGGAGTACAATGGGGGACCCAGTGCAGGGTGGAGGGAGCCTCACGACAAGCCGTAAAGAGGTGGGCTGTCTGTAGAGATTCAACGACAAAAAACCACGCAAGTCAGCCTGCTTTTTATGAGCATTGCACGCCCGCAATCCTAAACAAAGTCAGTGATGAAGTACTCCTCCCTTTCTTGGTCTCAGTTATAAACAATCGGTGCCATTGCTGTTGAGTATTAATACATACATAAAGTCAGCACTTTATTGAATGTATCTTTTAATGTCAATTAGCACATTAAACATGTGTCCTTTAGTAAACCTTGTTTTCTCCCTGGAAGTTATTTGAGGATGGCCAGTTACACAGTTGGCCCCAACATGTGGAGTCAGCTACACATGGTCATTGTGAGAGAAAGTTCTTAACAGGTCAGAATTTCGAGCTTCCGTCAGGTGCCATCTGCATGTCCCCCCGCTGTATATACAGGTATATACGGTATGTTCCTCAGTATATATGGAATGACTGCACATTCCTGCATTTACGCAGTAGGTTCTGAGAGTGAACAACGGTAGTGCAGCGCTGATAAGGAAGCTGTTACCTCAGTTCTGTCATTCTGTGTGGCCAACTGGCATTTTTATTTGTGTTTCAAATTTAAAACTGTGACATTGAGTGTGAACTATAAAGTGTAATATTTTTGCTTAGTAAGAACAAGTTTTACTCAAACAAGATGGATGGAAATGTATTCTTTTCATATTGTGTGATAGTGTTGAAAATGAAAGAATTAAGCAAGACAATAAAGCAGTACATCAGTGGTCCGATTTAGCAGTTGCGAAATTATAGGCAACCTTTGCAGATATCTCACGCTTAGTGAAGTTCACTTACTGGTGGCTGAACAGTGATTTACATAAAATATCATTATATCAAGCTGCAACCAAAGGATCAGTAGATGGAAAAACTACTTAGTAAATAGTTGTGCTTTTTTCCTTTTTTGTACTATAATATTTACTTTTATTTTTTTTAAATCATGGTGCAATTACATGTACAGTGTTCAATAAAAGAAACACTTTATTGTCCATGTTTCATTTTGGCCATTATCATTTCATTTCATGATTATTTATGAAAATAATTTTGTCATATAAAGAAGGGGACGCTTAAATGGCTGGTGTCAAATGGCTCAGTACCACTGTTCTGTAAAGTGGCACGTGAGCCAACCCTTTCAATAATCAGCTGGTCTCAATCGCCCACAGATCTGTAAGAGAGTGAAGACACATTTTTCCCCAGACCATCAATTTCCCTGTGAATGCCCAATGTTCCTTTCTCCAACCACCACTTCACACAGCAGCCACCGAGACAGTGAATTCTAGAATGTAAAGCTTGATGATGTGAAGATTTGTGGTGACTTCTCAGGGCCCAGGATTAGAGGTCCAAGCAGGGCCCACAGAGGGTGGTGCTCCTGGCAGGGTCTGGTCCCTGCCCAACCCCAAAACCAGAGGCCAACCTTATAGCAGCCAGAGCATGTGGTCCCTGCAGCCGTGACCTACTTCCCGGGCTTCCGGCAGGGGAACTGGGCAGCCGTGACAAAGCAAAATTCAGTGAATTTGGAGTGAGCCCATGCTAGAAAATCTGAACAGTGTTCACCTTTTTCTAGGGACGGGAGACAGGTATTATGGATAGAAGAAGAGTTTAATCTTGGACATTTAAACATTAACTAACTAAGGGTAGCAAAAAGAACACAAGCTTCGGAGCTGAAATCTGGTTCTGATACTGATTCTGTAATTTACTGGCTGTGTGATCTCAGGCAAGTGACTTAACCGTTCTTAGCCTCCATTTCCTTGCCCTTGTGAAGGCACTCAGTGAGGGAGACAGTTGGCAATCAAGTGAGACAAGTGTCACAAGGAGAGGACAGTGGGTCACAGGAGTGTGAGATGGGCACTTGTGTAGTCTGAGGGTTGGAGAAAACTTCCCTGAGGATGGGGAGCTTATGCTGAGACCTGAAGGATGAGTCCAAGTTGACAAGGTGAAAGGGAAGGGTGGGAAAGAACATTCCACACAGAAGATAGCATATGCAAGGCCCCACGCCAGGAAACTGCAGGGAGTTTTCAAGAAACTCAAAGAAGATCTGTAGGGCGGGAAGATGAGGGAAGCAGGGGTGTCAGATGTGTGAAGCCACAGGCATTTGGGACTTGTTTGTTATGGCAGCATAAAGCTGGCCTTGCTAACTGATACAAAAGGTTACAGTAGAAAGATAGGGGGCCGAGTCCAGCCTGGGTTCAGCTGAGGAGGGTGGGCACATTGGGAGAAAATGGAGATTGCAAAAATGTTGACGATGCTTTAAAAAAAAAATCTGGCTGGGAAGAGAAGGAGAGAGCTAGGGTGGTTGACCTCCCTTTCTGCCTGGCCCACTGCAGGCACTTGAGAAATGGATGTGGCATGAAGGGGGCATTTGTTTTTTTTAAAGAGGGGAATCATTTAAACCTAAATGCTGACAGGAAGGAGTCTGAAGAGAAGGAGAAGACAGAAACAAGAGAAGGGGAGAAAGAAAACCTAAGCAAGGTTCCTGAATGGCAGGAGAGGTAGGAGGTAGACAGATGGAATCCAGGGCACAGGGTGGGGAGGGCCTTGCCTTAGCAGAGTCGCCCAAGAGCTGCCAGGGCTGGTGCACAGAGCGTACTCTGGCCAGAACAGAACAGTGCTGAATTAGCATGAGATGGCCGGGGCCTCCCACATAGGTCAACCACACAAAGCACCTTGACCCCGGGGGGTCTGGACATTTGCTTCTGCTTTCCTAAGACTCCTAAATCCCAATAACAACAGAAAACAAATTGCCCTGTCAAATCACATGGATTATATTCCCAGCATGCCAAAGGAGAGCTCAGGGGTGGCCTGGTAAGCCCTTTCCCACCACTTTGTACTTTGAAATTTTTCAGTGTGACAGAAAAATGGCACAAATAATACAATTAGTACCTGTATGATCTTCTACATTCATCAATTGTTAATACTTGGAACATTTGCTTTCTCTCTGTATTTGTCACTCTCTATATGTATATGTATGTATGTATGTATATATGTAATTATATCTTTTTAAATTTTAAATTTAGTATTTTTCTTATGATAAAAGCAACACATGCATGTGTAACCAAGTACAGGAAAGTATAAAGAAGCACTTATCGATAATCCTATCACCAGAGATATCACTATTAATATTTTCATATATTTCCTTTCTGTTTTTTCCTATGCATTTTTATACATAGTCAAGATTATACTGAATATGCAATTTGTACCGTACTCTTTTATTATGTCAGAAGTGTTTTCTCCAGTCCTTTAAATTCCACAGACATCATTTTCTAATGGCTCCACACTATTGTATGTAGCCGTGACTGGAGCTTGGACATGTTGCCTGCCTCTGAGATTTCCTGTTACAAATAACATGTTGATGGACATCTCAGTGCATATACCCTTTTCATGTTTCTAATTATTTCCTTAGAACAGATTCCTAGAAGTGAAATTCTGGGTCAAGGGGTACCCACATTTTTAAGCCTCTCTATACATCTTGCCAAACTGCTTCCTGGAAATGTGTCTAAACTCTTACTCCCATGACCCCGGCATAAAAGCACACTTGTGTAAATGCTATGGCTGAACTAGGGAGCGGCTGAGGGGCACAGACAGAGGGAGGTGTGGCCCTGGAAGGAAGAAGCCATCACAAATCACCTTTCACAGTGGAAACCAGGAGGGGGATGGAGAAACCCCGCCTCCCAAGGCCGCCCTTTCTGCCTGGCTCACGGCAGGCACTCGAGAAATGGATGTTGCATGAATCAAGAAATCCATAAACATATGTTTTTGCATTCCTATCACCTGTCCAACACAAGAGACAAGGAGAGAGAAAGCGAGGATCATGGGATGAAATGTGCCAGTGGGGCTCACAGGAGTCAAAACTAAATTCATCCCAAAGTTCAACATGGACAGTCTGAGCACTGCTCACCTACAGACCTCTCTTCCCCACAAGCCCAGTCCCAACCTAAGTCAGCTCCCAAGTGCAGGCAGCTAAGAAGACGCAGGAGGAAGAGTCAGGTGTAGTAAGTACCACCCCGCCAGTCTTTTCTAGGAAAAGGCAGCAACATTACCTAAAGAAATAGCTGGGTCTCTCACGCTGCTTTTCTGCCAGAAGCTGAAAAAAGTGGGCGTTAGCTAACAGAGATGAAATGCAGATCCCGCCCTAATGGTCTGCATGGGAAGAGCTGTCAGGACACTGGGATGCTTTCCCATGAGACTCCTGGCCGTCCAAACGGGCAGGAGCAGCCCCTATTGCCGAGATGGGCTGAGAGGGGTCGGCAGACAGGCTACGGGCGCACACAGGTGTATATGTGTGATGGAACTGATGCGTCTGGCCCTGTGGGCCCCCAGGGGCTGCACGGTCAGGGAGGGCGGGCATGACATCAGTCACCTAGGAGAAAAGCCGGGTCTGTGAAGTCACCGAGTTCCAGGGCCTTTCTCCCTCTGCATTCCATTGGTGATGTTTTTTTGGTCTTGTGTGGCTTCAAAGAGGAAGTGATGATGGACAGGCAAAGAAGAGCGGAAATGGAGGAAGCTAGGAAGCCAATACACACTCTTCCGACCCCCAGATTCTCTGCTAATGGTGATGAACCAAGCCAAGGGGCCTTCAGAGTCACAGGGGACTTAAAGTCACTTGCATTTGAAATGGGCTTTGGAGACCCCGCCTCTGAGGGGCAGCAAGAAGGAGGCTGTGTCTGGGTTTCACCATCTTGGGCTGGAGGTTGCTTTCTTTCCCTTTGGTGCAGATTTGCCAGGGCCTGACTCAAATTTGTAAAGTAGAGCTACAGTTGGAATCCAAGGGAGACAGGGCTTGCTTGTGAAATGCAAAATGAAGAGCTTGTAAAACCCAGACAATGTACTTAAAGATCTTTTCTTTTAAATCCAAATACTTAACTAGCACTTGCTACATGCATTTAAAAAGTTTAAATTCATTCAGTTGTCTTCACAACCCCATGAGGTACATATTATTATGTATCATTGTTCCAATTTTACAGGTAAGGAAACGCAGGCACAGAGAGGTTGGGTAACTTGTCCAAATTCACACAGCTAGGTCACAGCCAAGCTGGGATTTGGACAGAGGCACCTGGCTCTAGCGTATGTGTGTGAAACCTCATTGCCAATGAAACTGGAGGACAAATTGTCTCAAGGCAAATAAGCCTCAGAGAGGTAAGAGTTAGGAGTTCTATTTCCCACTGGTTTGTGTTATTCGAGAAGGAGGCCATTACTGAAGACTAATGTGGGTAGGACCAAGTCCCACGCAATGGTGATGCAGGCTGGCTCAGTGGACAGCTGCGGTCTCACCCTGTGCTGCAGAGGTGAGAAAGACTGATAATCTTTTATGGGACAAACCCCAAAACCACACAGACCGCGAAGGTCTGGCTGGCTCTGGGCATTCCCCAGTGCCCACACGCAAACCTGGGATGGCCAGACCCCATGAGGCTACACCTGCCTGGGCATGTCTGGTGCCCTTGAATCAGGGGTAAATTTTATGGGGTTTTGGGGCTAAACCATCCATGGAGCGACCCTGCTGACCTGGTGATGGCCGGGCCAAGGCAGGGGAGTTCCGTGCTCTGTGCTCCTCCAAAGCCTCATCCAGACCCTGTATCCCGCTTTTCTGCAACCACATCTAGTCCTCTGATTCTCAAAAGGGGTTTGTCTCATTCACATCTGAATTAGCTTCTGGCAACACCCAGCATGTGGAAGGGAGAGGGAGAGACTTAGCATTTATTCTGTGTCTACTCCGCAGCCGGACTCCCACACATGCTGCCTCGCCTGATCTTTACAACACCCCTTCCAGGAAGACATACTACCTCACCTCCCCCAATTTTATAGGTAAGGACACACTGAGGCTCCAAGGGGTTAAGGGGCTTGGTTCAAGGTAGCCAGCAATGAGTGGCAGGAGACTCGTGGCTCCGGTGTGCAGGCTCCATTACTCCCCACACGGCTCCGTGAAGATGCTGGTTTAGCCATTGTCTCTCTGACGCCCCCTTTGCTGACTCCTTTGATCATTTTGCTTGACCGGAGTCCACGTCAGGATTTGGGACTGAGGTAATTCCTTTCTTTGCTTCTGGCCCCAGAAGTGTTTCCTGACGATTCTGGGGACCCCCCCCCCCCCGCCTGGCTTGACCCGCTGGTGAGGTTCCAGTTCCCATTCTGTGAGAGACCCTGAGTCGTCATAGAAGACAACTGAAGCTGGAGAGAAGGCTTCAGATAACACCTGTTCTAGATGTCCACTCTCGTAAGAGATCTTTGTGTCTCCAGATGCCTCAACATAATTACATAATACTCTTATTATACATATAAAACTGATTTATGAAACCACAGTGCGTGTGTGTGTGTGTGTGTGTGTGTGTGTGTGTGTGTGTGTTTCTTCCCTAATTGGGCTCCGAGCTTCTCAAGACCCAGGACTGAGTGGTCCCTAAGTAGCCTGGTACCTGGCACATAGCAGGCATTCAACTGGACATGCTGGACCTTTCCAAACTTTAAGGCATCACTTGTATGGACATTTTGGGAATATTTATAAAACATCTTTAATTAGAAGATGGCAACCAACACGCATCAGAAGAAAGGAACCCTCAAAGAGTAAAATATAAGGAAGGCCTTTGAAATGGGAGTCACAGAGTGGCCCAGAGTCGGCAATTGTATAGAGCCAGAGAGAGGGCTTGAAAAACATTTGCCGAGCGTCATGGACTTAGGTGCTTTGAATCTCCCTGGGGGAAGCTTCTAGTCCCTCCTCCTTACTTCCAGCAGGATGGCACCAGAGTATCCCAAAGACACACCACACCTCTTTTCCCCAAGGTTGGAAAATCACCACCAAAGGAAGTTATTTCTGCAGTCTAGCTTGAACTCCTGCACATAGAGTTTAAACCAAGTTGCCCATGAGCATATGATAGTTTCAAAGCTTCTAAGTTAGCAACCTGCACTTGCAAATAGGGATATTTAATCAAAGTACAATTTCTGATTTCTCTTAAAAGGTTAGGATGAGGGGTGGCTGGATGGCTCAGTTGGTTGGAGCACGAGCTCTGAACAACAGGGTTGCCGGTTTGATTTCCATGTGGGCCAGGGAGCTGCGCCCTCCACAACTAGATTGAAGACAACGAACTACCTCTGAGCTTCCGGAGGGGCGGCCAGATGGCTTGGTTAAGAGCGCGAGCTCTCAACAACAAGGTTGCTGGTTCAATTCCCTCATGGGATGATGGTGCCCTGCGCCCCCGCAACTAAAGATTGAAAATGGCATCTGGACTTGGAGCTGCGCTGCGCCCTCCACACCTAGATTGAAGGACAATGACTTTGAGCTGATGGGCCCTGGATAAACACACTGTTCCCCAATATCCCCCAATAAAATTTATTTTAAAAAAAAGTGGGGATGACCTGGCCATGCTGCCCACACTCTCAGAAGACACTATCATTGGCTGGGGCCTCCCTCACCAGAGCCAGTCCCTTGTGGGCATCTGGTGACATGCTCGTGTAGGCTCTCTGCACCTCGTCCTTGGCTAACAAGCAATGTGTTGTCACCTCAGGAATCCTCAGACGCCTCAGCTTTCCCTCTAGCCTGGCGACCCCAGGCCAGGCGCCTGCTTCCTGCGGGGCATGCTGTCCCGAGGCAGAGGGTCCAGTGTGCACCCAGCATGCTAAAGAGCCTCCACGCTCTGACCCAGTTTGTCTTTTCGGACACACTCCCAAAATGGCTGCCAGGGCTTCGCGCTGGGTCTAGAGAAGAGAACTTTTCTGTAAGGGATGTTGATTGCCCGTTCCGGGACAGAAAACATCCCACAGCCTGCGCTGCACCAGCTCTCACCGAGTAAGAAACACTCCAAGTTTATGCCCAAATCCAAACACAGAAGCAGTTGTCCCAGTTCTTTTCATTATAAATCCTAGTACCAGGACAACAGAAGGAAAATTACCCCTAAACTTTCATTTAAAAGTCTGGGGAGGGAAGGAAGGAACAAAAATCTTTGCAATCAGATTTTTCTCGCATTCAGATTTACCCCTTATTGAATGTTAATGGCTTGTTCCCGTGCTGCGTAATAATTGTGCAAAGATGCATGTATTTACCACATGCTGGCGTTTCTGATGTGCATTATGAATTTTAATTATTAAGTACGCACAGTGTGTCAGGCGCTAACTGGCCGATGAAGGGCGGGGCGGGATGGGATGAAGGCTCCCTTACCAGAACGTTCAGCTCTGCTGCTGGCGTCCCCAGGCCTGCACCTGGATCCTGCAGACCCACCCCACTGTCTCAGGGACTTCAGATATGTCCTCTGTGGGTTGGGGGTGACTGAGGAGGGCAGGTCTGTGGACTCCCAGGCTCTGGGAGGTGTGTGGAGGTGATGGGGCCTGTGCAGCCACCCCATACCTTGCCAGAGCGCCCTGGTCTGGTGTCCCCGGAGGACAGGAGAGGGTCAGTGTGCAGAGGTGAGTCACTGATAGCGGCCCAGTGTTGGAGCCGCCAGACAGGAAGTCAGACTGGGGAGATGGGGCCCCCTTCAAGGCAGCAACCTCAGGCCTGAGCCTCCTCCAGGCCAAGAACGGGGGAGGGGCGCCTGCACTGCTGAGTGTGGCGCTTAAGAGCTGAGGGGCGGTGAGAAGACTACCTAACTGCTCTGAGCCTCAGGTTCCCCGGGTGAAGAAAAAAAGGAAGGACATCTGCAAACTCAATGGGGTGACACAGAGATGAAATGAGATGAACCAAGAACTCATATCAGCCATAAACTATTTGTTACCGTCACCACTGCCGACTCCAGCCAGGCGGCTGGTCCACAGTGGCAGGAGGCAGGACAACAGAGGGCTGGGGGAACAGCCCCATCCATCCCCCCAAACAAAAGACCCCAGAAGGAGCCCAGGCCTAGAATCTGTCCAAAGCAGGTGCACAACACAGTGCGTTGTAGGTGTGGACAGCGCCGGGGAAGGACCTCCTGGCACCAGTGTTCTCCACCTATCGCTCATCCGGAAGGTTCCCCGTCTAAGGCAGCGGGTGCCCAGGCTAGCCCACAAAGGCCTCGTAACACAGCATGTGTCTGAGGCAGACCTTAGTTGCTTTGAGCTGCCAGGACCATCTTGAGCCCCTTTAAGCCCTTCTGAGCTGGGAACCCACTTGCCTCCACTGGAGCCCAGCAGTGGGGGAAGGTAGGGAGGGCGAGGAAAGAAACACAGGACCAAGGCAGAGCCAGGAGGAAAGAAACACAGGACCAAGGCAGAGCCAGGAGGAAAGAAACACAGGACCAAGGCAGAGCCAGGAGGAAAGAAACACAGGACCAAGGCAGAGCCAGGAGGAAAGAAACACAGGACCAAGGCAGAGCCAGCTCCCAAAAGGTTGACTATGGGTCTGGTCATGAGAACTAACGGGGTGGGGACAGAGCTCTGAGGAAAGCTCCAGGGTCCTCCGCAGGGTAGGAGCAGGTGAGGGGTCAGCATGAGGCTCTGGCCTCAGCAGGGTGAGGGTGCTGGGAGGGTGGTGGGCAGGGGGATGCAATTCCCTCTAGAGAGTCCTGGCAGGCTTGATGCAGGGGAATCAGTCAATCCCAGAAGACATGTCTCCAGGGGAGGCCCCCCCAGGCCAGGTGGAGGGAGGTGGTAACAGGAGGGGCCTGAGTGGTTGGTGGTTAGCGCTAGCTGGGCAGGAGGAGGGAGCAGCAAAAACTCAAACACACCGGGAGGGTGGAAAACGGAGCGGATGAGATGGATTTTTTTTTCAAAATAACTGTATTTTTTCCTGATTATAAAAGTAATTCATGCTACTGTCAGAATTTTTGATAATGAGAATCTATTCACATATTACTTATGTAATAAAAAAATTTTAGCTACACAATAAAAGAAATGCACACCTATGGAATGTGGAAAAACATTGCAAGTGTGGAAAGTAGAAAGTTGAGCCGCTCTGTAACCGCCCTTCGGTTCTACAGCCCGCCCTCTAAAAGCTTGCTGAAGCAGAAGCACGTTTCCAGGTCATGACATAGTCCACCACGAAAGGGCATCACATGCAGTGTGCTCTGTGCTTTACATATCACTGCCACTCCTTACAGCCGCCGTGGAAGGGAAGGGCTATTGTTCCCAGTGTTCAGATGAGGAACCAGGCTCAGAGAGATTGAGCTACTCACCCAAGGTCACACAGCTAGGAGCAGGCAGTCAAGAGCCAACCCCGGTCAGCCCTCCTCTAAAGCTTGGGCCCTTTCTACCACATCTCATCCACAATCCAGGAGGGTGGGAAGGGGTGAGTAAACTGCATTTCGTGTCTGTTTCTTGAGTAAGACATTATAATGATAAAATGATTACAACAATACTTGGGGCAAATTGTTTAAGTGGCTAAGAATAGGCCAGGCAGGTGTACGGAGAGACGACCGTGGAGGAGATCACGTAACAGCTTTTGTGTTACTCGTGGGATGGCTGACTTTGGAAAGGAAAAAGGTGATTCCAGAAGAGAATAAGAGCAAATGGCCAAAGTGGATAGAAAAATGAAGGACTCTGGAATCAGACCACTCCAGGATCTCCTGGGGTTCATCACATGGGTGGGCCGAGTGGGATGGCAGCTCTGCAGTTCTTTCCTATACAGCACGACATCTCTGTGGACAAGAAAATCCTCACTAACCTAATTGATTTATTTTCCAGCAACGAATGTTGCTTCCGTTAAGTACACCAAGGGAAGAGCAAATGATTGCTCACGGAGAGGAAGACTGTTCCATTAGGGACATGCATGTGTCCTCTGGGAATTGTGCATATTCTCTAGGAAAATTAGCATTCATTTTTAAACAGGGTGTATGTATACTTCTACCTTCAAAGAGAGCAAAGATAATTCAGCCAGGCTGCTTTAGTGAAAGGAAACTTGCCCCGACAGAGAGCCATTCTTCGAGAGATGTTAATTTTGTTGTTTTTGTTTTCTCTCTTTGAGGGCAAGTCCTAGTCATGGGGCATGAGACAACTCTAGCTCCTGCCTGGCTCCTAGGAGAGTAACACCTGGCCTCAGTGTTGCTTACTCCACACAGCGATCTGATCCCTAGGAGGCAGAGAGCTCACACTCTCTGCAAATGATCCCTGGGAGATCAAAGGAGAAGGCCTCACGCTATGGAAGAAAGGGGGAATGTTCTGGAAAGCAACTGGGAGGGGAACACATCTGTGAATCAGACGGTGTGTCCCAGCAACTAGCCTCCATCATCTGACAGGCTTTACCTTTGTTTCTTAGGATCTCACGGACTGATACTTCCTGGCCAGGCCTCCACCATAGGTTGGTCCAACTGGCCAGGTGGGGCTGAGGGTCCCCCTCCAGGTGCCCCAGCCATTGGAGAGAGGTGATGTGGGCACAGAAAGGGATCTGCATGGGGAGGAGGGGACCTGCGCTAGCCCAGCTTAGCCATCAACTTGCTGTGTGACTCTGGGGGAGGTCACCTTCCCTCTCTGGGTTGTTACTTCATTTCTCAAGTGGCTCTGGAATCTGTGAAAATGCCAAACTCATGGTTCTTAACATTTTGTGCTGGCACTTCTGTGGATTTTTCTCAGTATAACCTCAGGAAGGGGAAATGTGGGGAGAAGGGGGGTCCTGCGAAGAGGAGAAAAGGTGGCTGAAGGGAAAGTGGGTGATTCATTCTAAGGATGTCACATGTTTGGGGGCTGTTCCCAACGCTTTCATCTTTCTCTTCTGGTGCCTCCTTCCTCTTCCCTCCCAGTCTCCTTGTCACATGGTTGATGAGGCTGTGAGCCGGCACCATCAGGAAGTTGGGGCGACTGTCAGGAAGGCAGACATAGAGGTATGGGCAGGGGTTAGGACCAGACTGGCCGCTGGGATTTCTTCTACCTCCTTGGTTCTGAGAGTTCTGGGTCCTGTGGGTCAAGCAGAGTGATGCTTAACTAACAAATGGGGAGATACTCGAAATCCTATACTCTTGCCATGGCTGTGCCTGTCAGCCCCTCAGGAGGGACTCTACGGGACAACCCAATAATTCAAACTGAAATGAGGCCCTCAGAGGACTGGCAGGGAACTCTCTGAGGACCGCTGCCCTGTATCTGAAAGAGAAGACTGGAAGTGCCTTATTGCTTCTCCGGGTTTGGGGCATGTCCCCCATAGAGCAGGGTCTTAGGGCTGTGCTCTCCATCATTCCAGAAAGGCCTGAGGAACAGGGTGTGGACTCGGCATCACAGAAGTTACTCCAGAAGAGACAGGCAAGGTGCCAGGCCAGGAGACAGGCCCCGACCCCAAGGCAGGGCTGAGACCAGAAAGTGTCTCACCCTCCTCCCCACTGCTGAGGGCCCAGGTTCTGCAACGGCAGCTTCCCTGTCTTCCGTTTCCAAACAGCAAGTGCTACCACCCAGCTCGGAGTGGCTGGGAGGATGAAATGAGGTCATTTGTGTGAAAGCACTAAGAGAAAAAATAGCCTTGAGGTTTTTGACATAAAAGGATTGGGCATTAAAATCGTTAAAGCGGCACATCACCCAGCCTGGCCTCAGGGAACTCGTCCACGGGGTTCTCTCTTGGAATGCACGTTGCCAGGCCCTCTGGGTACCACAGTGCCTCATGGCCTGGTCCGGGTTGTCACAAACCTCGACAAGGATCAGACACTTCAATGACACAGTAGCCCGCCTCCCCTGTCCTCTTACCTCACCCACCTCTGCTTCTACGAGAGCACTCCGAAAGGGGCCGTGTTCCATGACGTACTTTATACTACACACACACACACACACACACACACACACACACACACACACACACACTTTCCCTTATAAACTACCTCTTTTTCTCTTTTTCCAGGAATGGGTATTTTGGTAAAGCATCTGGGATAATTCTGGGGCGTTCTAGGAACCCCTGCCTATTCTGGATGACCCAAGTCCCCTCAAAGTTCTAACACTGAGGTGGCCGGATAGCTCAGTTGGTGACAGCGTGGTATTGAGAACACCAAGGTTGCCGGTTCGATCCCCACATGGGCCACTGTGAGCTGCGCCCTCCTTAAAAAAAAACAACAACAAAAAAAGTTCTAACACTGAGGCTTCCATGAGCGTCATTAAAAGTCTGAGGGTCCAGGGGCTGCCCAAGTTTCATAGAGCCCAATGGTGAGTGAGAGGAACATGTCCCAGGAGTGACAGAGGTGCTGGACAGCAGTGAAAGGTGACACTGAGCCCCGCCTGGAGCCTGAGCCTGGGAAGACTGATGTCCTGGCAGGGGCAAGACAGCTGTCTTTGCGGGGACTTGGGGGGGGGGGTGGGCCACGTTTGTCCTTAACATTTGCCCCTTGTCCTACTCATTTTAGAGCGTCATTCGACAGGAAATGATGGAGACATTTTGCACCTACTTCCACTAAAAGCTCCTCCTGGGAATGCAGAGCCAGCACGGTCTTGCCTCGTCAGCACCCCCCCTCCATTTCAGATCTGCTGCAAAGCCCTTCATTCATCAACCAGGAATGACCCGGCTGCCATGCTTGGGTCCCACCACCCTGCAGTGAAAGCGTGCAAGACTCCCAGGGGCAGCTCAGGTATCAGAACCACACCACGCAATCTCCCGAGCTCTGTTAATGGAAGTATTTCACGTGACTTATCTGGCATGGCTTGTGACTTAGCCTAGATGGACCGGATTAACGCTTAACTCCTCCACCCTTACCCAGAGTTTCTGTTTTATAGGAAATGCCCAAGTGACTGCTGAAAGAATAAATCATTAACACCCACTTGCCCCTCCCCACTTTTGGTCCAGAGGGTAGTTATTAAAGTTCAAAATGGTTCAGTTGACTGCTTACAAAGACTCCTAGCATAAGGAAGTCCCTTTCCCGACAGCCTCAACCAGTTTTCTTGCAAATTTCAAAAGTCTCTTTCTTTGGCCCTGGGAATGAGCGTGGCCAGATAAAATACAAGATACCAAGTTTAAATCTGAATTTCAGATAAACAACAAATACTTTTTTTTTTTTCAGTGTAAGTATGTCTCCAAGATTGCATGGGTTGTACTTATTGGGTGAGTAATTTTCCTGGGGCTGCTATAACACCGCTATAACAAATCGCCATAAACTGCAGTGGCTTAAAACAACTGAGATTTCTGCTCTCATCGTTCTGGAGGCCAGAATTCCAAAATCAGTATCACTGAGCTGAAACCAGGGCGTTGGCAGGGCCACACTCCCTCTGGAAGCTCTAGAGCAAATCTTTGCTTGTCTCTTCCAGCTTCCGGTGGCTGTCGGTGTCCACTTCACGCCCATCTGCCTCCATTTTCACCTAGTTTTCCCTTCCCTGTTTTCAATGTCTCTCTGCCTTGCTCTTCTAAGGACACGTGTGACTGTATTTCGGACCCGCCCACATAATACAGGACAATCTCATCTCAAGATCCTTAATTTCTTCTCATTGGCAAAGATCCTTTTCCCCAATAAGGTCACATCCACAGGTTCTGGGGATTAGGACCTGATGTCTTTGGGGGACGTTTTTTTGCCTACTACACTTATACTAAAAATACAATTGTTATTCATTTGAAATCCAAATTTAACTAGGCATCTGTGTTTTCATTTGCTAATTCTGACAGTCTGCCCTGGGCTGAGATGACAAGGACTTAAGCGCTTTGCCTTCAACTGCTCACCACCCCTTCCTGGTATGAGCATGGGGACCAGGCCACAGCCCCAACCCTGCTCATCCAGGTCTTATGTCTTTGAAGTAGGGCTCTTCATTTACGGTGGTCTTGCAGTTTTCAGAAGACTCTAAAGGCTTGGAAAACGTAACTTTTTAAAAGATCATCGCAAATAGTGCGTGTATTTCCAAATTTAGTACTCAAAACTCCAAAAGCAGACCTGTACCTGTCCACCCTCCAAGAAGGTAAGAAGGACGAGCAAACACACACATTATGCACCTGTTTCCCTTCCTGTTCTCAGGTCTCTTTATGGAAGGCCTTAAGTTTTCACCAGTATTGAATTCACGAATCCATTTACTCATTCACTAAACAATTACTGGGTGTTTATTCCGTGCCACGCGCTGTGTCAGGCACTGAGGACACACAGATGAATAAAACCTCACCTAACAGGTGGATGCGTCCAGGAGCCTGGTCCCCTGGCGAAGCCCCAAACCAATGGAATCGGACAAAGTTGTGGAAGTGAAACACAAAATCATGGGTGCTAGTAACGTGAAAGCAGAAAATTTTCATCAGTTGGCTTTGAAACAAGTAGTGTAGAGAGCAACTCAATTAATTTACTAATTATCTTTAATTCTAGCAACCATTTTTAGCCTTTAGTAATGAAAAAAATTAACTTGTATTACAAGATGTGTTACTTAGCCAGGTCTGCCTTAACATGATGGAAGCTTTTTCTCTTTCTGTGTCTTCCAGATCCCTGGAAATGGGGGTGATGGGAAGGCAAGTTTCTGCCCCTAGAGTCTGGGAGACCTGGCAGGGCAAGCCCACTGGTCCAGCCCAGAGGGGGGCTGCCTGGACTGTGACTTCTCCCTTCACCTGCGGCTGCCTGCTGGACCCCATTACCAGGGCACAGGGAACACATTTTGGCACAAATTATGCCCACCTCCCAAACACATCTTATGCCGAATAGAATTTTTTTAAGAGGAAAAAGTCCTCAAACTAAAAGGTCTTTTTCCTCTTAAAAAATAGGTCTCTGCCCTATCCAAAACACACACACACACACACACACACACACACACACACACACCCAACAATTTTTTCTTCATCCTTGGGGGAAAAAAGCAGTGTCTCTCTTCTTTTCCTCCTGTACAGGCACCGGCAGTTTCACAAGTGGTAGGACTCTTCAGGCTAAAACAATGGATGGTATTTTACTATCTAACAAGCAAGGATGAGGCTTGTTCTGGAGCTCAGGCTTCAGAAGCAGAAATCCTGGATTCAAATCCCCCATCGGCCTCAAAGTAGCCATGTGATTTTGGTGCCACTTAACTTTCCCAAACCCTGCTTCATCTCCCTGAACCTCCGTGCCCTAATCTGCAAAAGAGCAAAGAATTCTTAACTCACAGGTTCACATCGAGACTTAAATGAGCTCCTGTAAACAGTAGGGTACTGTCTGCGTGTTAGTGACCTGGGGAAAGGGGCAATCTCCCAGCCTCTGGAAATCACGTGAGGTAGGCCATCCGCGCACTTAAGTGTTTAGTGGTCCCACACTGCTCCCCTCTCCCAAACACCTGGAGGTTGACATCCAACTAAGAGTATTAGAATGACTCAGCTGTTTAACTGACCGTTCCCTAGTTAGTCCAGACCAGAACAATATTAGCGCATCCAGAAAGCCAGGTTGTCCCAAGTGTTCTTTGCAAACTTTGGGCCCAGTGGAGACAAGGTTTGTTCCATGGGAAGCTGGCAATCCCAGCAGTCTCAGGTGTGCAGTCCCAGTGACTGAGGGCCTGGTGTCTGTTACGTGGCCATAGCCTTTGATGATGAGGCCTCTGCACCCAGGGCCGCAGATGCAAACAGCCTGCCCACGGCTGTCCAACCAGCGACTGCCACTTGATTGGATTGACAGCTGCCCGGTCCAGCATCCAACGCTCCTAACTTTTCATCCAAGGCTGTGGGCAAAGGGGCCACACCCCACAGGCCCCGTCGTTCAGTCTGGGGTGATTTCAAGAAGTTTCTTGAAGAAACACTCACTACTCACCCTGAATACAATTTATAGACTGAAATGACCCCTGCTCCCCCCTCCAAAACATTCAACAAAACAGAAACTAGGGTGGGATCTGACATATGGTGTCTTGGCTTTCCAGCTGGTGGATTTTTTCTTTTTTTTTTTAATGTAGGGGAGAAGGTGGGAGGCAAGAACAGAACTGAGAAACAACTCGTTTTAGTTAGACGGAAGGGTGGCTGTGGGAAAGGTATTTCAATGCCATAAAAAAGCCTGGTGAGGCTGTGCATTCTAAGTAACGTGGTCTGCGTGACCCGGCCTCCCCTGTGCGAGCCCCTTCTTTCTCTGCTCCCCATCACTCCCACTTCTCCCAGTCCGAGTGTGGGCCACACTGGTGCAGACTCCGGGGGAAATAAAGTGCATTGTTGAGTAAGAGGGATGGGCAGTACCCCAGGAGTCTGGGTGACGCAGGCTCGGCCGACCTCCTCCCCTCCCTCTGTGACCCTTTTTCCTAACATCAGGGGGCTTGCATCCTCTGTCTTGCCCAAGGACACCATCCACTTTGAATGAAATATCTCCCTGTAGACACTGCCTGGGAACCTGCCTGTCCTTTTCCCTGAGTTTAAATCCCGGGCTCCCCTGGGCTACACTTTCTGACTCCACCAGGCACAGGTACCCCTCCCTCCATGGAAGTGCAGAGGCTCTGAACATTGTTCATGCTTTGTGTGAGCTGGAAGAAAATGAGCTTCTCTATTTACTAAGTAAGCGTGGGCCTGCCCACGACGCTCAATTTGGTTCTGTCATCACGGGGGACATGAAGCAGCAGCCTAGTTTAGAGGCTAGCTTTTGGTTTAAAATACTCTGTCCGGGCTCACGTTACATATGACCCATTCATGGGAGCTGGAGGGCACAGCTTCCCGTTATTAGCACTGAAGCCATGTCTGCTGGCGTGGAGAGTGGAACCGGAGGAAAGGCTCTGAGGACACGGGGGCAGCCCTCGGGCCCCTCCCTCCCCAGCTGTGACATCTCCGGGCCTCAATTTGCTCCTCTGTACAATGAGGATGAGAATCCCTGCCTCGGGTAGGAGGGTTACAGGAGGCCATGTTTTTAGTAAAATAAATGCAACCAGCTGCTTCCATTATGATCAGCATCTTCATACAGCAAAACTAATTTGGACCAGCAGGGAGCGTGTTAAGTTGGTCTGAAGTGGGACAAAACACCAATTATAGAATATATGCAAGGAAACGTGATTTTTGTTATTTTCAACTAGATGGGGGAATGGAACTGTATCCTCGCAGGCAGAGAACTTACTTTCTTTAAACAGGTAAAGCTCATCTGATGTTAACCTGTTTGATTTATTAGCATCCAACTGCCTGAATCAAGAGTAATTATTTTGAGCTGTGTATGTGCCCAGTTCTGTGACCAGGCAAGACACCCAGAGGACACAAAAAGCCACATAAGACAGATGCTTGGCCCTCAAAGGACCTACAGCCTGTGGGGAGATGAGACCTGTACTCGAGGCAAGAGGGAAAACAATTAAGCATGAACCGCTGCGGTGCTGATGACTGGTGAGAAATGAAATGTAGAGAGGCCTCGAAGGCAACATCTGGAGAAGGCTTCATGTAGGGGAGAGGCTGGGGAAGGTCAGGATGATTTAAACAGGGGGAGGGGACGGGAGAGGGTACCATCAGTGAGCAAGGGGCAGAAAGAGCATGATCACTGCGAAGGAGCCAAGAGGCAGGCTGGCCAGCAGTGGGCCTGGACCAGTAGGACTGGACAGGGAGGCCGGGCCCAGGCATGGGCACCTGGGCAGGCTGTGCGAGGTGGGTCTTGGCTTAGCAAGGGACAGAGAACCCAGTCGTGGACTCATGCGTGGACGAGGGCAGGGCAGATGTAGGGCTACTCGGGGAAGAAGAGCTTGGCAGTGGTCTGAAAAATGGACTGGATGTGAATTTCAGAATTGAAATTAGCAGCAATTCATTTTTGTTTCCATAATGATCGAGGGTGACGTGGTAAGGCTTATGTTCCTTTTAGAAGTAGTGAAGGTGGAATTGGAAAGGGAAAGGCAAGTCCAATCCATGTCTAAGAGGAAGAAACCGATGGTTAAGTCTATTCCAAGATGTAGATGGAGGAGAAGGGTTCAAGACTCCAAGATTTGCCACGTGGGGATTAAAAGATAGCAGGTTCCAATGACCAAAGTGGAGGGGACCAGGGCGTAAAGAGGGCAGCTTTGGGGAGAGCAGGGTAACCAAGGGTTGATGACATGGGGCCACTAGACACCCAAGACCAGTGTTCAAGGCCAGCCATGCTGTAGAGGGGCTGTTGTCAGGGTGGGGTGACCCGCATGCCCTAAAACACTTCCTACCATCCACAAGCACAACACACCCTCCACTCACAGGGCAGAGGCAAAGAGACCACAGACCAGCTCTAGCTCACTTCAAGTTCCAAGTGCAAGCAGCTCAATTAACGAGGCTTCCCCGGGCCTTTTGCCACCAAACAGCCATCAAATAGCCATCAGAATGTTTATACCATCAAAATCAACTCCAGCCTTTAATTTCATCACTCTTGCCTTAATCGAATCCTGTCACGTGATGAACGCTGAGTGGCAGGAAGAGGCTGCCCCCTGGGCATAATTAGAATGTGAGATTCTGCACCAAGTCCCTGCTGATTAGGAGAAAACTGAAAACCCCTGAGAAAACAGAAGCGCTCCCAGGAAATCCCACAGAGAGTCACAACACAAGCCAAGGAAGTCCCAGCCCCTCTCCAGAGAAGCTGGCATTGTCAGGGGCAGGGTATCACCTGAAGTGACGGTAAGGGTACCCCTACCCACTGTCCTGCATCCTGGCTTTGGGCTTCCTTTCCAAAAAAGGGGATAGACAAGGCCAGGGCAGGCTAGAGCAGGCCTTCTGTCCATGCCCTGCTTATGGGCACTCACCCCTGGGAACCAGTCTGCACCATCTGGCTGTTGCTGAGGAAGGTGGCAGCAGCTGTACTATTTCAGGCATCAGACTCACTCAGCCCATGACAGACTTCACATCAGGCACCTGCTGTGGCTCCCAGGTGGCATATACCCTCCATGGGGCACTTATCGTCTGAGAAGATCAAAGGAATTCTCATAGATTGTTTTATTTCAGTTCTGTGACTATCCCATGAGAAGAGAGATCCCATTATCGTCCATTCTAAAGGGGGGAGATTGCATAATTCCCATTTTACAGATGGAAAAAGGGAGGCAAAGGAAATTCCATTTTTTGTCCATCAATAGGATAATTTTTTTGTTGAGGTGTAACTGACATACAACATTATATCAGGAAATCTTATATTCCTGATTATATTCCTGATTATATCAGGAAATCTCTGCCACAAGCCTCTTAGTTGGTAAATAGGAAGGTAAGGTTGCAATTAAATTCAGGGCTTGGCAAACCCAAGCAGTGAGTGATAACAGAGGCCCACAAAATGAGGGGATGGCCAACTTCTGGAATTCAGTCTTGCCGACTATAAACGACGAGATCTTTTTTAAATATTTTTTTTAACTTGGCCCAGATTGTCAACTTATAGCATGAATCCTGTCAGTTAAAATTTTTTTTTTCTGCATTTCCCATCAGACATCAAACATTGGTTCATAATTATTTATAGCACTTTAGTGACATTGAAAGGGATTTACTTCAATTTATTCAGTCCTTATTAGCACTCCACAGGGAACAGAGTGCAGCCATCACTCACCACTTGTAAGAAGGGCAGGCTTCAGAACGAAAGGAGGAAGAACGGAACCCAAGATACCCAAGAAGCATGTTATCCCCACAGGATTAACCCTGAAGAAAAGATTAAATGGGTTTAAAGAAGGTTCAGGTGAGTTTGTGAATAATCAGTCCATTACTGAAGCAGATTTAGGGACACGCTCTGTGAAATCTTTCGTTTCTAAGCTGGCTTGATGGAAACAGCAGAGGTAGAAGAGCACAGTGGGGGGGAGCCAGTGTAAAACTTCCCTGTTCTTCGGGAAAAGAGAAGACAGAAAGTGGACTGCAGAAGGGCTGGTGACTCTTCCAAACAGCTATTCCTGGTGATGTGGGGCAACGGGCAGCTTTGAAAGGGACAGATTCATATGATTCTGCAGCAGGATTATTACCGAACCCCAATCTAGCAGGTCATGCGCAACTATTTCATTTGTACATACAACCCTTGCTTGGCTTATTAACACATGTTGATTTAAAATCTAATGCATTACCAAAACCCAAGTTGAAAGCTGTTTAGGTTTTCAGCCAACCCAATATAAGAAATCCAGACATAAAACAAATATGGTTGTGAACAGTCACATTTAAATATATATATTTATTTAAATATATATGATATATAATTATAATATTTATATGTGTATATATTTTAAACCAAAGAGATTCTTTACATTGTAACCTTCCCTTGGGCATTTCAGCATTTGACTTTAGCTGATTAATTATCCAGTAAGCTTTTTTTGGAGGGGTAGGCCATAGGGTGGGGGGTAAGGTCAGACAATGGTTTGGTGACACTGTCCAATTAAGAACAATAAAAAATAAAAAATAAAAACAATTAAAAATAAGAACCTCTGAAATGACCTGTAAATAATGGCAGAACTAGATTTGATCCAGGACCATTCTGTGGACACGTGATGTAGAATACTGGTTCTAATTCAGGGGGAAGAGCTGGCTTTTACCTGGGGAGGGACACAGTTCCATGGTTCCACGAATTGATCCTTCCCAGCACGTCTTAATGGCTGTGGATCACATGACAAGCAATTATGGACCCAGGGATCCTCTAATATCCTTTGTGCCCTGGGGAGGAGGACACAAGGATGAAAGTCCATCCCGGGACTTTTTGTAGTACAACTGCGGACGTGGGTCCCGAGACAATATCACCCAGCCTTCTCAGGGAGCCAGAAAACTGGGCCATAGACCAGAAGGAAAAACAGCAGCTGGGACCAGGGATAATTACGTCCCTCTTCTCTGTGATGCCCAATTTAGCCGTGGAGCAGACAGGACCAAAGGGAGGGCTGTGAATGAAACATCATTATCAATGGCTTCAGATTTACTTCTTAACGGTTGTTTAATTGCTGGACCTCAATCTAAAATTCCTTCACTAAGGGGAGTTAATATACTCCGGGAATTTAAATTTGTTTTCAGTCTTATGGTAGGAATTTTGCAGCACCCCCTTAAGTTGGGACTCTGCTAGTCCTACAAGACAGGCAAAAGATGACCAAAAGTCTCCACAGTAGGCCGTCTCCTAATTGACACCACGGAAGCAGCAGAACGGAAGGATGGTAAATATTTAAGGCTGGGTCCATAGGGCCTGATGTCCGCAACCAGGGCCTGCTCCTACCCCAGCCAAATTCTAGGTCCATCATACTCATGACAATATTCATATAACTTAAGTAAGGTGTAAGCTGATGAAACACGAGTACTAAATGAAAGATAAATTCTTAAAAATTATTATTTTTTACTGTCAAATGGGATGTTAAAGACCATAAAAAAGTAGTAAGACTCCAGAGGCATTCTGCATTCAGATTACTCCTCACTGTAAAACCCCTGTACCAAGGAAATGAAATCGGAAGTCCTAGACGATTGGTTACGAGTGTGGCTTAGGCAAAAAAGACAAGGAATTTCAACCAGCTGATCTGAAAATCAAGGGAAGGTCTGGGCCCTATACCAAAAGATGGCTGGATAAGTGTGCGTTTACATGGTTTAAGCTAAAGTAAAATGTTTGAAATATGTAAGCATCATTTTTTATGACTCTGATTTAATGAGTTTTAAAAAGCTGATATATTAGGACTCTTCAGTTTTTATTTCATGGATAAGGAGGCTTCTTAAGCTGAATTTATTGATTAGCTGTGACCATGCTTCTCCGAGGCTTGAAGTTCTCTGGGTTCAGCTCATGTCGAGTTTGCTTTATTTAACATTTTCAACTTGATTCTCAACTGTCCACCATGAAGCCTGCGGGCTAGTTGATCAACTTCAACACTCTGCTTAATTATGTCATTTGTAAAAATCTCTCCTCCACTGCTTCCCATGGCTTCCATTATTTCTCAATCCCATGAGCACTCACTTGGTAGTCAATGAGTAAACTGGTAAGAACTCTGAGCCCAAAACGCTCAGCCAGGTCTCCATTTCCAGGAGGGAGGTGGTTCCGCTCAGGCTGGCGTGGAGAGCACACAGTCTATTCCTGGCCGGGAGCGGGTTTCAGGAAGGAACAGGACAGAAGCCGGGACAACAGATGATAAATGAGTCCGCTCGCCTCTGGCAAGAGTTCTGTGTGTACATTTCAACATGGGTGTGTGCGATTTTCCGGGGGGTTCATTTCCACCCAAACAACAAAGCCTGGTTCCAGGGGAGGTGGGCAGCTGCCCACTTCTCTCATTTTGATCCCTACTCCGTGTAAGAATTTATCTGTTAACAACTGATCCCATCACCAGGGCCAGTAGGCGCCTTTGCACACTCATCCAATCACAAGTGTCCATCTAGAGGCGGCTGCCGTTGGGGCCACGTACCGAGCAGTTACTACGTGCCAGGCCCTGCATCACTCCATTTAAACCCCACAGCATCCCGTGAGAGAGGGATTATCATACTGCAAGTTATGCCAACAAAAAACGGTCCAAAAGACTAAACAACATAACTGAGGTCCCCCAGTGAGTGGGGGAGCCAGAGTTTGCATCCAGGAGGTCTAACCACTGAGCCAAACCTAATGCCTCTCTCTACATGCAGGACACTGCCCTGTACTGGGACCTGTCCAAAACAAAAGCACCATCTGCCTTCGAGGCACTCGCAAACCTTCCTGAATGACTGAGGCACAAAATACATTTCTTGGGGATTAATTCTATAATGCCCGTAACTGGAGCACATACAGAGCCTGCTGAGATATTAATAAAGCAAAAAACAAAAACAGATAATCCACCTGGAAGTCATTCAAGTTTGCATTTTGTGGAAGCCAATTCTAGCTGGATACCTACAGAATGTTTCCTAATCGAAAAACCCCGAATCTCAAAACCATCCTGGGGCCACCTCCCACTCAGATGGGTGCCATTGGTGCAGGAAAAGAACCTGGTAGAGGTGGCAGGAGCATGGCACCTGGAAACAGGAAAATGATTCTTGGACAGCACCCCCTTTGGCGAGGTGATAAGTGCGGGACTGGCATGGATGGTATATGTCCTGTCACCTATACAGGCATTTGTGGGAGGCGCCTTCATACCAGATCAGGAAACTCCATGGGTGGAGTGGCAGTGAGTCCTGCAGATGGAACGTTCCAGGCAGTCCCTCAACACCACAGCATCATGGAATATTTACTCCAGAGCCTGGGCCCCAGGAAGTGAGAGAAGCCTCCAGGCCCACCTTTGCCAAGGGCGACCTGAGACTCTTGCATGAGATCCTTCCTATGTGTGTCCAACTCATCTCACCCTCGGCTCCGAGCTGGGTCCCATTGGTGGGTGCCAAAGTTTAAACCTCTCTGAGGTGCAAAACCTAAGAGGAAGCTCTGATGCCCTTCAAACTTCAGTGATTTGACCCTGACCAGAGCTAAGTCTGTCTTGATCCCGCAATCTTGATTTCCAGACTTCTCTGAGCCAATCAAACCCCGCTGCTGTTTTATAAACAGAGGCACAGAGATCGAGTGAAATCCCTTGCTCTATGTGTCAAGGCCAGATCAGAAATTGTGAGTTTTATTTAGGTTGTGCTCCAATTATAGATGCTTGCAAAAGTTCATTTGTGAGTCGGTGGTTTTGGAAGGAGAATATGCCACTGGGTCAATGTTACAGATTGTGCTTGGATTCCCAGGCTAGCCCACAAAGACCAATTAAGCCCACGTGTTAGCTGAGAGGGGGAAGAGGCTAGTGTCAGACACCCAGTGCCAATACTCACTGGCTGTGTGACCCTTTGGTGAGTTACTAAACCTTTCTGTACTTCAGTTTCCCCAAATGTAACAGAGGTAATAAGCGCACCTGCTCATAAGGGGGTTGTTGTGAGGATTAAATGAGGTGATATCCGGGGAGCACTTAGAACACTACCTCCTAGAAGATACTCAAGAAATGAAAGCCATCATTAAGATAACAGTGCCAAGGTAACAATGTTTCTATAGCAGGCTTCTCAACTCCGGTACTCCTGATATTTGGGGCCCGTCATTCATTGATATGGGGGAACTGTCCTTTGCCTGGTAAGATGTTTAGCAGCATTCCTGACCTCTACCTACTAGATGCCAGTAGCGCCCTCGCTCAGTTATGAAAATGAAAAATGTCTCCAGACATCTCACCGTTTTACAGGAAGCCAGCTGAGAGCCCCAGCTGGGACAGGGCTCCTTCCCTGCTGCCTTCCAGCTGGTGAGGCGGGGCTCTTTCCCTCATACCAGCTCACAGTCACTAGTGGAAACACCTAGGGTGGCAAATGAGGCGTCACTGGTCAGGTGGGCATTTCTGGGAGGGGCTGAGGGGTCTCTGAAGTGGGATGATGAAAAATGCAGGGTGGGAGGGAGAGGAAGGAACAGAGACAAATGGGATTTCCCACCTCCATCCCTCTGACCTCCTGGCTCAAGAAGCACCTGCAGCCCCCAGACCCTGAGCAGGGTCTTCTTTCCCCTGGGGCGAAGTGTGACCTCTCCCCTTTCCTCTCTTCTGTGCCCTTCTGCAAAGAAGGGTGAGGGGAGAAGAGGGGGCCAGGCTGTGGGCCCATAAGCAGGGAGCGCTGCAGTGAGAAAGTGAAGGTGTGGGAGCAGGGCAGGGAGGTGAACCGAGGGGCACCAGCAACTTTTGGAGTGTCATTTGGATACAGAGTTAGGGACAAACTGAATTGGATTCGTCGCCAAACCTTCCTGATACCATGCCCTTGAATAAAGCCCTCCTCCCATTCTGCTTTTTCTTCTCTACCTTTTGACCTGCATTTTCTCATTTTATCCGGTTGTTAAATGAATATGGGTCAAAATACCTATTGGATGTCTAGCACTGTATTAAGCCCCTACGGGTGTTTTTATTTGTTTTTGAGTGATTCTTTTTCAAAGTGGGAGCGGGGAAGATACTAATGAACTAAATAGAAGGCACAATCTAATTGGAAAACTATCATGTATTCAATTAGAAAATTAATACCTGTTCATACACACAGCTACGGAGCAACTCAAACCATACACACAAATGCTGAAGGAACACAATTTCTTAACATTTTCAACAAATGGGCTTCATGACCTTCATGAAGTTCATTAAAAGGGCAGAAGGAAAATTCAACCTAAACAAAATTCAACCTAAACCACAATCCTGTTATATCTCCAGGTTGGCACTGACCTCAGAGGGCATGTGGGCCAAAGGGCATGTTCAATAAATGGAGCTCTTTTCCAAATGGAATAAATCTGACCCTTCCTCTAGGAAACCAATTCCAAGTTTTCCTCTTGCAATTTGTGGGAATAATCCATTTCTTTTGTTCCTGGCAGGAGATGTGCCTGATACTAGAAACCACTTAAAAGCCGCACCTTTCTATGATGGGTGTGTGCAGACCAAGTCCGGGTTGGAGTTAGGGACACACAGTTATGGACTGTCACTCATCCAAAAAACAGCCAAGCCAACCAACCTCTCCCCCAAATTGTCCAAAGGCGAATCCCAAAGAGTCAAGCCAGGTCATTGCAGAAAACCAACCAGAAGCAAATGTTGGTCAAGGAATGGATCAGCTTCAATATTCTCTCTGGACTGGGCACTGGGAGGTACGTTTAATTTATTAATATTTATTCGTTCAGAGGAAGGGTTTGGAAATGTTTACCACAATTCTTATGTGGTAAACATGAGCAGCATCACAAAACGAAAAATAATACCTTAATTAAGTATGATAGGAAAGGTATTTCTCGTTCTGTTGGAGGATGGTTAAATGGAGGGACTGGGATCTGATAAAACTCAAAGCCCTCCTGCTGAGCCTGAGAGCTGCACGTAGGCCTGGCAGTCGCTGTCTCAGGTGCCATCCTCCATCCCAACTCGCACCAGCCCAAGACCCGGGCTTGGAGTTAGAGGTTCCTGCGTGCCGAAGGCGAAGTGGGGTCTCCCGGGATGTAAAAGTGCCCGGGCCTGCTGGGGATTCCGAGACAGGACGTTTCCGGCTGGCTCAGCGCTCCGCAGTCGGCGCGTGTGTACAAACGCTGCATCCGTCCACATCCTGGGGGCATGTCGTTTAGTTACGGCGCGCGCAGAGCCAGGGATGGAGTTTCCTGATCGGGTATGAAGGACCATTCTCTGGCCCCCGGGATTCCTCCATTCACAGCCCCCAGGCCTTGCAAACCCGAGAACTCCACCAAGCCACCTACAGATCCCCAAATGGAGCGAAATCGCAAACGCGTGCACGGCGCTTTGTTCCAGGTATTGGGCTAAATGCGCTCGCCCCCGCCGGGGCCCCTTTCCCCCAAGCGACAGGAGGTGACAGCCGCCTGAGGTCTGCCCCAGGCCGCGGGCTCCCAGTTCCATGGCCGCCCCTCGCCCCTCACTCTGTCTGGAACCAGAATCCCGTGTTCAGCTCGGGGGCAGGGTGGCTAGAGGGGAAAAGATGCTGGACTCGACCCTTGAGCCTGTCCAGCAACCCGCGGGTGGCGAGCCCAGCGCTGCGGAGGCGGGGACGGGGCGGGAAGGGAGGGGAGAGCAGAGCCGCGGCTCTGACCTGCCAGCCACGGCCGGGGAGCTTTGGCCTGGCCCGGGGGAAGACTCTCGACTCCGAGCCGAGCCATTCCCCGGATATTGAGATCACTCTGCGCGGCTGGCGTGGATGATTCGGCCCCTAAAACGCTCGACCCTCTCAGAACAGCGCCCTCGCGCCAGTTTTCAGCGACGTTAATTAACCAGAAAGACGCGCGGACCCGGGTCGTTACAGAAGGGCAAGGCTCGGCCTTGTTGGCCAGCGGTCGGTACCCCACTCCTCTCCCCTCGTTCCCTTTTTCAAGGGCCGCAGTGGATTCGGGTTCCTAAGTGATAAGTGCTATTCGGCCACAATGATAATAATACACCAGGGACGCCTGGTGCCGATGGCCGCGGGAAGCCAATTAGGAAGAGCCGCCGGCTCCAGTTGGTGCGTTTCCCCCCAGAGCCCCCAGAGGGGGCGCGGCTCTCGGTAGCCTGGAGTTCTAATTCTCCGATCGGAAGGGGCGGGGCAACGCCCCAAAGGCTATTCTCAAGACGCGTGCTGTTTCCAAGGCAACGCCTCCCCTAGCGACCCCCTCCCAGTCGGCTCCGGAAAAACGGGCGTGGCCCGCAGCCCCCGGAGAAACGTCTCGCCCCCTCCTCACTTTCTCCCGCCAGGCCAAGCAACAGGAGTGAAGCGGGGAGGGGCCCCGCTTGCGCGCCCCCTCCTACCGCCCGAGGGTAGCCGGTGCCCCTCCGTGGGCAGCCTGGTGGGGTATGGGCCCCAGGACACTCGGGGCGTGGGGAGGGGCGTTGTCCCTCCGCTGACACCCGCACAGCGCGGAGACCCAGAATCCCACCCCTGCGGCCCCGCGGATGCTTCCTGGCGGGCAGCCTGGCTCTGGTAGTGGGACCGGCAGGGTCAAGCCGTGACTCGGGTCTATCGACTCCAGCAAGCCCCGAAATCTAACAAAGGGCTCAGAAATGAGGGGCGAAACGCGGGAGAAGGGGCGGGGGGGGCCTTGATTAAACACCCTTATAAAATAAAAGGCAAAAGCCCAGGCTGGCAACGCTGATCACGTTAGCCCTACAAACAAAGCAGCGAGCCACCAGGAAAATCTCGAGGGAACGCCCCCAATACTCAAGCCCTCAGCAGCAAAACGCCAAGATTTCAGCGCTGAATGCACCCTCCACCCACCCTTAATGACAGTCTCCGCCTTGCCCTTCGAAGCCCAGCCACCCGGCTTGGTGTGGTACTGTAAAGACATGGCACGCCGCAAAAAGATGGCACCTCGCGATCGGAGGGGGGAAAAAAAGCGGGGGTGGGAGTGGGAGGAAGCACAGCCTACCCTCCCCCTCCTCGCCCACCCGGGTCCACACCCACTGCCGCAGTGAGGGGCGAGCCCTGCGCGCCAGCCCCGCGCCTCCGGCAGGGAGCGCACACGCCGGACGCCCGGCGCAGAGCGCAGAGAAAGGGGACCGCCCCGAAGTGCACCTGCAGCCTCTTTGCCGATCTGTGAGGGGCTGGGGCTGTGAGCGCCCGCGAGTCAGGATCCGCGGGGCCGAGTCCCTCCACATAGCAAGGCCAGGTGACCCCTGTCTTTCCGAGCTTCCACATCTCTCCGCGCACTACCTTCTCTCGGGCACAGCGCTGCTCGCGTCTCGGTGCCAGGCGCGCGCAGGGGGAAGGGCAACTAAAGTGACAGCGCCTGGACCCCTCCCCAACTCCCCGATTCCACTCCCAACCCCCAAATGTCCCCTGCGGGTTTCTGAAGGAGGAAAACGGGGAGGGAGGTGGGCCACCGCCTTAAATCAGGGGCAGTGAAAAGCCCCATTGGAATTGCTGCCGAGGAGGTGAAGGGAGGGGCAGGCAGGGAGTCATCTTTTCTAGAACCCAATCCATACCTTCCTTAGGGCTGATGGCAAACCGAAACAGAGAAATCGGATTACAGGTTCGATTTCGGGGGTCGTCATTGGACGCCCCCGGACACACACTTAGACACACGCCCATTGCGGCAAAAGGCGGCGATCGAGAGTGTATAGCAGCCCCCTCCCCCAGGTCCCCGCCATCCGCGCCCCACCCTGCGGGCACCTCTGCCCGGGTCCGCGCGAAGCGGGTCTTGTGGAACCCCAGCACACACACGCACACGCACACATACACACTCACACGCGTGTGTGCATCTCTTGCATGGGTCCGTTTCCAAGCCACCCCAGACCCAGCCCCGGAGCACGGAGGGCGCAGGGAGGGGCCCCCGCCGTTGCCCCCGACCAATGCTCAGCTCAGGAAATCCATCTCTGAGGCAGGGGGCGAGGGGCGGCAACATGGGGGCGCAGGAGGCGGACGGGGAGGCACCTTTCGGAGCCTCGCGCTTACCTGATAGTCGACAGAGAGCGAGGGCAGAAGAGGAAAGCAGAGGATAAAGTGTCTGGTGGCGGCGGCAGAAGGTGGGCGGTGGCGGCGGTGCTGCTGCTGGTGCCGGAGCTGGTGGGTGACGGAGACTGCGAGCGCGCGCACCAGCGAGGGCGCGCTCCCGAGACCGGCGGGCGGCGCAGGCGCGAGCAGCGGGAACGCGAGTCTTCCCTGAGGAGGGGCGGGGGGCGGCGAGGCCTCCGCAGGCGACTTCTCCTCCGGCCACTAGTGGGCGCGTGCGAGCGCCTCCCGGCTCGCTGTCCCCAGCCCCCTCCTGGCTCGCTGCTCCCGGCGCTTCCCTTCCCTGTCTTTCCTCCCCCCACGACGCGGGCCGCGGCACTGACTGCCACGCGCACGCGCGCTCCGTGGCGCAGGCGTGCTCTGGGTCACCTCTGGCGGCTGGACCCTTTGTCTGGTCTGGAGGGTCTTCTCCCTCGGGAGGGAGGCTTGGTTTCCTACGGTGGTTGGAAGAGGCTGCGATGCTGCTCTTCCAGATCTGCTGCCCTTTTCCTTCCTGTCCCGGGAGTGATGTCCCATCTCACAACGTCCTGGGCGGGTTTCCACATGACCGCTCCCCAGACTGTCCACCCCAGTCCTCCAAGTTTGGCCGGCTTGTCGCCTCCCGGGCACCCTGACCCTCCCTTGAGTCTCCGGAAATGGTCCCCCTTGTTGGAGATCAGTGTCCCTGGGCCTGCTTCCTTTCAACCTGCTTTCTTTCCACCTTTTTTGTTAGTGACCAAGGTGAATGCTTTCCTTTGCAAATCCTCATCCAACAGGCTAATTCAGTTGTAAGAGTAGTGTCGTGTTGTTGTTTTTTAAACAAGGACCATTTCCATCTATTTTTTAACGGTGGCCGAGAATAAAATCTTAGACAAAGCTTCAAATGGTGGCGCTAATCACATTGCAAAGCATTTTCACACATACCAGTTATTTTTATCTTGTGTCTTGACACACGGTTATACTGTAAGTAGAGTTTGAGATCTGAATTTCTAAGTGCTCATGGAGAGTCTCACCTGGATAACACACTGAAACTGACCAGAAGTTTTCATTCTCCTGGTCACCCACTTCCCAGCTTTGGCCTGTTAAGAAAGAGATGACATGCCCAAAATGGAGTCACTTGTGCTATGCCGCTTCACCAAAACGAAAACGATTAAAAAATACCTCATTGCAGTTTCAGCCGCTCCCAAGAGTGGAATTTTAAACCACCAATCAGTCTGGAATTTCCTGATCAACCCTAGTGAGGTAATCTGCCTAATAAGACCCTTTCCACCCTTCCTTCAAAGAAAAGTGCCCTTGCCTGAAAAGATCCTTTCTTTCCTTTTGGTAATAACTTTCTTGTCCTGCCCACTGCCAGCCTATAAAAACCTACCAACTTCTCAGGGCTCCTCTCTACTTGCTGGATGAGGAGCAAGTAATCATCTTGCCTGATTTATGCATTGCTTAATAAAGCCAATTAGATCTTTAAAATTTACTCCATTGAATTTTGTTCTTGAACAGACCTTAGCTTGGTCTCCCTAACGTCTAATGTAAGCCCTGGCAGTGGGAGGCTTTATATGTATGGGAGTTTGGGGGGGAGGGCATCTTGTCCTAGGGAGATGGGAACCTGTTTTGAAGCTTTAATTTGCATAGCTCTTATATGTATATTTTAAGTCAATATTTCATGTTATAGATTAATACAAAAAGCAGGCTATTAAAAATTCTTTATTGACAGGGGAAGCACTGGGTGGATGATAGAGATGGAGCACGTTTCTTAAGCTACTCGTTCTGAATCTCTGGTGACCTTTTTGTTGTTGTTCCAACTGTCACGGTCCTCGTTAAAGACCCTTACCTTGGCACTGGACATGTCGTGACCTTACTGGTCTCCCTGCTCTGTTTCTCCCTGTAGCAGCCCACCTTGAACCCCCTAATCAGACAAATCTTCAGAAGCAATCGTTTTAATCATGACACTCTCTCGCTCAAGAATATCTAAAGGCTTCTAACTGACCCCTAAGTGAAGTTAAACTCCTTAGCCTTAAACTCGTCAGCATTCAAACCCTCTGTCCCTCCCCACCCCCTCATCTGAGCCCCTGTCCTCTCCAGTTTTCTCTTTCATCTACTCTATGACCAACTTAGCTTGTTTGATTGGAACTCTTCCCCACCTCAACTCTGGGGTTTTCCTCTGCTTACAAAGTCCTTGCTCTTTCTCCATGCACCAAATATCCTATTTAACCTTCAAACCCAGCTCAAATGTTCTAAAGCCTTGCCTAATCACCCCAGCTGGAAGGGATATCTCCTCTAGGAAGGTTTAACAAAGTTACTCATCTCTGAAGTGGAGAGGAGAGAGGAATTAATATCAGTCTCGCAAGACTCCAGCTTCATTATTGTTGCCAATTGTTTCCTTTCTGCTTCTCCTGTATGGGGATTATATGTCCTTTCCTGTCACCCTGTGATCTGTACTGCTCCCACTCTCCACTCCCCCACTAATATTTGGTCTGGCCATGTGATGGTCTTTGGCAACGAGAACTAAGGGGCGTGACATAGACATGTCCAATGAAAAGCTTTAAGAGGCATTGTAAGCTTCTACCACTTTTACTTGTCCCCTCCACCACCACATTGGTCCCCTCGGCCACCAGAATGGCATGCCCCATGGGGCTGCTCCTTCAGCATAGGTCCCAGAATGAACAGACACAAGGAAGTACATGTAACATGTATAATAACATGAGCAAGAAATAGACATTTACAGTGTGAGGCACTGAGATTTTGAGGGAGGTTTGTTATCACAGCAAAACTACAGTTTAATCTCCATTATACATCATTATATATATTATATATATTAAACTATATATATAAATTTTGTGCACAGTATGTGTGTGTAAAGTTTCTCATGTAAAGTACCTGACAGGTAGTGGACTTCCATTAAATGATAAATAGTAGTTATTTCATCATCACCATCAATGCTTTTGCTGTACATTATTTCTATATGTAAAATTAACTGTGGCAATCAAATTAACACTCCTCCCATTCAATTTTCTCATTTTCTTTCCTTTAAGAACTGACTGGGACCTAATAACACAGTGATCTCCTGATACTGAATGAACACATTTGCCTACGTTCAATTGAGATAATGAATGCTAGAAACAATCTTAAGCAGATCCATCATTTAACTGTATGTAATGTGGAGTTGAGTGTTCATTCCAGATAATTTAATCACTGGAGGTAGCTAATGGCTCTCTAGGTCAAGGAAATGCATCCTCTCCCTTTCTCCCTGCCTCTCCCTCTTGCTGAAATAGAGATCTGGCCAATTCAGCAGGCAAGGCCCACCACAAAGAAGCACAGAAGGTAGAATCGCATAGGGAAACCTGGATTAGGTTTCAAAAGAGTTGGGTCCCAATCTTAGTTATCCTGTGCGGTCGACAAATTCATTAACTTCTCTGGGCTTCCATTTTTTCATGCAGTAGTGTCACAGGTAGGATTGTAACTAAGATTCCGATACCTATAGAATTTATAAAAGTCCAAACAGGAAAAGAATACATGGATCTAGGAACCAAGGAGTGGAAGCTGAAGTGGTCCCACTTCCCAACATTCCCAGTGACCCCAGTGGGGAATCTGAGCTTCCCATCCTCACTAGTGTGGGCTCTGCAGGGTTAGAGGTCCCCCAAAGGGGAAGCTTCCACCAGGGGACACAGCAAAGGTTTCACTGAACTATAAGCGATGGCTGCTGCTTGAGCACTTTGGGTCCAGAGAACAGCAGGCAAGAACAGAAGGTACTGTCCTGGCAGGAATAACCGACTTCAATCATCCGCAGGAAGTAGGACTGCTACCAAAAAACGGGAGGATACATTTGTCACTTGGGCACCTCTCGGTATTCCCTTTTGTTAAAAGACAGAAATGTCCACCCTAGCCTGAGAAAGTGTATTAGTTTCCTGTTGTTGCTGTAACAATGACCCCAAACTTAGTGACTTAAAACAAAGTAAACTCCTTCCAATTCTGGAAGTCAGGAGTCCAAAGTGAGTCTCATCAAGCAAACCTCATGGGGTGTTGGCAGGACTGCAGTCCTCCTGGAGGTGCAGAGGGAGGGTCTGTTTCCTTGCCTTTTCCAGCTTCCGGGTGCTGCCCCGTTCCTTGGTGGGTGGCCCCCCCAGCCAGCAATCACATCCCTCCAACCTCTGCTTCTGGTCACATCTTCTCTGACTGGGACACTCCTGCCTCCCTGTTTCATTTATAATCCTTGTGATTATACTGGGCCCACCCAAATAATCCAGGATAATCTCCTCATTTCAAGATTCTTAATTTCATCACAGCTTCAAATCCATTTTGCCATATAAGGTAATTTATTCACACGTTCCAAGGGTCAGGACATGAGCATCTTTGATGAGGGCATTACTCTGCTTACCACAGAAGGACATGGTGACTACGGCACAGACCCCTCAGGAAAGATGTCTACGGTAACCCCATATCTAATGGCTGACCGATCCAGGTGTGCAGATAAATGTTCAACATGGGGCAACTCTGATGGTCCATTTTGGGTTCAGAGCTCCCCAGGTGGTGCACTGAGGCTGGTTGGGCCTGTATCACAGCTTGACTTCTCCTTTTGCACAATCCTGCTTCCTTCCTCTCCCTTCCACAGCTTTCGATCCCAAGGGTACTGCCTAAATATCTCACATGCTGGACTCTGTCTCAGAATCTGCTTCCCAGAGAACCTCACCTGCATTTCATGAATGCATTGAATAATAAAATCTAGCAGTGGGTTTAATTACTTTCCCAATTTCAAATAGGGGTAAATATAAATGACATTTTGAAATATCTCTAACACATGTACTGTGCAAAGAAAATACTTATTAGTGACGAAGTCACAGATACTGTTAATACTACATTGATTACTGAAATGCTAAATTCCAACACAGGTTATAAAAATAAAGATGAACTTTTTTCTCTCCAAGTTTCTGGACCCTCAGGTTAACAGCCCTTATCTTCTTTTTCTATGTAGTGAGGGTTTAATAAGTCCATTAAATTGAATGAAATAAAGGCTACAATGAGATGAAATGAGCATTTCCTTAATTCTGGGTCAATTCGTTTTATATTCAGTTCTGTGTGACAAAAATGCAAAGCAGCTGTGGTTTAAACAAGACTAAATTGTATTTCTCCAGGAATAGGAGTCAAGGGCTGTTTTAGGAACTCTAAGACCTTCTTGGAGCCCATATCTATTTATTTCATTTCTGTATCATCCTTAGCTTGCTGCCTCATTGTCCAAAGTGGCTGCTTCAGCTCCAGACAACACATCCCCAGAAATAAGGAAGAGATAAAAAAGGGAGCATCTCTAGTTTTTAAGGACAATTCCTATAAATCATACTTCTTACTCTTGCTAACATCCTATTGGCCAGAATATGTGCATGGCTACACATTGTTGCCACCGAGGCTGGGAAATGTAGTCTTTATTATAGAGGGCCTTGTGACCAGCTACTTGTAAATACCAGATACAGGGGGAGAAGGAGATGTGGAGTACTAGCCACAATTATGCTAAGAAGCCATCTTACTTAGCAGTTCCTCCTAGCTACGCATGAGCAGCACATTCTTTCCCTTTGAAATATTTTCCTGAAAACACTTTTCATAACAAGGCATTTTCTAGTGAGACAGATGACAGTCTTGAAGACCAACATTTCTTTATTTTCAGTTACAAAGTCAGAGATCCAGATTCCCAGCCTGTTTAGACAGTCCCAAATGTATTTGTTTTGCCTAATTGTCGGCTAGGTATGGTGCTTTGATGAGACATTACTGTCCTCTCTCAAAGCCAACATGGAGAAATACCAATATAATACAATTAAGTTAGGAAGTGAGTATTAACATTACAGACAAATGCTTCACTAGACAAAAGGAACCATCACCAGATTTCCTTAAATGTCAGTTACCCTGTTACAATTGAAATGTGAGTTGATTTACATGAAAGTTTATAAACACCTTAATTATATAAAGTAAGATAGATCTATGCCTTAATTTCTTTGGTCTTCTCTTTCATAATTATTGTTTAGGCTCAAGTGTTCCTTTCTGTCTTTATATTTCCTGAATGCCTCCTGCCTACCTCTCCTTCCCTCCATTGCCAGGGCAATGCCATCCTCCCTTGTCTAGATTCCCTGGGTTCTGGCAAGAAGCAGGATGAAATGCCAACCAGGGTTTCGGTTACACATGACTCAGCAACACAGCATTCTTGTCAGAAAGGCCAGGATGATCCTGGGCCCAGAAATAGGAACAGGCATAATAGGTCCATGAGGTCATCCTCTCCTTATATTTGGCTTTGCCCAGACACTCTGGGTATCCTGCCTCAGGGAGGTCAGGTAATTTGGGGAGGATTCAGAGGGGAGCCCCACATACAATACTTGAAAAAGTTGAGCAGAAATCCCTTTCGCATAAACCCTGCCATCAGTTGCACTATCCTACTCTATGGACGATGTAGTCAGAGTTCTAAAAATGAGATGTAATGTACACTTCTCTGTGGTATGTTTGAAAGTTGCTAAGACAGCTCGTAAATCGTAAAAGTTCTCATCACAAGAAAAAAATTGTCACTATATGAGGTGATGGATGTTAACTAAACTTATCGTAATAATCATTTCACAATATACACAAAGTCATTATTCTGTACACCTTAAACTTATATAGGGCTGTATGTCAATTATATAATAAAACTTAAACAAAATTCTAAAAGTTACCAAAATATTAACATGAGTCAAATCTCACTACCTACAGTCTGGTGGTGTTATTTTATTTTATTTTTTATAAACTGTTCTTTATTCAGTGTATATGTCATTATCATTTCTTTTCCTAAGTTATACTAAGTTCTAAGTACTATCACTGTTCCTAGTGTTCTGATGTTTTTTAAACCGAGAAGGAGATTGTTTATCCTTTCAACATTTAAGTGCCTCCTCTATGCAGGGAATGCAATGTGGTTGGGACCAGGATTCCAAGTTATTTAGAGTAGTGATTTGCAGGTGATTTAGTAATTGATATTGATCTTACATTTTTGGGGTTAGCCAATCTGAAAAGGCTACGTATTACATGATTCCAACTCTATGACATTGTGGAAAAGGCAAAACTTGGAGACAATAAAAAGGTTAGTGGTTGTCAGGGGTTGGAAGGAAGAGGGAGCACAGACGATTTTTAGGGCAGTGAAACTATTCTGTATGTTGTGTATGTTCTGTATGACAGTGGATACATGTCATTGTATATTTTTCAGAACCCATAGAATGTACATCAAGAGTGAACTCTGTAAACTCTGGACTTGAGGCGATAATGATGTGTCAATGCAGGTTTACGGATTGTAACCACGGTGTTACTCTGAGGTTGGATGTTGATAGTGGGTGACATTGTGTATGGGAGAGGGCGGGGGTACACGGGAACGCTCTGTACTTTCTACTCAGTTTTGTTGTGAACCTAAAACTACTCTAAAAAGAAAGTCCATCTTTTAAGAATTAAATTTTTAAAAATTGGGAAAATGCAAAAAAAATTCAGCAATAGATACCACCTGGGCAACTTGGAACACGTTCTTTAAAAAACTCAAGTTCTAAGTCATGAATTATACTCTTTAATGATACAGGAATGTCCTGACGAAGTCAGTGGGACAGGTAGGAGATGAGATTCTGAGGGAACTGTGTTCTATGACTTTTTCTTCCTATGTAAGAGACTATCTACGTGATAAAATATTAAATAAAACCTATCAGTTCCATGTCTACTATTTCAAATAAATAATTGCCCTGAAAGGGATCCTGGGATTTAGCAGCTCCAAGGAGTTTATGTATCACTTGGTCCTGGAAATTTTTGAAGCACCAGGCTGCCCAAACTGCTCTGGTAACACATGGCTGGGCAAAGCTGCCGCATTTGTGTCAGAAGCTGGCAGGCCTAAGACACCACGACTTCCGGCTGCTCCTCCACAAACCAATACGGACAGTGTCCCTGCGGACGGCTGACACCACAGAGTAACCCTCTGGGGCTCTGAGGTGCTCTGCTTTGCTCCAAACGGTCGTTGAGTCTGCTCCTCTGGCAGCAGAGAATGAGCTGTAAGTCACTCTCTGACAGGCTGTCTTTCTGGAATGACATAAGATGGTTTGTGGTAAACACTGCTGTAGTGTAATGTAGCGTTACGTGAGTTCCCAGGTCTTTAGTCTTAAATTCATAGAGAGCTCTAAATTCACTCCTGTACCTCTCCTGTATTCCAAGAGAAATCAAAATGGAGACAAGCAAAATATTCTATTGACTATAGTAGTCACTGGCAGAACCAAGAATTCAGGGGTTCGTATTTAAGTTTTTGAAATACAGATGATCCTTTTCATTCACGAGTCCATATTTGTGAATTTGCCTACTTCCTAAAATGTATGTGTAACCCCCAAATCCATACTCGTGGCATTTTTGCAGTCACTCATAGATATGTGCAGAGTGGCAAAAAATTTGATTGGTCAACTGTGTATGTCCCCTGCTGAGATCAAGTAAGGCAACACTCTGCTTTCTGGTGTCAGCTCTTGTACTACAAACAAGTGTCCTTTTCGTCGTTATTTAGTGCCACACTTTTTGCATTTTTGTGTGCTTTGTGTTGTTGTTGGTGGTGATTCCACTGTTTTATACGGCTGTCTAATGTTTCTGAGCACAAGCAGGCTGTGTCGTGCCTGCCAGGGAAAATGTGTGCGTTAGATAAGTGTCCTTCAGGCAGCTAGGGGGCTGTGGGCTGTAAGCTCCATGTTAAGGAATCAATGATATGTATTAAATAAGGTGTTTTAAAAGAGAAACACACATAAAACAAGATTATATATTATCCGGTGGATGAAAATGTGGTGACCGGAGGCTTGCAGGAACGTAAGCCTGTATTTCCCCCAGCATCAATGGTTCTTTATCCGCTGGTTCAGTCTTCATGGGGACTTTATAGGACAGAACTGTGAATAAGGGGAATGTGAGTGACGGGAGCCATAGTTTGGTAATGAGGGGCAGAGGCCAAGGGCAGAGGTCCTTGGCACGGCACATGTGACCCAGGTCGGCCAGCTTGGTCTTATTCCTCACCTTCTCGTCTCCGATCGCTGCTATCCAATCACATGATACGAGTCTTCTTTATAGGTCAATGAATCTGCAAACTCTCTCTTGCTTTTATGCCTTGTATAAGCCTATATCATTTTCTCATCTCTGCCTGAATAACTCCTATTTGTCCTTCCAGACTTAGCTTTGATCCTCGCTTCTCAGAAGGCCTCCCCGAGGCTTCCCTGTCGGGGCCAGGCATTGCCCCAGGGGGCCCACTTACCATACTGGGGTATGATCACTTGGTGCATGCCAAAAGTGATGCCCTGAAAGGCCTAGACTGTCCTTTATTCACCTTTGTGCTCTCAGCCTAAACATAGTATTTGATGCACAGTAGGTGCTTCATGAACAGTTGGTGAGTGGCTGGCAGACTGGATAGATAAAAGAACAAGTGGGTGAAATATTTCTGAGAAACAGGTGCTGACCGTGCAGAACCTGGGAGCTCAGTTTATTAGCAACCCAGAAAAGTGTTAATGTGGCTGAAAATAAACACACACACACACACACACACACAAGTACAAACCTAAGACACATCAAAGATAAGCTTAAACCCTTTTTAGGGAACCTAGAGTGGAAAAGACCACTCAGCCTGTCTCTTCCGGCTTTCAAAGAGTCCTGAATCATTGTTTAGACCAAACAGCCTTTTATTAAATACCTCTCACTCCCTTTCAAGTTCACTGTCAAGCTTTATTGGATTCTGAGATGGAACAGGAGGAAATGTAGACAGGGAGGAGCCTAGTGCGTCTCTCCCTTTCCTCCCGTGGCCCTGTCATTTGATTCCAGCTGAACAAGAGTCAAGAGGCCAGTAAGAGACCAGCAAACCTAATAATCCTATGATAATAATTTTTTAAAGCTTACAGACATATTCAAGATGAATTGAAATTGTTCAATTTCTCTTGCCATTAGCAAGGATACAGCTGGGGTATGTGTACACACACACACACACACACACACACACACACACTCACACTTCCCTCCCATTCTTGGGGACATCGCTCTCTTCTCTGTGTACATTGCTTGCTATTTATCCTCTTCTCCTCCAAACCCCCTTTTCTAGCCCCTTGTGTACCTCCTCCTATTCCTTAGGTCACAGATGACTTTTTAGTGGACAGGTATGGAGTCAGCCCAGGAAATGCCTTTTGGTGCATTCAGGACCTTCACTGCTGATGCTTTTCCCCAGCTACCCCACTGGCTGCCCGTTTCTCACACTCTGTGTCCCCTCATCACTTCCTCCTGTCATCTGGCCTGTGCTGCTGTGCTGCTGAAATCGTCATTCCACTCTTTGTCTGGAGAGAGGGTGAGGCTATGACTAGAATTGTGTTAAAATGAAAAATTCCAGAACCGAGCCCAAGAGCCTTAGAAGCTATGAACCGACTGTAGGAATTGTCCTGTTAAATCCTCTCATCTTACAGTTAGGGAAACTGAGGCCTGAAGAGAGAAAGCACTGAGTGATTTCATGGCAGAGCTGAGTTTAAACTCAGGCCTGACAGTCCCCAGTTCAGGGTTTGGTCCTTGCAGCACAACTAAAATGGCGTCCTCAGCAAACTTGAACGTTTTATGAGAACAGCGTTCTGAACTGGGAGCGATTTTGCCCCAGGGACATTTGACACTGTCTGGAGTCATTTTGGGATGTCATTGATGGGGAGGAAGTGCTCCCGGTGTTTGGAGAGTCAAGGCCACTTGTAAGCAGTTATCAGACGCAGGATCTGGTCATGCCCCGTGCAGAGCAGCCCATCTCAGGGACACTCCTGTGTGACTCCTACAAAGGCGCTGCAACCTCACGGTGACACGCAGGAGTAGAATTCAAGGCAGACTTGTTTGTTTTGGTTTGGGGACTTTCATTTGTGAACTTCACATTATACTAATATAGGGTTTCTCAAGCATGGCGTGAGTTTGAACAACATCGTTTTGGTTGTGGCGCCTGTCCTGTGCATTGAGGGATGTGTAGCATTGAAGGCGCCTGTCCTGTGCATGGAAGCAGCATTCCTGGCCTCTGTCCCGGAAGATATCAGTGGCACCTCTATGACGTTTCTCCCCAGGGAGGGACAGGTGAACTTTTTTTTGGTGTTTTTTTGAGACATAACTCACATACCACAAAATTAAGTGAAAAATTTCTGTGACTTTGGTTGTCTAAACATCTACTCCTTATTCCTCAGTCCCATCAGGCCTTGCACAGAATTGGTGCTTAAATGTTTGACTGATTGATTTGGCACTGGGCTGTCCTCAGAAAGGCTGTTACCTGGACCCGAGAGGAAGGTGTGTATATACGCTGAGGCCCGTGCAGGCCAGCAGGGCTGTTCTCTCCTGGTGAGCACTGGACTTCCTGGGGCCCTGCAGCTGCATAGGATCATGGGATCAGTCAGACCAATGAGTTGTGAAAGGAAGTGACAGGTGTCATTTCTAGGCTGGAGCATTTGATGGCTTGTGCGAGTCCCTCCAGAGTTCTCTCCATCTGCTGAGGTGAGTGTGGAAGATGTCAAGATGGAGCCGCCTTCACGTCAGGGTCCCTGAGTGATTACAATAAGCTCCAAGCTCCCTCCGGATCCTCACAGGACATGTCACATGAGTGGAAAACAAACTTTGCTAAGGCCATTGAGATTTGGGTATTGTTTATTATGGGGCCATAATCTAGCCTATCCTGATTGTTTCAAGACACATGTCCAGAAGCCTGTATTCAAAGAAAGCATCCAATTCAAACCAGCCAGTGCAGTCCATTTAAAGGCAGAGATAATCTGGGATTAAAAACAAAAACAAAAAGACATCATGAAGTTAATTAACAAACATTTTATTGAGTTAAACATACCAGCAAGCTAAAAACACAAAAAACAACCCAACTTGCTTGTATTATGTTTCAGTTGTTTACAAATGCAGACGGGTTAAACCGAGCGTGAGCACAGTGTGTGCCCTTTTTCTGGTGCTTAGTGATGTTGAGCGAATGGCTCTCACAAAGTCATAGAGGGGCTTTTGTGTCCACCCATCGCCTCGCAGGGCCCACGTGCTTTGCTTGTTCATTCACAATAACTGCTTTCTCTTGCAAGTTAGGGCCAATGACTGGGTTTGGGATATGACAGCAAAATTAGGAACAGACTAAAGGAGAAAAATTGTACTAAGCATTATAAATATAGGGGCGTGTGCCTCTTTAAAAAAGACAAATGTGAAGATTCAAAACTGGATAAACCAGAAAGAGTGACCAATGACTGAAGCAACTCTTTTACAAAGAATTCTTCTGTCCTGATTCTCTTGGTGCCCTGAAGTGTTGGTTCCAGGTTCCTAAACACCTGAGGTGGAGGTGAAGCACAGGGAAACGTAAAGTTAAGATTCATTGCCCATTGAAGATCAATGACATAGAAAGATGACACATTTTGCAGATGGTTGCACAAAAGAGAAAAATTAGATTTAATGTTCACATAGTTAAAAAAAAAATCTGTGGCATCAACTTTAAGCCTTAAAAAAGAAGTGAGGCATACTTGTGCAGGATAATTTTTCATTACATTTTTTCTTAAATAGTTTGCAAACATCAGACGGAAACCCTGGGTGTTGATTAATTTTTAGGATTCTTTAATGCCAATGCTACTAACTAGTTGGTATAATTGGGCAAAATGCTCAACTTCTCTGTGCCTGTGCCCTCATTTGTAAAATGAGGGGATTAGAATAGAAGATATCCAAGCGTCTCTTGGCTCTAAGAATATCTGATTCTTTGAAAAGCAGCATCCTGTGAGCCCATCCTTTGTATACAAATGATGCATTTTTCTAAGATAATCAACCTTCCCAATCTGACATTATAAAATCTAAAATAACTGTGTTCCAGATAGGCTGGTTGCTGAAAACAGTCAGAGTTAGCAGCTTCCAAAACTTTTGGGTGCCTTAGAAGTGAGCACCTTAGAAGAGGCTGAACACCTGAGGAGAAGCTGATGGAGTCAAATGTTGGTGCACTCTGGCCACGTGCTGTGGACGGCAGCAGCTGGTGAAGGAGATAAAGCAAGAACAACTGGCAATGCCACCTAGGTCTCCCAAGTTCTGTTTTCCTGCTAAGGAACCAGTCTCCATATACAGGAAGGCCAGGCCACCAGCTAAACATGGGGCAATGGGGACACCCTCCCGCCCTGCTTTGTCTGCCCAGGACTGCCTACATATCTTTAGAAATATACTGCTTTATGTGTGCTTTTTCTTTATATCAATGAGATTATACTTCTTTGGCTTTGGAATCCTTTACATTTCTGTTCATGTGGATCTGTTGCATTGTTTTTACCTGCACACAGTATTTCGTGGTTAGATGCACTGTATCATTTAGCCTTTCCTGTATTGGTGCATTTCTTCTGGTCATTTCAGCTTCTCCTGGTTGTTACAACAGGGTTATGGTGAATACCCTGGACATGTCTCTTTGAATACAAGGCCAAAGATTTTTGTAAAGTAGATAACCAAGCTGTGGAATTCCCGAGTCAAGAGGCATGCACAATGATATGATAATCAATACTGCCAAAGTGTTCTCTAAAAATGTGTTATCAGGGCGGCCGGTTGGCTCAGTTGGTTAGAGCACAGTGCTCATAACACCTAGGTTGCTGGTTCGATTCCCACATGGGCCAGTGAGCTGCGCCCTCCACAACTAGATTGAAAGCAACCACTTGACTTGGAGCTGAGCTGCGCCCTCCACAACTAGATTGAAAAAAATGATGACTTGGAGCTGATGGGTCCTGGAAAAATACACCCCTCCCCAATACAAATTTTTTTAAAAAAGAATGTGTCATCAGATCACCTTCCCACCTCTTCAGCAACACCACCTTCAATGCTGGAGCTTATTAATCTTCATAATTCTTGCCACTCTGTTGGTAGACAGTGAATATCTCTTTGTTGTTTTCTATTACGATTGTTATAGTAGTTGTTTACCCTTTTATTTTGTCCTAAATTAAGGCTAACAGAGAAGTCGTGAAAAGACACAATTCTCATAGACCCTTCACCTAGCTTCGCCTAATCTTGCCATCTTACTGTACTGTCATGCAGGGTGACATGTGTGCTCTCAGCTCCTGATCCCCACATAAGAATGCAGGATATGGTGAGGCCAAAAAGGAACACCCACGGAGCCATAGATGGGGGAGTCATACCACTATATTCTCACCAGCGGCATCTACCTCTCTGCAATCCGCAATCCACAATCCGCCCTTGCTAGCCCCCATTTTCTGCTAGCGTAGCCATAGCAGTTATATTAGTGGTCAGTGGCTCACTGGTTACAGTTGATGGACAACTAGCCACAGCTGATGGCCATCCAATCACAGTTTATGGCCATTTACTACCCAAGTGAGGCGGAGAGCCTGGAAACTGCACTCCTGTCTCTGTCCCCACATGTACCATAATATAAGGATCAAAACTAAGACATTAACATCGGTACAATGCTATTAACAAAATTGCAGACTTTATTCAGATGTCACCAATTTTCGCACTCATGTTCTGGTTGTTTCAAGTTTTGTTCCCCAATTACTAGAGAGATTGAACATCTTTTCCTGTGGGTTTTTAATTTTTTTTTGCCATCTGCGTTTTCTTCTATAAAACGCCTGTTCAAATTCTTTGTCTTTCCCCCCCTTTTGGATTGTTTATCTTTTTCTAGTGGTTTGTAAAGTTTCTTTATTAAACAATGCTTCCAAGCTCACAGGGCCAATTAGTGGCCAAGGGGTGGGGGTGGGGAAGGAGCCCAAGTCTAAAGTATGTGCTTATTTACACTTTGAACTCCTTCTCCCCAGGTCTCCTGCCCCTTGTTTGCCTCCTGTCTCCCTTGGTCCAGGCTTAAAGATTCCCAGCTGGCAGAAATCTCGTTCTGATTAGCACTCCTCAGAGAAGCACAGTGGGGCCAGGGCTGCTCAGTCCTCATTTTACTCATCATCGTGGGGCTAACATTAGAGGCCAGCAAGAATGGGCCATTTCTGGACACCAGCTTGCTTTCTGGAAAGTCTCCTCTCCTTTGGCCCTGAGACTGGCCGTGCAGAAAACTGGCTGCGGAAGCCCAAGAATGCACCATTTGGCTGATTGTCCCCTCCTTAATTGCTGTTCTGGCAATCATAAAAACTCCTGCATTGGCAGAACGGAAGCTGCAGAAGGCAGGCCTGTTCATCTTAGGAGTGCCGAGGGCCCTGCAATTCCCAGGATGCCACCCAGGGCACTCAGAGTCCGCCTCAAGGCACGCTTTCATCCTCCAGCCGCAGCCCCGGAAATCGACAGCAGATGGCCAGCAGGGGTGGGCACTGCCACCGGTGGGGGAACAAAGGCAGCACCCTTCTGGGCTGCTCTGGTCCCACCCAACCATCGATTCCTTGAGAAGAGGGGCTTTACCTTGTTTCTTTGATATTCTTCTCCTACTGGCTCTAATAATTTTGTCATTTGTAGTTACTCTGAATACGATGAAGATGGGCGGGGACATCATTTGTCCTTAGTGTGGTCCCAAACATTTGGCAGAGATGGTGGTAGAGTGTGTTGGTTGGGGGTAGCCTCCAAAACATGTGTCCAAGCTTTGTGTAGTAGCAGTACAGTAGCCAGTGAGGTTTATCGGGGGCAGAATTATTGCTATTTGAAATATATATATTATATATAATATAAATATTACATATATTACACAATATTACACATATTTATATTATATATATCTCCACTGGAACCTGTGAATATGACCTGATTTGGAAAAAGGGGCTTTGCAGATGTAATGAGTTAAGAACCTCAAGATGAGATCATCCTGGGTTATCAAGATGGCCCCTAGATCCAACAGCAAGTGTGCTTATGAGACAAAGGCAGAGGGAGATGGGAGACAGATGGCAGAGAGAGAAGTCCGTGTGAAGATGGAGGCAGTGGAGTTAGGTAGCTACCTGCTAAAACACACCCGAAGTCACCAGAAGCAGGAAGAGGAAAAGAAGTCTTCTTCCCTACAGACTTCAGAGGGAGCACGGCCCTATTGACAAGGGAATTCCAGACTTCCAGCCTCCAGACTATGAGAAAATAAACTTCTGTTGTTTTAAGCCATCACGTTTTGGTATTTTGCTATAGCAACCACAAGAAACTAATACGGGTGGGACACTAAAACCCATAACCTTTGAAGGGATACCAAAAATCCTCTCCCCTGATGGTGCCTGAATAGCAACATGACGGCCACAGGGGTTTTTGACATGCCTTTGCCCAGCATAAACAAACCGCACCATGTTACATTTATACATGGCAGCTTGTGTGGCAGTTTCTCTTTGCCAGCCCCACAGGTGACAAACAGGTGGAAAGCAAGACACAGGCTCTTTTTCATGAAAAGAAGATAGGAATTTTCTGTGTGGAAAACAGGGGGTGGTGGGTGGGTCTCCCTTTAGCACCCGTGTGAAGCATCTGACTCCTTCCGGGCCCCTCCAGGCCCTGGGTGGGGCCTCAAATGGCAATTCTGATAAGTTTCCAGGTGCTGCTGCTGCTGGTAGATCAGGGATCCCTCTGGGGGAACCACTGCTCTATAACAGTGCTTCTTAAACTTTAATAAGCACATGCATCACCTAGAAATTCAGATTGTGACAATCCTTTGTAGTATCTGACCCTGCTCTCCTCGCCCGCCATCTCTGGCCACAGCTGATCGAACCAGGGGTAGACACCTGTGTCAAGGGCCCATGGGATCCCCAGAGGTCAATGATAGACAGGACCCTGACCAAATAGAGCAAAATCTAAGCCAGGTAGATTCTCTCCCTTGAGCTACTGAATGGTGTCTACATAGAGACCAATGGCCATTGATGGTGATCCCTGGGCCAAGAGGCCATGGTGTAGAACTGGAACCGGGAGGAAAACAAATGTGCAGGGGCTGCTGGCTTAGGGAAGAGAGGAGAGGAAGTGGGTACACAGAGACTGTGCAGCTTGGAAAGGTGGAGAGGCTGGTTTTGCTTTCTGATAGCTTTCTAATTCCCAGTTCCCATGAGACCCAACTGGGCTGTTTGCCCTTGTGTTCTGAGAAATTCCACCTCCTTCCAATAAGCTCCTCTTTTTGCGTGAGCCACTTTGAGTAGGTCCTTGCTCTTTGAGGCCAAAAATGCCTTGTTAATGCATCTGTGCCCTCCCCTACCCTCCCCCTGTGCTGAGACCCTTTGAGTCAGGAACTGTGCCCTGTTCCCTGTTCGTCTCCAGGACCCTGGACAGGGCCAGACACAGGGCGCTGGAGAATGTGGACTGAACCTCAGTGGATACAACGTGCTTAGGAATTAGGGGAAAGCGGAAGAGGCACTTTCTAAGTGAGTGGAACAGAGGCATGGAGCGAGGATAAGTATGGTTGGAGAACTACACACACAGAACTGGTAGGAGGCAAAGTTGGCTGGTAGGGAAGGCTGGACTTAATTAAACACCAGGCTGAGGAGTTGGGGTTGGTGACAGGTGACAGGGAGGCATCCATAGTCTTTCCGCTGGAGGCCCAGGACCAAGAATATTTGTGCTCTTCTCTCTAACAAGGACCCTAAAGGCCCAGCTCAGAGATGACATTTTGAGAGAGGTCTGTAAAAATGGGAAGGATAAAAATGGATCCTAGAGATTTTCCTACTGTAGAATCTATGGGAAATGAAAACTGGTCGGACACTGTGCTAAGCCCTGCAATGGAGAACATTCCATTCATAAACCAGAATACGGAAATAAAAGTTCAACCTCACTGTTAATCAGAGATAAGCGAATGGAAAGAGATGTTACTTTTCATCCTATTGAATTAGCAAAGGTGCTAGTGAGGGAGTAGTAAAATGGTCACTTCCATATTTCACAGCAGCGGTAGAGGACAAATGGATACAGACATGATTTGGAAAATAATTTAGCAAACTAAATTACAACCTTTAAAGATTTTCATATCCCTAGTTTCCCAGAAATACAATTACTAGATCTATTACAGAAATCTTCTAAAACATGTCATTTACAGACAAAGATATTTTTCATAGTGCTGTAAGAAACAGGCCAAACATACAATAAGAGAATATTAAATGTATATAGTTATATCTGCTCTGGAATAATACATAATCCACCAAAATCAAGGTTCAAAGATTACATAGACTATAGCAAAATATCAATTTGTATATCCAGTTTGATTATAACTATGTAAATGAAACACACAAGTAAAACCTATGCATGGAAAAAAAGAGGATTGGATGGAAATAAACCAAAAGTTTAACAGTGATGGTGCTTTTCCCCCTACTTTGCCGTGCTTTTCATGTTTTTCTCCACAGCTCAATAACAATAAAAAGAAGTTCCTGGAGCCTGATACAGCACCTGACCTGAGAATCTATTCACTGGCTGTTGTAACCGAGACCCCAATTCCCGCCTCTCCGTGGACAGACGAGGAGTTTTGTTGTTTTGCTCTGTCTTTGTCTCGTCTGCTCTGGGAGGTGTTTAATTCTCAATTCACAGTGCTGGGCACACAGGCAACCTGTGCCATGGACATCTGTTGATCAGTGTTTCAATTTCCTGGGGTTGCTATAACAAATGACCACAAACTTGGTGGCTTAACACAACAGACATTTATTCTCTCACAGCTCACAGGCCAGAAGTCTGAAATCAGTATCACTGACCCGAAATCAAAAGGTCAGCTAGCCAGGGCTCTTTCTGGAAGCTCCAGGGGAGAATCCATTCTTTGCCTCTTCCAGCGTCTGGCGGCTGCTGGCCACCCTCGGCTTGTGGCCACACCACTCCAGTCTCTGCTTGCAGTATCACGTTTCCTTCTCCACTTCTCCGTGTGCGTCATCCTCCTGTACCTCCCTCTTACAAGACCTCGGGATCACATCTAGGGCCTACTTGGATAATACAGGGTAATCTCTCCATCTTAAGATCTTTAACTGAATCACATCTGCATATAAGGTAGATGTGATTTCTCCCCCTTCCATATAAGGTAACATTCACAGGTTCCAAGGACTAGGCTGTGGACATCCTTTGGGGGTGGAGGGGTGCACATCGTTCAATTTACCACAACTGACTTTAAGGGTTAAGCAAGGTGGGTCGAGACCAGACTCAGCCCGGGCTCACACTTGCATGGCTGCTGCAGAGGGTGGCCTGGAAGAGAACCTGGGCTGTGATGGATTCTCAGGAGGGCTGCCTCTCTTACCCAAGTTGACTTCATTGTCAGGGTCAGAAACTATAGGCAGTGGCAAGGCTCTGCCCAGGATGGGTTATGAGAAGGCTGAGGATTTTGCCCAGAGAAGTTCTTTTCTCTCTGGACCCACCCACCTTCTGCTTTACGAAGACCACGTATGTGGGGGAAATTGGGACCTCATGAACTAATCCCATTAAAGGCAAACATTTGCATTCCAGAAAGGGTCTCTGATTTATAAAAGATTCTTAGGTTAGTTCCCAGGTTCTTGGTTGCTTTGGCCTTCCCACTTGCTTGCTGCATGGCCTCAGACAGGCTGCTTTTCCTTTTTATCCTTCATTCTGGAGAGTTCTGGAAGGTCTCTGGAGGCTCTGCTGAGACCCTCCTTCAGACCTCTCACACACTGGTGCCCCTCCCCCTCCTCTCTGCCATTCAAGTCCTTAAGAGGTTGGGGGAAGATACTTAAAGGCATTTCTCAGAACAACTCCTTAGAATTTTAGAAGCTCAAGTTTCTCCCAGCAGCAGCAGCCTCAGTTTCCCTTTCTAGCCACCCTTTTAGGGGTCCCATCTTCCTAGGTGGGCTCAGGAGTCAGGCATGAGACCTGGACTCAGACTGACACGCCTGGAAGAGACCTAGAGGTAGCTCTTAGGAAGAGTTCTTCTACAGATAAAGGAAGCACTGGGGAAGTAAACCAGCCAGGCGCGCAGGCACTTGTTCCCAAACAAAATGAATGATTGCTGTTGAGTGTGGGAACGGGCATCTGCGGACCTACAAGGACAAGGAAGAGTTTTGGGATGGGAGGACCATACGGGGAGACTCCTCTCCTAGGAATGAGCCAAGTGTTGGAATCTGCGGACACTTCTTCATGGCGGCCTGATTCAATGGGGCGGGCTAAGCGCCAGGGCATGGACCGGTCCTCAAGCACTAAGGACATTCAGTTACGCTGCGTTGGGCCCCCTTCTTTTCATAAAATATCAAAGTACTCTCAGACCCTTCTCCAGGACACCTCCACCTCCTCACGACCAGCTTCTAAAGGGTTAACCCTGGGGCCAGTAGGGATTTCAGAACTCTGTTGATGGGTAGGTTATTATACATTTTGGGGGATATCACCCCTGATTATAATTATTCTGAAGTTCCTTAATGGAACGCTCCTGGCCCAAAGGTGAAAGCACGCCTGCTCTTTCTTATTTTACCAGCAGGTGGCAGCACAAGAGCGCTCCAAGTTCAGGGATGCAAGAAAAAAAGGCAAAAACTCTTTCACCTTTCAGTCACACTGCAGAGGGAACCCCTTCCTGTCTCTGCCGTGGTGCCTCTGCTCACCGCCAGGCACCCACCCTCACACCACATCCTACTGGACGTGGGTGGGGGAGACCAAAGGAAGAGGATGGCTTCACCTCTGGGAGCTCAATCCCGAGGAACAGAAAGCTGATTTGAGAAAGATGGCATTGGGGGGCGGGCGGTAACAAGTGCTGTCCTGGAAACTGCTCTACCTAAGTGTCACGTAATGAGGTAATGTGTATATCTAGCCTGTTGTTAGTGTTTGAAAATGTTAGCTGTTAATACACATACCTCACCTCATTTAATCCTTACAACGAACCCACAAGGTAAGTCTTAGCAGCCCATTTTACAGACAAGGGCGTTGAGGCACAGAGGGGTGGCTACAATTGTCCAGCATCAAGTGAATAACAATGCTGGGCTTTGAATACGGGTCGCAGTGACTCGGAGTCTAGCTGTGTCCTCCTGAGCTCGCTGAGATGATGCTTGATGCTGATATACCTTCCTTATCAAAGAACACACAACTCCTCAGTAAGAATGGAGCCCTGTACCTACTGAGGGGCACAGGCAAAGGAGCAGGCAGACTCAGAGTTTTCCTGGGGAGGCGTGTTGTACAGACCAGGGTCTGCGAAGGGGAGGGGGTTGAGGACGGGAGCAGACCCAGCTACTGGGCTGGGAGACAGAAGAGCAGAGTTGTTCTATTTCTGCTGTCTCTTTGCTGTGGGACCTTGGGCAGGTCCTGACCCTCTCTAGACTTCTTTCCCTCGTCTGTGGATTAGAGCAACTCACAGGTCCTTGTTGGTTCTCACTGTCCTGGGAATCCAGAGTACCAAACTCTTCATTAACTAAAAACAAACAAGTAAACAAACAAACAAAAAACAAGGCTGTGACTATTTAGCTCATGGGGTTCTTGCTGGGATTCAACAAGGCCACAAAGAGAATTACGAGGCAGCCTGAGTAAAGCACAGCCCCAGAGCCTGAGCAGGGCCACCTGGAGCCCTGCACGTGGCCTCAGGAAGTCTATTCCTGCCTGCCCTTCATCTTAGGTTTCACCTGTCACAGATTGGGCTCTCCAGGAAGCAGGTGCTGAGAGGGAGTTCAGAGTGCAAAAGGAGAGCAAGAGAAAGCACGTGAGGGTGGGGGAGCCATTGGATAGGGATACAGGATTACTGCCATCTCTGCCAGCCCAGGGCGGCTGGGATCAAACATTGTCTGTTAAAGGAAGAGAAGGGAGATGCCAGGCCCTCGTACCATTATCTTGCTTTGACGTTAGCTGGCCCTCCATGTCTCCCATCTCCCTAAAGAGCCAATTGGGCTGGAAAGCTGAGGAGGCCCCTGGAGGAGGCTGTGGGCCAGCCTCCCTCTTCACGAGGGGACTGAATGTTGCGTCTCAGTGTTTACCCCTCCAGAAAAGGGCTGCACTGCGCTCTGGGGTAGGAAATCCAGGCATCAGTATCCCGTTCCCACAGGTACATGGACTTGAGGGGAAGGGCTGGGTCTGAAGGAAACAGCAGCAAAGGTCCGAACCCTGTAATTTATCCAGCCGGAACCGTAGAGGAAGAAGGGACAACACAAGGTAAGGCCCCACTGCCCAGGCCACCTCCCTGGATTCCTGTAGGGTCTTGGTCCATGAAGAGATATGACACTGACAGGTGTGGTCAGACCCTGGGGGTGGAGAGTAAGGGGGCCAGTGGGGGCTCAGGTAAGAGGCATCTTAAAGAAAGCCCGACTTGCTGGTCCCCTTGCACATGCGTGTTTGTTTGTGTGCATGTGTGCCTGAGGCTGCAGTCGGGATGTGGGCACGTGTGTACACGTGTACACGTGTGTGTACATACACACATGCAATACCCTGCGTTCCTCTGCATTCAGGTGGGGGCTGCCAGCCCTGGGCATCTCTGACAGGTGGCAGCTTGGTCCAGCCACCTGGATCCGGCCCAGTCCCTAGGAAAGGGACTGGCAAAGTGAGGCCAAGCCCGCAGGTAACAGAGGAGCCTGGCTCTGGGGTCAGGGCAGGAGCAGGGGACGGGGCCATCACAGAGCAGCAGCAGCAACAGAACTGGATTTCTGGAACCTGGGCTCAGCTCCTCGCGCGTGAAGTGTAATCCTGAGCACAATCCCCTGAAGTAGGTAGTGCTATTCTCCCCGTTTTATGGATAGACTGTTCTCCGAATGTGTTTGCTTCTGGTGGGTAGAGCAGTGAGGACAGAGTCAGACTAAACCTTTCCTGAATCTGTGGGGTTTGGACATGGACAGGGCTTCCTCAGACCCTCCCCTAGAGAGTCCTCTCCTTGGCGGGAGGCCTTAGCCCTGTCACAGGAGGCTCTAGTCCAGTGTCCTCAGAGCCACCCTGACTGCAATGTCCTGGGAGAAACATTTTCCCCTGTCCCCTAGTCTGGGGGGATGAGGGGAGACAAGAGGCCTTTCTGTCCAGCCCTCCCCTCGGGTCTGGCAGAAGCGTGTAGCCCACCTCTGGCAGGCCCAGTGACGCAAATCAGCAGTGGGGAGGCTGCCTGGTTTGGGGACGAAGCCAGGGCCTGTGGAGGCCCCTCTGTCTAGGCCAGATGGCCTCTGGCTCTAGTAGGAAGGCCTGTCAACACCTCCGGTCAGAGTCCTGGCCCATGTACCTCACTCTGCCCTTGTACAGCCTGGGCCTTCAGGTGCTATTGGCTGGGGGGATCAGCAAGGGGGGCCTTCTTTAAGATGCCCGTTACCTGAATCCCCATTGGCCCCCTTGCTCCCCACCCCCACGGTCCAACTAGATCCTTCAGAGTCGCATCTCCACATGACCAAGGCCCACAGTTCAAGCTGGATTAATTCCTCATTCATTCATTCATTCATTCACTCATTCATTTCTGCAACAAACACAAATCAAGCACCAGGCCCTGTTCTAGGCCCTGGAACTATATAACTGAACAAGACATAGTGGTCTCTGCCCTCATGAAGCTGACACCCGACTGGGGAGACAGAAAACTAGTGAACAGGGTGTATGGTAAAGTGATTGGGGTTGGCCCGGCCCAATTCTGGGGGTGGGAGGAGCAGAAAGTTCCAGAAAGAGGAACCAGTCTGTGGGAGGGCCCTGTGGGGGAAGATGGGTCTGGTTGGGTCTGCTATACGGCCTTGTGGTGGTAGGGGCAGGAATGCAGGGTGTGGAGAGAAGAGGGGAGGAAGTCGAGGCCAGAACTCGAAGGCCTGGTAGGAGCTGGATCTGATTCTGAAAGGCTTTCATGAAGAGGAGCAAAGTTAACATTCACAGAGCTGGTCCTGCATACAGGGCATGTGTCAGTCACCTTCCATAAGCCAACTCGTTCTAACCTCCCAACAACCCGACTGTGGCTCCTGTTACTATCCTATTTTACAGATGAGAAAGCTAAGGCACTGAGAGGTTAAGTTCAATGACACACTTATAGGTCAGTAGTAGAGCAGGAAAATCCGGTGAGCAGCTGGCTCTAAAACCCTAACTACTGTGTCACACGCCTCTCGGGATACGATTCCCTCATGTCCAACATGGCCTCCACCAGGAAGCCGTCCCTCGCCCCAGAGTTTGTTGGCTTTGCTGAAGCAACATAAAAACACACCATATGGTTTAAAACATGGTGGGATCATCTCGTCTGTACCCCTGCCTACAGGTAGACATGGTATTATAAGCCCTATTTTTAAGATGAGACTACTAAGGCCCAAAGGGGTTAAGAGACTTATCCATTATCTAGAGTCAGTGAGGGAAGTGGGGAAACTAGAGCCGTGGCCTCCTAAATTCTTACACTTCAGCTCCAATCCTTCCACCCCCCCATTTGAAGATGATTTTCAGGTTGTCTATTTTCTACTCCCCACTCACCCCCAGCTTGACAGCAGCCTTCCTGAGTACCATCACAGGGTGGTGCACACAGTAGGTGCATACTCAGTGTCTGTGCAGACACACCAGGTGTGGTGCTGCTGTCCCAGGCGCCTTGAGCAAGGAGGTTTAGCAGAAAGGATGGATGTAAGCTGACGCTTGAAGGATCCTTAGGACTGTTTTAGTGAGCCAGGGAACTGGGTTGGGGAATTTCTGCCTGGAATGGGAAGGGCATCCCAGCCAGAGGGAACAGTGTGTGTAAAAAGAGAGGAAGAGGATGTGGTATGATCAAAGAACAGTAATGGTTCAGTTGGACCTGAGCAGGAGGAAGAGATGGGCAATGAAGCTGGGATGGGACAGGCTGCAGGGACGGGATAGAACCTATCTGCCAGGCTCAAGGACTGGGGCTTGGGGCTTGGTGTTGGGGAGGCAGAGAGAGAGGAAGTCACTGCCTAGTAAGCCCTCGGGAGAAAGGTCAGGAGAAAACCCTGACCTTGCTGAGTAACTTTGTGCAAGTCGTGTACCCTCTCTGAGACTCAGTTTCCCCCTCTGCACAATTTGGGGTGGTGCCAATCCTAAGGGCCCTCCAGGCCCTGCATGGACTTATTCTGTGGTTGCTGCTTTCTTACCATCCTAAAAAAGAAGCTCCACTGGGTAGACCTGGAATATCTTTAATGCCCCGATTTCTTTTTGCCATGCATGGCTTTGCTCTGTGATGTTCTGCCAGCCTTTCTGGAGGCACATTTCCCAGGGTCCAGTTCACAAAGGAGCCTGGGTCGACATGCTCTCCTCTACCTTTAAGCCCTTCCTTTTGTAGAGCCCCATCCAGGGTAGAATGGTGTTGTGGACCTGGGCCTGGGCGTAGCCCAGCTCTGAGGGTGGTGGCATTAGTGTCATCAGCTCCTCTGAGGCCCCAGGGGAGGTACAGGACATCTCCTCAGGGTCCAGATTGGCATCACTCCAGCCCTCGGAGCTATCACTGTAGCCGTCCAGACCAGAAGCTTCATCCTCAGATATGATGACAATCCTGGCAGCATCCTCCCCAAGGTTGCTGTCTGAGCTCCCTGCCGAGTGGTTGGTGGTCCCCTCAGACTCGCTGGATGTGTGCACGTCTGCCGTGCCCTCCTGCTTCTGTTTGGAGCCAACTGGAGGGGCACCACGGAGCCCTGCCACAGGCTGGGCAGGTGTCTTGGCTCTGCCCTGGCCAGTCCAGAAGATAGTGAGCTCTTGGCGGCAGGCAGCCACCGCCAGGCTAGTGAGCAGAGTGCTGGTTACCAGGTAGAGCAGGGCGGGCTGGCCCATCTGCATGAGGACCATGGCGACAAAAGTGACCAACAGGCCCACGGCGTAGGCCATGGTGCAGGCTATGAAGTAGACCTGGCGTGAGCGCATTTGTACATCAAAGCGGTGACAGTAGGCCACCAAGAAGCCAGGTACCACGATGTCACCGAAGCCGAGGATGGAGAAGAGCTGGTCACACAGGGTCAAGGCCGAGAAGTTCAACCGTGGCACTTTCAGCACCATGGGCAACCTCTCATGGCTCAAGGACTCTGCCGGGCCTGAAGCTACCTCCACCATGATGCTCTTTCCAGTCTTGGTGAAGAGGGGTGTGACGAACACAAAGAAGACATCAAAGGCCAGCAGGGCCAGCAGGAAGGAGGTGCAGTTCTTGAGGGTGGGCAGCCGCACATGCCTCAGGATGAAAAGGCAGTAGGTCACACCCAGCGTATCCTGTAGGAGCCAAGCCCAACGGTCCTCATTGCGGTAGGCCACCCAGAAGATGGTCACCACCACGCACAGGCCAGCCAGCAGCAGCAGGGGCAGCTGCATACGGGCCCAGCGGCCAGGCAGAGGCCACTGGTATTGCTGCAAGGGCAGGTGGCACACCAGGGGGGCCAGGCAGCTGTAGAGGCCGGTGCTGGCGCCCAGGCTGAAGATGGCAATCATGACATAGACGAAGCAGTCGTAGAGGAAGTAGAGTAGCAGCATGAGGGAGCAGAACATGGTGACCACGGCGCCCATCATGGCCGGTGTGAAGTCCATGGGTTCACCCTCACCTGCTTCCTCCTGCCTGCTCTGGGCCACCACTGCTTCCTGCTGATTGTGACCACCAGGCCCCCCTCCTCCTCGGGCCCGGCGCCGCTGTAGCCAGTCAGCCTCAGTCAGGCCTGCCCAGTAGCCGCCTGCGGCCACCGTGCCTACAGCCAGGATAAAGATGACCACCATATTGTAGTCAAGGATGGGCTCCGGGGGCGCGTACAAGGCCACTCGGACCATGGCGCCGCCATGGGCATGGCCGAGGATGTCGAGCATGTCGGTGTATCGGAGCACGGCCACGGGGATGGTGATGTCTGGCAGGGGCATGCGGGGGTCCCGGGATGTCAGGGTGGCCTCTGAGCACTGGTGGCTGCTGGCCCGGCTCACGATGAGCAGCCCGTGGGCGCCTTGGCCCTGAGCCAGCCAGCCCTTAGCGTAGAAGCTACAGTTGCCCCTCATGACCATGGCAGTGGTCCGGTGGAGGGGCCGCTGGCTGGGGGAGCTGGGCTGGGCCTGGTGGGCAGGGTTCTCGCCCGGGCACCAGGGTGCCATGGTGCCATCATGCAGGGGCAGGAGTGGGGCATGGCGCAGGTCCCGGGGCAGGGTGATGTAGTCGGAGCTGAACAGCATGCAGTAGTCCTTGCTCCAATTCTGTGACACGACGTGGACTATGCCGTACTGCCCACCGGCCACAGCTCTGCCGAGGAAGAGGAGGAGGACTCCCAAGCACGCCATCCTTAGCCACCTACCACTGCGTCCCCACGGGGCAGCCGCTCACAGCCCAGTCCCCCCTCCCAGGAAGTGGGTGTGGCCCTCTGTCACAGAGCAGCGTGGCCTCCCATCCCAGAAACCAGGGCCACACCTACCTACTTAGTCATAAAGCTGTGCCACCGGGTCCCAGGGAACTGCTGCAGAGCACAGGGACCCTCTCAGGCTCCTGCCCCCCAACCCTGCCTCCGAGCAGAGAAGTGACCTGGGTCCCTGCTCTCTGCTCAGCCCCTGGTGGGCCTGGACTAGGTAAGATAAAATAAGAGGTAGGAGGTCCAAGTAGAGCGGGTGTCCCGAGTGGTGGAGCAATCACGTCCCGGAGACCGGCAGCACTTGCAACATGGCTGACCAACTGACCGAAGAGCAGATTGCAGAATGCAAAGAAGCTTTTTCGGTGTTTGACAAGGATGGTGATGGAACTATAACAACAAAGGAATTCGGAACTGTGATGAGGTCTCTTGGGCAGAATCCCACAGAAGCAGAGTTACAGGGCATGATAAATGAAGTGGATGTCGACGGTAACGGCACCATTGACTTCCTGGAATTCCTGACAATGATGGCAAGAAAAATGAAAGACACAGACACTGAAGAAGAAATCCGAGAAGCATTCCGTGTGTTTGACAAGGATGGCAATGGCTTTATCAGTGCAGCAGAGCTTCGCCACGTGATGACAAACCTTGGAGAGAAGTTAACAGATGAAGAGGTTGATGAAATGATCAGGGAAGCGGATATTGACGGTGATGGGCAAGTAAACTACGAAAAGTTTGTCCAAATGATGACAGCAAAGTAAAGACATTGTACAGGATGTGTTAAGTCTCTTGTACATTATTTACCTTTTCTTTGTTTGTAACTTATCTGTAAAAGGTTTCCCCCTACTGTTAAAAAAATATGCACGTGGAGTAATTAGGACTTCATTCCTCCATGTTTTCTTCCCTTCTCTTACTGTCATTGTCCTGAAACCTTATTTTAGAAAATTGATCAAGTAACGTTTTGCATGGGGCTTACTCTGGGTATACCTAAGCCCTTCTGCCCATCTAAACTTAGATGGAATAGGTCAAATGAGGAAACATCTGGGTTATGCCTTCTTTAAAGTAGATTTCTTTAGGAACTGTCAGCATGTCGTTGTTGAAGTGTGGAGTTGTAACTCTGTGTGGGCAACTCGTACACTATTTTTTTGTACTACTTGTCCTGTACCAGAAATATTTTTACTGTTGCTTGTTTTTAAAACTTTGTTTTGAAAACGTAAAGAAAATCTGCTTATGGCACAATTTGCCTCTAATCCATTCCAAGTTGTATATTTGTTTTCCAATAAAAAAATTTTATCCGCTTCCCCCAAGAGGTAGGAGAATGGGGTTGAGGATTCCAGACAGGATTCGGGACCAACTTTGCCCCTTACCCATGGAGCAATCTGGGCAGACACCTCTCCTCTCTGAGATTGTTTCTTTAGCTGCAAAGAAATGAGGACATTGGACCAGAGAGTTTCTAAGGCCCCTGGGAGCCCTGACCTCCATGATAGTGCATACTTTTGTTGATCTCCTACTAAGTGTCAGGTACTTGATCTGTCCTCATTGTGTCCCTGCAAGGAGGTATTACTAGACCCACCCAGCCCGAGACCGTGAGCTATCCTTCAAATCCATGCCCCTTTCTACCGGTTTAAGTGACCAGAATTTCATGGCCAGCCTCCCTTGGAGTTAGGAACAGCCACATGGCCATTTCTTGCCAATGGAATTGAACAGAAATAACGTGAGCCCCTTACGGGCCTGGACAGAGACTGTGAGCTTCTTGTCCATCTCTTTCCCTCTCTCACAAGCCAGTCATTGATAGGCCATTGACTCTGGAGAGGAGGACACTGCCTAAGGGATGGGGAGAAAGGAAGTAGAAGGAACCGGGTCTCTGGGTGTCTACATGGAGTAGAGGACCGTGATACATTATCTCCCTTAAGCCATTGGCTTATTGTGTATCTCTTTGTTACAGCAGCTAAACCTCACCGGAATACCTCTACATCATGGGTGTGTAAACCTGAGGCTCAGAAAACCCCCCGCTACAGGCCCCAGCCCCAGCCCCCAGATCCAGCTCTCACATTGGACCCATCCCTGAGGACTTGTTCTGTCCAGGGAACTTCCCAGGGCCTGCCCAGCTCTCTGAATGCCTGAGGGCTCCTGGCTCTGCTCTGGGCCCTAAGGCCTCACCTGCTGCTTGTTCTTGTGCTTCGGCCTTAGCTGCAGTGATAGCTCCACCACCATATTCAGGAGAAAACTGTCCCCCTCTTAGCATGTCATTGAAAATGGTGATTCAAAAGGGAAATCCTTGAAAAGTCACCTATGTACTTTACACATTGTGTCATTTCCTTGGTTTGCATTAACACATGATTGCAAACTGGGTGAGTTAAAAGAGAAGCTTATTTTATCAGTCTGGAGGTTAGAAGTCTGCTATGGACTGAGTGTTTGTGTGTCCCCCCCCCCGCCCAAATTCATATCTTTAATCTCTAATCCCCATTATGTCATGAGGTTGGAGCCCTCATGAATGGAATTGGTGTCCTTATAAGAAGAGACAGGAGACAGATGATCTCACTATCATGTGAGGACACAACAAGAAAGTGACCGTCTGCAAACCAGGAAGAGAGCTCTGAGCAGGAACCGAGTCAGCCGGCACCTTGATCCCAGACTTGCAGCCTCCAGAACCATGGGAAATAAATGCTTGTTCTTTAGGCCACCCTATCTATGGTATTTGTTATAGCAGCCGGAGCACTCCAAGAAAAGTCCCAAATCAAGGTGTCAGGAGGGCCACACTCCTCTGGGGCTCTAGGCAGAATCCTTCTGTCTCACTTCCTGATTTGGGTGGTGGCTGGCAATCCTCGGTGTTCTGTGGCTTGTCAGTACATCACTCCTATCTGCCTCTGCGGCACATGGCATTCTCCCTGTGTGTCTCTGTGTCCCTTGTCTTCTTATAAGGATGTAAGTCATACTGGATTAGGGGCCATCCAGGGACCTTATCTTTACTTTATTACACCTGCAAAGACCCTATTTTCAAGTAAGGTCACATTTACAGGTACGGGGGTGGGGGATTCCAACACGTCATCTTTGGGAACCCAACTCAACCCATAAAACACATTTTATTTTAACTTCCAAGGAGTGAGCACATAGTCACTGACCTTTCTCAAGGCCCCTCCTTTTATTATGAGCCCATCGATTGCAGCTCCGAGTTACCTGCCTTGTGAAGCCACATAGGTGGGACACGGTCGCTGATGTCTAGCTTTGGACTCTTTGAGGTGGAGGGCGAGCTTAAAGGACCTTGCAAAGGGGTTGGCAAGTGGAACCAGGTAGACTCTGACAATCTCCTCCCACCCAATTATTTACATCTGTCTCACCCACACCTAATCTGACAGCTGATTTTTTTGTCTGACTCAGATTGTATCTTTCAAAACATGCAGCTGAATTTTCATAAGGGACAACATCTTTCCCTGTTTGTGCACTTCTGTTTCATCCATTACTACACCATTTAATTAGATTACAAAATAATAATTACAATGACAAGTTAACTGTCAAAAATGCATTAGGGAACAAAAGCAACTGACTAGTGAGTGCACCCCCAGCTGGTGTAGGGAGAAGTGGCAGGGCCCAGGGAAGAGGGCTCCGGGTGCAGAGGGTTGACTGGTACATTGATGGGAGCAATAAGGGCGGCTCGGCTTACACGGTTCTTATCGAGGGCAGTGGTGTCTAGACTGGGTACACCTCTCCGCAGCCCAGTGCCCAGATGCTGGGCACAGTAGGACAAGCCAACCCCTCACTGAGAGCTGTGATCATAAAACTCTTTCTGATCTCCCAGTTGTTGATCAGTCTATTCCCTCACTTGAGGCCCCCCGCTCTTCACTAATGGAGTCCGGAGTCTTTTAAAAACCAAGGACCAACACACCCACTGGCATGGCTATTATAAAAAACGTGGATCATAACACGTTTTAACAAGGATGTGGAGAAATTGGAACTCTCATACATTTCTGGTCGGCATGTAAAATAGTGCAGCATCTGTGGGAAACATTTTGGTGGTTCTTCCATGCGTTAAACAGAGTTATCATATGACCCAGAACTGCACTTCTGGGCATATACCCAAAAGAATTGAAAACAGATGTTCACACAAAAACTTGTACGTGAATGTTCATAGCAGCACCATTCACAATAACCTGGGATTGGTAGCAAGGACCCAAATGTCCTTTAGTTGATGATTACGTAAAGTGTAATTGATCCACACAATGGAATGTCATCCGGCCATAAAAAACGATTGAAGTTCTGACACATGCTACAATGTAGATGAACCTTGAAAACATTACGCTGCGTGAAAGAAGCCAGTCACAAAAGGCCACGTACTGTATGATTCTACTTTTATGAAATACCCGGAATAGGCAAATCTATAGAGGCAGAAAGCAGGTTTGTGGTGGCCAGAGGCTGGGAGAAGGAATGGGGAGTGATCGCTTAATGTGTTTCCATTAGGGTGATGAAAAAGTTCTGGAACCAGATAGTGGTGATGGTTGCACACATCGTGAGGGTATTTAATGACCCTGAATTGTACACTCGAACATGGGTTAAATGGTAAGCTCTGTGTTATGTCTATTTTACCACAATTTAAAAAAAAGAACAAAACCAGGACCAACTCCAGTCCCGTTCAGGGGCGCTGTGCTCAGGACAGGCTCATTTTAGTTCTCCTGGTGGTCTCTGCAGTGATTTCCAAATGAGAATCTCATTAGTGCTTCCAACACACGGGAGCTTTGAGAAATATGCATGGTCCAGGCCTCTCCTGACCCGCAGCCTGCCCAGTAGGGTCTGCAGGGGCTGCTGGGCTGTCGAGGGTAAGGAATGGGAGGCACTGCTCTGAGATGCGAGGGGGGGGCGGTTGGCAGCCGGTGGTCCCTCTGGAGGCTGGGCTGGATTCAGGGAGTGGCCTACTTGAGGCCCATGCTTTGCAAGCATCAGCTCCTACATCTGGCTTTGTCTATGAATGTTGTTTGTCCACAAACCAGGGAAACAGAAGAATTTCCCTAGGGAGGGTATTGGAGGAGGCAGTGGGGCAGGGAGGGGCACCCTAGAAGAACTGCTGCTGCATAGGGGTTAACGTCACATCTAGCCCCACCCTCAGGCAGCTCTCTTAAATTCTCTGGGCTTCAACTTCCCCAACTGTTAAAGGAGAACAACAGCACCCGCCTCCTAGGGTGCTATGAAGAGTCAAAGAGATCACCATGTGAGGAGCTCAGCAGGGAGTTGCGCTGGACAGTGGGGGAAGGGGACACCGCCCCACTTGGCCCCTTCAAGATACCTTGTCTCTGCACTCCCCTCAGAATCCTCCAGGCCCTCAGGCTCCTCTATCCTTGGGAGGCCCTGTCCCCCACATTCTGATCTTGCCCAGGAAAAACATTCAATCAGTGATAGTATTGCTATTGGTGAAATGCAGAAAGCACCCCCCTCTGTTTGGACCAAGGGTGGGCAATCAAGTTTGAACTCAGGGAGCTGGATGAGATTATCCTAAGGCCAGTGGCACCCTCCCACGGGCTGGGGAGAGAGCGTGGATGGGTGCAGAGAGATCCCCCCAGAGGCTTCTGGTAGCCTGGGCTCAACTGTTTGAAGTTACGCATCATTTTAAGGATTGGAGGGGTGGAGGCTGTTGGAAAGACAGGGAAAGGGGTGCGGGAGCCAGGATGGATGTACAGAGCCTTCATTGCTCCCACCCAGCAGACTCAGTAACTGGACATGGGCTGCCATCTTTGGGGCGGTCCCATCTTTTCCTGGGACACATCCTCAATCAGACAGTCTGAACCCGAGGCCTCTTTGCTGCTTCCTCAGTCCTGGTCTCCCCAAACCCAAATCTAGTGACTTTAGTGAACTGAGGGGATGGAAAGAACCCTGGACTTGGAGTCAGAAGACTGTTGATCTCAGGGAAGTCACCAGGCCTCAGTTTCTTTGTCTGTAAAATAGGCTGGTTCCTACTTCCATGAGCTAGTTGAAGATAAGATAATAAATGTCATAAAAGATTCTGTGGATTGCAAAGCAATCTACAAATGCTCACAGGGAAGGTATTATTATCTGGGTTCCAAAACCTCCCTCCCTTCCTAATACGGGTATTTCCCAGATCTGAGTCCCTCCCGGGTTTTGGTCCCAGGGGTCTGATCCAGCAGCAGCAGGGGACTGAGGAGGCCAGAGGGGAAGCCCAGGACTCCAGGGCAGGGCTTTGCTGTCACACCAGGGAAATAGGAGGAACTGGAAAATCAAACCCCACACTGGTGTTTCCTCCACTGCTAATCTGTGCTGATGGGGGAGAGTCCCCAGGAGAAATGGGCTCAGCTGGAGCAGTTCTTAGGGGCTTGCAGGCTCTGAGTGTGCATGGAGAGAAATTCTTCTGGGCTTGAGAGCAGGGCCTGTGTTGTTGTGACCCCTACCCTGTAGCTGCCTGTACCCTCCCCACAGTGTAATGATGTGTGTGTGTCTGTTGGCCCATCGCACCCCCACTGATCCCCAAAGGACCCCCTCTTCCCACCCCACCCACAAGCCAAACCTCAGGGCAGAATGACCTTCAGAAACCCCGGCTTGGGGCCTGCCTTCACCCCAGCCCCGGAGCCCAGGACACACACCAGTGGTGGAAGGGTCAAGTTCTGGCCACCTGCTCAGACAGGAGGTGCAGTTCTTTGGGGCCCAGATGTTCCAGCAGTGTCTGAAGCAGCCCCTCCACCCTAACAGTCTCTAGATGGAAGGGGTCCCAAGGCTCATCTGGACCCGCCCCCATCTGTCCAGGGTCCCCCTGCAGCTCCTCTGATGACTAGGGGCCTCCACTTAGAGGTGTCCTCCCACAGCTCCAGAGCTGGCAGCTCTGATCTGCACGGTGGGTTGCTGGCGTAGGTCCTGGGGCTGCAGCTTGTCTTTCCTTCACACAGGGCTGAGTGCACAGTAGGCGCTCAGAGGGAGCCCATCAGCTAGAGACGCAGGCAGGAAAGGGGAGCACCTCCCCCACTGGGCCCCTTCAAGATGCTTCCCCCTCAGAGTCCCATCCCCCACATCCCAACATTGTCCAGAAAAGCCTCCCTTTCTCACGTCTCCTCCTTCATTGGGTGAAAGGTTGAGTTGAGAAAGATGCCTCAATCGTGACCATTTGGGATTCATCAGTCACTTGTGGTCCCTTCTGCCAGCCAGGACTTTTTAGGGGCTTCTCCCCCCAGTTGCTCTGAAAGCTATCAGCCTATCTGTGTCCTGGTGACCCTGGCCCCCTCCCCAAGTCCTATTCTGTTCAGCTGTTCCCTCTCCCCATCTATTTAAGGGGACAGAGCTTGGGGAGTTGGCAGAGCAGGGTACCCCACATGGCTTTCAGGGACACCCCTAGCTCTTCTCTGGGGCCAGACTGTCACCCACTGGACCTCCCACTCCTCCAAGGAACTTCGGGGCTCTCAGAAGCAGTCATCTCAGCGGGTTCCTCGTGTCCTACAGCACGTGCCTGGGTGCGCGCGCACACACAGCTGTGCGGCCCTTCCTCCCTGGTCAGAGACCCAGGCCCTGTGTGCCAGGGGTGGAGCTTCTGTGTCCAGCCCACCCCACATGCCGGCTCCCAGCACACACCACACGCTGCTGTGCTGGCCGCACTCTCTTGGTCTCCCCATGGTCCGCGTGACTCTGGGAAGTGCAAGGGCATTAATGACCCCTGGGAGCAGCCTTCACCTCGTGACTGAAGGAGTTGGTGGATCGCCTCTCGCGCTGGATGACAGTCATGTGTCCCACTCCAGGTCCCCAAGCTTCCACAGCAGAATAAGATCCAGCTGCCCAGAGTGGCACGGCCTGTGCACACCGACCCTTCCTGCCGCCTTCCTTTCGTGGCCTCACCTCCCTACCGGCTACCCATTTCCAGCTCAGCTCCTCCTTTTGGGCTGGGACACTCTCCTGTCTGGTCCCATTGCCACACCTTCCCTCAAGTGTACCCCTGCCCACCATGTCCTTTGCTGGCATCAGTCACCTGCGGTCCTTCTCTCCCTTGTAAGAGCTGTCCTTCTCAACTGGGCCTGGCAGGACCCAGCTCTTCCCCTCATGGGCTCACCTAGTACCCCGTCGTCCCTGATGGGTGCGTGAGTGCCATCACATTTCCCAGTCACACAACAGCCCTGAACACTGAAAACGGCCTCCATTTCTCTGCGGGGCCCTCTCCACCCAGCCCCAGCACAGCCCAGAACTTCACAAATGTTGGTTGAAAGATAAATATTATTATTTACATCATCCATCCCCATCTCCCACCCCTGCACCCCCAAAGCCCTGCTCTGGCTGTCCAGTACCTCTGGACATGGGTGAGTCCAATGAGGACTTGGCCAGTCTATACCTGGGTGTAAGCGATCAGCTAGCTAGTTGCCGAGGGGCACAAGGGGCAGAGAGGGCCTGAGTGTCCCGCCCCTTCTATCTTGGCTTAGCTAACATGCTGCCCCAGAGGCAATCTGGAGGCCACAAGCTCCCTGTGCCCAGAGGCCAGGTCTCTGAAGCCAGTAGGCTGATGGCCCCAACTATTATTCTCTGCCTCTCAAAGGGAGGCTGGCTCAGCTGGGGCACATCCTGGCTCTTGCTCACAGGCCACTCCGTCACCCTCCCACCCCCTATCTTCTCACAAAGCGGGAGACACCTGAGTCAGGAGGTTAGGGAGAGGGAGCCCATGTGGCCAGTAGGGTAGTAAAGGTCCACGGGTGCAAAGCAGCAAGGCAGGGCATTTCTGGTGGCAGTGCCACAGGGCCACAGGAAGTTCTGGTGGCTTGGGAGGATTTCTAGTGATATGGCCTGATGTCTGATGGTGCCACTGATTTCTAATGTCTCTAGGGCTCTGACAGCATGGCACTGGTTCCCAGCGGTGTTGGAAGGCATTGCTAAGGCCTGGAGGAGTCATCACGGTGGTTAGGATGCTGTCACAAGAGTTTCCCATGGTGGCCCTGGAGCAGCGAACGGCCCCCATAGTTACCGAGGAAGCCCTAGGTCTCCAGTGCGCTGGCCACCTTGTGCTCTGGGAGCAGGAGGGACCGGTGCTGCTTTGGGCTTCCCGGCTCCCCATTCCCACTCCATTCCCAGTTCATTCTCTAAGGAGGACTGGCCCAGCCCAGTCCTATGGGTTATTTTCCATTTGTCCTGTGGCCCAGATGGCAGCTTCTCTCATAGGCCTAGAACTCTTGCTCAGTCAGGGGTCAGGGAGGGGCCTCCCAGGTCCCCGTGCCAGGGCTCCTGGGGGTACAGTGTGTAGAAGGAGCCGGTCCCCTCCACAGACAGGGCAGCCGACTGAGTCTGGCGACCATCTTCCCCACCACAGATCTCGGGGGGCTGCTCCACGGCCCTGCAGCTCAGACCGCCGTGGACTGCTTGATGCTGTGAAAGCTGACGCGGGTGGGGGACGTTGGGATGGACATGGCACGGGCTACACGGGCGCGGATCGAGTGCTTGTCCTGCCATCGGTGCCACCTCTTCCGGATGGCAGAGCGGACCTGTGGGCACAGAGCAGAGCATAACATGCGAGCTGGGATCTCAGGCCCCGCTTCTTCCCCTGGGGCTGCCATAAGCAGCTGTACAGGTGAGCAGTGCATAGGTGTGAGGAGCACAGGGGGCCCCCGACATTCGCGTCCCCAATGTTGTTCATTTGCATATCGGTTGGGACAGTTTTGTCAAGTGTTCTGAGAAGCCGTGCCTTTCTCTAACCCATATGAAGGCGCCCAATGGCCTTTGCCATGAACAATCCCTGCCCTCAAACCACACGCATCCCCTGCCCCGGGGCTCAGCCCTTCTGTGGTTTTCAACAACCCATTTCACAGACCCATTGATGAGACCGAAGGCCTGGCTCCTCCATACCAACTGCCTAGGGGAGCAGAGGAGTGGACTTGCCACCCCAGGAGCAGCACGGGCAGGTGGCAAGGGCCCTCTTGGGGCCCAGCAGCACTCCCATAGGGACCTGGGGGCAGGGAGGAGAGGGCCAGCATATGGAGGGCAGGAGTAAGCTACAGACCATCTCTGGTCCCAACAGGCCTCCTGCCATCCTGAGCCCCAGCCCAGGGTCCTTACCTCGCTGTTGAGGAAACAGTAGAACACAGACACGAAGAAGCCCTGGGGTGGAGAGAGAAGGCGGGTCAAGGGACTGGGCGGGTGTGGCTCCATCCAGGTTCCAGGCTGCCCCTTCCCTCCCCAGCCTCCTGCCCCTCCAGACCTCTGCCTGGGAGAATGCCCACCCCAGGAGGTACAATGGGGGGACAGAGCAGAGGGAGGGGAGGGCGCTGTACCTGGAAGGATTCCAGGAAGGAGTTGAAGTAGATGAAGACGACCCGAGAGACCTCATCTTCCCCGGGGTTCACAAAGAACAGCATGTACGTGATGCCCAGGAGGGGAAGCAGCACCAGAGTGGCTTTCACAGCCTTCCTGGGGTACGGCAGGTGGGGAGGGAGCATCACAGCCCATCCCAAAGGGGACCAGACAGGGGAGAGCGGTGGCAGGTCCCAGGAATGTCTGAGACAGGGGGAGCTGGGGTTTGGGGAGGGACTGCCAAGCCTAAGGGGAGAGTGACTCTGGGCCAGAGACTGGGAGCTCCGGAGCCCCCAGGGCTGGGGGAGGCAGGACTGGCTACCTGTACTGAATGGTCTCAGACGTGGTGGACGCCCGAAGTTTGGTCATAAGGATGCGAACGATGTTGAAAAGGAAGATAAAATTGATCTGCAACGTGAGCACACAGTGGGCACATGTATGTGTGCACGATGTCGGCGGGGGGTGGTAGTGAATGGGGGGGCTGGTCAGGGACTCGGTGTCTCAGGGCTGGTTTGCTCCTCCCTGCTGCTCAGCCCCCACCTCGTTACCATACTCCTGGCCCTTTGCCCCCACCTCTGGGCAGGGAGATCCTTTGGGTCCATGGTAGGCACTGATTGCCCCTCCCCACTGTGCCCCTCTCTCCTGCCCCCTCCCCAGGTTCTTACCAGCAGGACCAAGATCATGGGGCCCTGGTAGATGTAGTCGGTATACACTCCAGGTCTTTTGCCAAACCAGCACCTAGAAGGCCACAGAGGGGAAGCAAGAGGAGAGGTCCTGGTCAGTGGCGTGGGGAAGGGCAGCTTGGTCAGGTCAGGCCCCAGGCCTGGAAGCCAGGTGCTGGGTGCCCCAATTTCAACCCTGGCAGAAGGTCGAGCCACTTGATCGCACCATAGTGCCTCAGTTATCCCATCTGCAGAATGGACTGCCTCCTCTATTATGATCTAAAACTGCAAGCAGGCGGTGTGACCGGGAGGAGATCATGGATAAAACCACAGACTGGAACAGGCACGGGCGCAATACACCACTGCTCCCCTCGGCCCCCACCGTGGCTCTGCAACATGCCCACTGGTGGTGCCTTTGCCCTATACCTGTCACGAAGTGAGCACCCAGCAGCTAGCAATCTCTGAATCTGGTTAATTGCAGCCTGAACTACCTCGAGGCTGAGATTTCATAGGTTCTACCTGTTGCAGGAGGCAGACTTGCATTGCATTTTCCCAAGTTCCCTCCAGCAAGCTCTAGGGAGGTCTTGGGAGTGGGCAGGGATGGGGCACCCAGAAAGTCCTCTGTGCAGAGAGGATGGCCCTGTGGGCATGCAGACCCACAGTGCTTAGCTCTCATGATGTCTCCATAAACTACAACTGAGAGTTTATGTGAAACCTCTTATCTTTTTAAAGATTGGCAACAAATTCAAATTTTCAAAAAACAATGCAGAACAAACATGAGCTGTTCTAGGCCAACTCCAGTCTTTGGCTTTGGGTCTGCAAATTCTTTCAGAGGTCTCATGACTGAATCCCTTCTGCTGCAGTATCAGCGTCACACCACATGGTGGGGCTCCAGAGTCACCCAGACAGACTTCGGCAACTCAGGCGCCCATTTCCCTCCAAGATGCATACAGACGCACACTGGGCCCCTTTGGGAAACCTGTGCTTCCTCTCCTCCCCTGTACTCACACCCACACCTGCACACCTGCAGGCCCAGGCACCATCGCCCAGGGTTTAGGATGCTGCTGCTTTGGGACCGAGGCCCCACATCGTGTCGGTCAGCTGGCCTCCCTACCAGCCTGGGCCCCATGCCACTGGCCGTGCAAACGTGAAGAGCCAGACAGCCAGAGTGAGGAAGGATCAACCTGATAAATACGAACATAATTTTCCAGGCTCCTTGCCCAGCCCAGTGAGGATGTGGTGGCCACCCTGCTCTCTATAATTGTGGGGAGGAATTTTCACTATGATGGAGGCTACCTAGAACCCCGGTCAGGCAGTGGCCTGCTGAGAACACGCTGGCCGAGAAGATCCTGGCACTCCCTTGCCTATGCCCTCTTGTCTGCCTCTGTCAGCCGCACAGTGGAATCACCTGGGCAGTTAAAAAACCTCCTGGTGCCCAGGTCACACTCCAGACCAATTACATCCAAGCCTGGGGCTCAAGCCGGGGCATCGGTACTTTTGAAAGCTTCCTGGGTGACTCCAAGGTGAGCCAAGGTTGAGAACGACTGCAGTGGAAGTTGAGTTTTCAGGGGTGGCTGGAAATACCTGTGCCCATTTAATAAGGCACCTCAGGACTTCAGAGCTGGAAGGAGTCTCTGAGCTCGTCTGAATCAATTTCTATGAAGTCCGTGAAATTAAAAAAAAAAATCCTAAAATTAATAGAAAACATTTATACAGCATTTACTATGTGTCAGACACTATCCTAAATGCTGAACATATATTAACTCATGTCATCCCCACAACAACCTTTTGAGGGACCACTATTATCAGGATGTCCATTTATAGATGAGGGAACTGAGGCACACTGTAGTAACTAGCCAAGGTCGTGTAGCTTCGTAATGATGGAGCCACAATTCAGAACCTGGGCACTCTGGTAACTCTTACGGGGTTCTGCCTGTCATGGGAGCCCAGATCAAAGAACCTGGATCTGCCAGCCCAGCTATACCTCAGGCAGGGCACTGGTAGGGAGCCTTGGATTGAGTCTGGCCCCCAGCGCGCTCCCTTTGTAGGTGAAGAAACGGTGGTCCTGACAGGGAAAGGGATGTGGCTGAAGGCCCTTGGGGAGTGTCAGGCAGAGCTGGGCTGAAGGCCTGGATCTTGGGGTTCAGGGGGCCCTGAGGGCAGTGAAGGGAAGGAGGTGACTTACTTCTCATTGTCATAGTACAGCTTCCCAATGGCCCAGGCTACGATGATGGGGAAAGGCACACCTGGGGAAGAGACTGGCTGTCACAGGGCCCTGGGGGTGGGGCCTGGGGGTGCAGGGCCAGCAGGACCTCAGTGGAGCCCAGAGCAGAGAGGCGGGCAGGGTTTCCCAGGGTAGAGCTTGGACCCACTCACCCAACACTCCTCCTTCAAGATGCTGCCCCCACCCTCACCCTCAAGTAGGGGCAGAGGGACGTGGTGTACACCCCACCACCCTAACCTGGCCCCACAGCCAGCCGGCCTGAGTCTGGGTGAGGAGATGGCAGTCCGGCGGGGGCTGGGGGCGGGGCTGGCCCTCTCACCCCAGCCAATGCAGATGAACATCCACTTGCGCAGCCGGTCAGTGGAGTAGGTGAGCACGATGGCCGTGTGCAGGTAGCAGCCCTCCCCGAACATCCAGAAGAAGTTGGTCACGTGGAAGTAGTTGTAGGCAGCTGTCACCAACCTGCACCAGCCCTGCCGCCCCACCGCCACCAGAGATGATGATGAGCCAGGGGTCAGGGTGGGGGCAGCAGCAGTACCCCCCCCCGGGCCCAGGGTCCTCTTGGCAGGACGGGGACACGCTCAGGATCCGTGGCTGTTTTATGGGCCCCGAGGCCCGGCCCCAGCCCCTCCTCTACAGGGCAGCCTGCTCGGACCCTTCCTCTGCCCCCGGCTGCCTTCCAGGACGTACCACGTTGCTCTGGTGGACTTCAGGGCTCATGGTGAGTTGGACCACAAACCACGTGGCGTTGCGCAGGATGAAGGCCGAGATGAGGTTCCAGTGGATGATGTTTCTCAGGCACCGGATGCTTCTGAGGGCCGCAGGGGAGGATGGGAGCAAGGGGAGGAGAGCGAGGGTCAGGGCTGGGCTGTGCGCACTGGCTGTCACGCTGGGAGGGGGCAGCGGCTCTCCTGGTTCCCGCCGGAGGGGCCTTTCCTACCCGTGACCAGCCCAGACCTGAGCTCCGGGGGGCGCCTACCACAGGACCAGGGGCTGCCCCTTCTCCCGTGGGCACCCCCCTCCCAGGTTTGAGGTCAGAAAACATGAAAGGCCTCCAGCAGGATGCCGCCCTCCCGGGTTTCAGCTCGGATGCTTTGGCCATCCCCCTTTTTCCCTCCAAGCAGTTACTGGGCAGAGGGACAGAAGTGACCCTGTGAGAGGTTCCTAGAGACTTGGGACTCTATGTCTGCCACCCCCTCTCACTGAGGTGAGGGGGCCGGACTCCCTTTCCCAGCAGGCCCCTGCACCTGACTTCTCTGCCTTGCTCAGGGCCTGGGGACAGTGCCGGGGCCTTCTCACCTGAGTCGCAGAAACAGGACAAAGGCCACCAGGAGGGCCACGAGGGAGACGCAGTGGCCCAGGTAGTTGATGATGATAGCAATGTGGTAATGCAGCTTGCTCTTCTTCTGAGACCGGAGAGAGGGGTAGAGGTGAGGCCCCGAGCAGCCACACCCCTGCCCCCATTTGGACGAGTAAGGACAGCCCCCGTGGGTGGCCGGGACAGAGTGGTTCTATACCAAGAATAATTGCCCCCCTCCTGAGCCCCTACTGTGTGCCACACGTTGCCCTGGAGCAACGCTATATGATTTAAGATTGTGTTTCCTGTCTGTCTGTCCCAAATCCTATGCTCTGTCCACTGCTCCAGGCTGTTGGACAGACATCAGCTACCTTGACTCTCCACGTCACACAGCCTTCCCCGTTCTGCACACACAAGCACGTGTACACGGCTCACAGGTGTGCTCTCATAGTCACATTTCCCTTGAGTCCAAACGCCCCGGCCTTGGTGGGTGCAGACACCAACCCTCCATTTCTGGGCAGAGCCAGTGTCTTCCCAATCACCCCCAAAGCCCTCCTGCTACCGCTGAAGGCTGCCCCTATCAGCAAGGTGGGGGGCAGTTGCTGTGGATTAGCACCCACAGAACCATGAGGAACTGTAAAGAAAAATCTCCGAGGCTCCGTAACTCGCTTCCCAGTCCCTACACCTGGCACAGGGGGTCTGCTTGAAGGGAATGGGATCCTATAACAAAGTCCCTAACATTGTTACTTAATTCATTTCATATACTGCTCGTTCTAAGGGATCAAGTCTCACTCTATCCATCTACCAGATGAGCAGGCTGAGACCCAAAGTCAGCCCCCCAAGGGACGTGCCCCCGCCTTAGGACATCCAGCAGACATCCAAGCCACGCTCCCCTGCTCTCCTTGGCCCCCGCCACCCCCCTTCTGAAGGCATGTCCTCACGGCAGAACCTCTGGGGTCCAGATTCCCAGGAAGCTCTGCTCTAGGGGCTGCTTTTCCTGGCAGAGGCTTTCAGGAACATGGCGGGAAATCACATTAGCAACTCAGGCTCAGAGGGGGTGAGACCCAGCGAGGTGTAAATGGAGGCAGGCGAGAGACAGAGAGGAAAGGGGCCATGCAAATGGGGAGGGTCTTTGAGTGCTTGGCAGCAGATGGCAAATCTGGAGACTCCGCGCACACACCCAGTCTGGAGCTGGTACTTAATTACCGTTTATTAAATTTTCCACAAATCCGCACTGCAAAGCCCCTGGGTAATAACAACGTCTGGGAGCCCAGAACAGCACGACGCCCCAAGTTCGTTCACAGGCCCAAGTGGACAAGATGAGCACAGTGTGCAGGAGCCGCTTTACCACCTCCTGACAGCAGCTGCCCGCCCTGGACCCCCAGAAGCTGCACCTCTGTGGTTTGGTTTGGGGTGAGATAAGTCATTCATTAAGCACCTAGTGTATGCTGGGCACTAGGCCAGGTACTTTACAGATGTCGCTGGTTTTCTCTCACAACTGCCCTCTGAGACTGGCCTTTGTCCCTGTTTTTCCAGCTGAACGGGGTGCATAATCGGCCCAAGCCACCAGCCAGCAGTCAGAATCCAGTTCTACTTGGTCTTAAAAATGCTCCTTCTCCTGTCCCCACAGTATATTTTTTGGGGGATAAGCAGGAACTGAAAACAGAGGCACTCTCTCCATCCTGTGCTTCTCTAGGGAGGATGGGGGCTCATCAGGGCTTTTTCTCCACCAAGGCTGAAAGGGGACAATTGGGCTAAATCTTTTGGGGGCAGCCTCTGCGCGACTCCTCCGGCTGGAGGCCCAGGCTGGGTTCCAGCCCTGTCTCTCAGCTGCCACATGTGAGATGCAGTCTGAAAAAAAGCAAGCCAGCTGGGGGTGGGCTGGGGGCTTATAGTGCGGAGAGAGTTCGAGACGGCTGCTGGACAGAAGGGAGCATCACCCCAAGAATCACCGCGCGACACGGCCGGCCACATTCAAGAAATGGCCAGAGACACTGTTTGAGATGGTCAATAACACCCTGAGAGGTGGTCAATGACATCCAGAGCGAACAGCCAACAATGTCCTGGGAGACACACGGTGACACTCTAAGAGACCCTATGACACCCTGAGAGAGAGACCGTGACTTCCTGAGTGAAAGCCACCCGAAGGACAAATGGACACAGCCAATCCCTGGCGACCTGACCGGCACTCTGTCCCTGTCCAGTTTGAAGACCGAAGACTGGCAGGTACCCTGAAGAAGGTGGCATAGTGTGGCACTGGGCAGAGGCCACTCTGCTGTACCCTCAGCGACCAGAATCCAGTAAGCAGCATCCAGCTGTGACCAGACTCTCTGCAAGACACACCTTGTCCAAACAGGCAGCCCTGTCAGGCTTTCTGTCCTGGTGCCTTTCAGGATGGCACCATGAGCCCTCCCTGCCTGGTCCCCACTGCCCCTGCCAAGCTCCCGTGCCCCAGACTCTCCCCGCCCTGGCCACCCCCTCTGTGGCTCTCCTTCTCCTCGCCCCGCCCTCCTCCCTCTAAGTGTGCTCCTCAGCCTTCCGACATCAGCATCACCTAGGAGATTGCAGGGATCTTAAGGAATGCAGACTCTTAAGCCCCACCCCCATCCATAGTCAGGAATCTTCATTTGGCAAGAAGCCCCATGAGTCCTAAGCACTTCAGAAGCTCTGGTCCAACGAACCCCACAGTGAGCAGTGAACCCCAGACCATAAGCCTACACCCACCGGGTCCCACTCCTGTCCCACCAAGCTGTACCCTCCCAGGATGTGCCAAGACCCTGGCTCCCTGTGCTCCGCAGACTATGGGAAAGGGGAGCAAAGTGTGGGGGAGGGAAGCAGAGTGTACGGGAGGGGAGCAGAATGTGGGCAAGTGTCATGGGAGGTGGGGGAGAGTCTGCAGCAGTGGGGGTGTCACTGCAGTAGAGGGAGACAGTATGTGTGGGGTGCTGATATGGGGGTGGGGGCCGGTGCAGGGTGGTGCTGGGGGGGTGTCAGTGCCATCCCGGAGGGCTGGGCCATGCATGAGCCAAACTACCCAATGGGGGACTTGTCCCTGGAGGTGATGACTGTGGGCAGGTCCTCTGTGGCCTGGCCTCTGGGCACCCTCACAAGTCCCATTTCACAGGCAGCCAGTCTGCCAATCTATTATCTGCAATTCCCCCGGTGCTGGTGCTTAATTAGGGCTTAGCCAGGGCCGGGGCTCGGAAACCAAACTGGCTGCTCAGTTAATTGGAGACTCTTCCCCTTCGGAGTATCGCCAGGAGGAAACAGGGAGTCCTGGGAGTGGGGAGGGGCCTGGCGAGGCTGGGGGCTGGCAGAGGGGATGGCATTTATTAATTAATTGATAATTAAATTAATTGATTACCCAGAGTGCTAGGCAATGGGAAAAGAGTGGTGGCAAAGCCAGGCAGGGCAGGCCTGGGTGGGGGTGAGCAGTGTACCCTGGAGGGATGTGTGGTGACCAGAGGAAGGGGTGCCCATGTTACCTGGGTCTCCTCATCAGTGACCCTCCCACTCTCCAGGTGTACATTACAACCTCCCTTAACCTCAGGTAAGATGACAGGCAGAGCGGAGGCAGATGAAGGAGTGCCCTCCAGAGGTCCAGACACCAGCAGACGTCACTCTCTCTCTACCAGGAGGCAGAGACTATGTTACTCTGGACCCTTTTACAAACGGACCAGGAAGCTGGGGCTTAATGGGGCCTCCATACCAGTTACCTGCCCAGAGTCAAACAGCAAGTGTGTGGGAACTAGAATCCGAACCCCAAGCCTTCTGCCCCCAAAGCCCATGCAGTTCCCATCGTACTGACAAAGGGGACCGATGAGAAGGTGGTGCTCCCGAGTCCTCCTTCTTGCCCTAACCCTGCTGGTGGAGAGAGAGAGACCCCTGTCCTGACGGACAGGGTGGGAGCTGCAGGGTGGGGAGGAGGGAAGGCTGAAGGCAGCTGACCTCTGCCCTTGAGTCTTTGAGGGATATTGGGGGGGTGAAGGGGCTGCTGAGTGCCCCCCACCACCCAACTGGAAGGAAGGGGCTTAAATTAGAGCAGGAGAGATCTGGGGGAATCATGGGCGTCCCCTGATACTCCAGAGGCTCCAATGCAGGGAGGGCAGCTGGGAGCAGCTGGCATCTCCAGCTTTGCTGATGTCCAAGAAAGGGACAGACACCTGCTCCTCTGGGGTGGGGGAGCGTTTGTCTGTCCTAAGGCAGAGGCTGGCGATCTGACCTCCAGTTGCAGATGTACCCAGCTGGAGACACACTGTCTACCTCTGGCTTTGCAGACCCAGCAGGATGACCCGAACACAGTGGGGTGGGATGGGGGGTTGAAGACTTCTTGCCTTAGCCGTGCTGGCCCCATCACACCCCTGTACCACCCTTCTCTGGTCATCACCTATGGTCTTAATAGCTGCTGATAGCACTGTCCTGCCTTCCTGAATACAAGCCCCATTTCTCATCCTCCCACTGCTCTACTGTGCACCAGGTAAGGTGTTCCCACCTCATTGATTGGTTTCCTTGTGCACCCTACCCCCAACCAAGCCCATCTCTTCTGGCCCAACTATGTTTCCTTATCTGGACCCCCACCTCCCTCCTCTAATCCAGAGGGATACCCTCCATCCCAGCCCCAGGACTTCCCAGGTTGGTTCACTGTATGGGTGCTTAGCAATCTGGGGCCTATCCCAGCCTGGGGTGGACCACATGGTAGGGCCAGTGTAATATGAGACGCCAGGAAGCCTCTCACCCTACATCCCAAGTACCTCTCACCCTGCCAAAGCAAAGGATTAAAGAGCACGTCATTCTTTTAGGCTAAGCCTTGCCTCATCTTTGTAGCTTCTGGAAGGAGACAGTAGAATCCCAATATCTTAGTGATGTGAAGCCAGGCAGCCTAGGGGAGGAGCTAACCAAAGCACCTAGAGTTGGGTGGGGTGTTAGGTGGGGAACACTGTTTTCTCACCGTCAACCTCACTTCACACAAGTACTTGGCAGTGGGCAAAAGAGAGCCTGGACTCCAAAGCCAGGCTCTGACTCACTCTGGTCATGTGACTTTGCATGAGTCCCTTTCTGGGCCTCCGTCTCCCTATAGTGAGGTGGGTGACACTAGATTAAAGTTTCTCACTTTCTCCCCATCAGAAGGCCCCTTGGGGGCAGATTCCCAAGCCCTCCTTGGAGAGTTTGATTACTGGGTGTTGGGTGTAGCCCTGGGACATGAATTGGAACAAGTGCTCTGAGTGACTTATTCCCAGACAGATCAAGATGGGACAGAGAGTCTCCAAGGTCCTTCCCAGTTTAGTTCTTTAAGGCACTGGAATTCCCCAGATAGCCTAGACCAGCCCTCTCTCTTCCACACCCCAAAAGTCTGGGGATCTCAGACACCCTGGGCACCCTCCCTTCTGCCCTTGGCTTTATGCTTCCTGGTTCTTCCAGCTCCATGGCCCCACCTTCCTCAGCACCCACTGAAGGGGAGGTGGAGATGTAGGGAAGGGGACCAAGGGGACAGAGCAGCAACACCAGGAAGACAGGTGTTCCCATGCATCTGCCAAATGCCACCCTTGGAAGGTTATTCATTGTGGCACTGTTGGTAATAACCAAAGACTGAGAAGAAAGATTGAGTAAATAAATTACAGTACATCTGCACAATGTACTATTATGCAAATGTAAAAAGAATGAAGTTGCTCTTTCGGTACTGATATGGAACGAAGATCGCCAAGATGGATAACTATATGAAAAAAGCAAGGTGTTGAACAGGGTGTATATTTTGCAATGTTTCTGTAAAAACAGAAAAGGATATATGTACGTAATTACTTGCATATGTAGAGAACGTCTCTGATAGCACACTTAGGAAATTGGCAAAATGGTTGCCTCTGAGGAGGGAACCCAGAGGTGGGAGGGAGACTTTCTCTGTATTCCCACCTGTACCTTTGAATTCTGTGTTACGTGGAAGCAATATCTTCTCAAAAACATTGAAATATTTTCAAGGTTCTCCAAGGGCTTTTTAGAACTTCATTGCTTCCCCTCACCCCCATCCCTGATTCTGATAGAGCCCCCTGGTGTGACGCTCAGGTGGGTGGGGTGGAAAATGGATGAGAACCCGTACTAGTGGGTGTGGGTAGAAGGAAGGAAGGAGGAAGGGACAGAGGGAGGGAGGGAGAGAGGAGGACCCAGCTCATGGCTGCCTGGGGCCCACTGGACACACCCTCCCTCGGGGATGCCTGAGCTCTGGCCCCTGGACTCTGACTGGCCAGCAGCCACGGAACAGGCACAAGTAACAGAAAGGCAGCCTGTGGCCAGCCTCACCTCCTCACTGAGGATCTCCTGGCACTCCGAGTAGTTCACGCGGGCAGCCCAGCTGCCATTGGCTAGGCATTCCCGGTAGCCGTTATCTGGAAAAAGGAGAGAAGGTCAGAGTGACCCAGGGCTCCTCTCCCAAAGAGCAACCTGGGCAACGGTCTGTCCATCCATCTGGGCCAGCACGGGGGCCTGATTGCTGAGGGGGTGAGAAAGATACTACCCCTATCTTCCTGCCTCTTTCTGTCCCCTGGCCTCCAACAGGGGTTCAGTGGTGACTCCAATGCCTGCCCACTCAAACTGGCACAATCGTGACCATGGGACTGGCCCACGGGCAGGCTTGACCAACTCACTGGGCTGTTTCCTTGCAGGCCTTTATGTGAAGGCAGATTACATGGTAGGTGCCCTTCTGAGAAATCTTCCATTTTGGGGTCTTAGCAAAAAACATTGGTGAGATCTGAGGAGTCAATTCTCACTCACAAGGCTGGGCGTGATACGGTGGAAGGGGACGTGGTGACAGCTCACATGGCACATAAAGTGACAGGGGTTCACGTGGTGAGGTTTCCCGTGGGGAGGGGTCCTCACGTGCAGTGTTTCACATGGGCTGGGACTCACAGGGCAGGGCTTGGAGAAGGTCCCCATGGTGGCATTTTGCCACAGCAGGCATTATGTGAGAGGGTCATGTGGTGGGAACATCCATGGTGGAGGCCTCTTGGGACAGAAAATGAAAGGTGGCAGGAGTGTGCAGGAAATGTCGCAGGGGGTGGGTCCCACGCAGCACGTATCTCATGGTTAGGATCTGCTACAGCCCTCTCCCAGCCTGGCACATGGCAGTTGGGATAAAAGACAAGAGAGGGGCCCTGGGAGGGGTGGGGGGGGGGGTCCGTGAGCCACCAGAGAGTCATTCCCAGACAGGATGCAAGCTCCTTGTCTTTCATTGCAGCCCTGGCACTTTCTAAGAAGATCGGGGAGGGACTGTTCTCTGAGGCCTGACTTCAGGGCTCTGGGATGGCTGGAGCTGCACAGAGGGCCTGGCCCCTCCCCGGGGCACCAGAGGTCTAAAACACAGTAGGGAAGGGACCCAGGAAGATCCAAATCATGAGTCTTTTCTTGCCCTGTCCCGCCCTGTACCCCCCTCTGGCATTGGTGGTTCCAAAGATGTTTCCTTGAGTTAATTCTGGCCCAGAATCCAGGCAGCACTGGCTGGGAGAGAATTGAGTCCTGAGCTGTTTCCAAATCAGCCTCTGTCCGGCTGCAGGCCTTTCTATGGCTCCTGCTGACCCTCACATCACAGGGGGCAGGAGAAGGGCTGGAGAGGCTGCTTGAGTCACAGTCCCTGAGCCTGGGGCCAGGCTGGGGCAGAGAGCACTGCATGGGAGACAGGCAGGGCCCCAGGGCCAGCTCAGCACTGCTCTGCTGTGAGTGACCTGGGCCAGCAGGCCTCTCGGGCCCCTCGCTGTGTATGAGGAAGGGCTGGACCAGCGGATCTCCGAGGTGCCGTCCAGTCTGGGAGCTGCCTCTCTACTGGCAACATCAGAACAAGAGGGAGATGATGAAGTGGGTAGCGGGTGGGGAGGCGGAGATGCTGCTATGTCCCCAAGACAGGGAGCCACAGCCTGGCTTCCAGTGCTGCAAGGCTGAGGCTCCTCTCTAACCCACTCCCCGGGCCCTTTGTTGAGAGCCTGCTCACACACAGCATGCCGATGGGGGAAAGGAGGCTAAATGGATTTGTAAAGCTCTGCTCAGCTTCCCTGCCAGTGGACCTGAGTCTCAGCAGAGTTGAGCCCTTGGGCAGAGTTGGCAAAGATGCTGCTGATTCTCTCCTAATTGCTAAATGAGGGATAAACTACCCGAGGGCTGAGGGCTCAGTGATAGGGTTTTTCAGCGAGTTCTGGGGAGAGGCAAGGAACCAAAGGATCCAGTGTCTCTGCCATGCACCGGAAGTGCCTGGGACCCCAAGCTGCTCTGGAATGTCTGCAAAGAAAGAGACTTGGAGCAGAGATTTGGTTGGAAGGGGCACAGGGATGGGAGTAGGGGTGGGGGTAGGGGGAATGGTTCTTGCCCTACGAGAGGCAGCACAAAGCAGTATTAAGAGCATGGTTCTCGACCCAGGCAACCTGGGTTCAAATCCTGGCACCACCCCTTACTACCCTCGTGACCTTGGGCAACCTCTCAGCTTCCTTATCTACAAGATAGGAATGACCCCTAACAATGGTTCCTACCTAACAATTGAGGGAGCACTTTTAGTTAACCTGTGCACAGTACTTGGACCGCTACCTGGCATGTGGTGTGAGCTGTTATTTTTATTATTATTGTCTTGCAGCTGTATTTACATAAGCTCACATAAGATTCAGAATACGTTCCTTGTCCCTATCAAAGGGGATACTGGTGGAGATAACTGGAGGCACCCCCTTGGCTCGAGCCCCCCTTTCACACCCCACATGTGGGTGGGAGCCTGGAGTCCCTGCCAGGCTGGGTCGTCCAGAGGGAGCAGGCTTTGGTGGGGAGGCAGGAGGTGACCTGGAAGAAAACAGACCCAAGCAGGGAGTCGTTGCCAGGAAGGATGCGACCTCCTTGTCTTTGATTGCTGAGCTGAGCAGTCCTCCCGGAGAATCACGGGAAAATGGATATTTTTGGAAATGCTTCCCACCCCTTTGAAGATCAGATGCAGCCGGAGGGAGGGCATTTAGGGGAAGGCCTGGAAGTCCCAACAGCACCTCTCCAGTAAGTGAATTAATTAGTGCTTAATGATTAGGTACAGCTCTGGGTTCTCACTCGGTGCTGATTGCACGGGCGTGTACCTCATCGTTCTGGCACTGCGGCACCTGGAAAGGGGGGTCTGTCAGCCCTGCCTCCACATCGAGGGACCATCACCCCCCAGCTCCTGTCCTGGGACCACAGATGGAAGAGCGAGGGAGCCGAGAGAGCACCCCACCCAAACCTCCCACCCACCCCGCAGGTGGAGCAACCGAGGCCCAGAGATGGCCAGTGCTGAGGGAGCCTGGCTTCCACTTAAGGCAGGGCTGGCAAATCGAGTAGCACACGCCCAGGCACGAAGGTCTGAAGGCGTTTACTCTGGGGCACGTCAAGTCACCCTTGGGGATGAAAGTGAAGGGAGCTCGTAGGGAGTGGCCAGGGCAGGGCTATAGCCACAGAGAGCCCGGCTGGCCCCATTCAGGACCGTGGGCTTGACCACGGAGACGATAGGGAACCACGGAAGGGTTGACTCCAAGCAAGGGTGTGACAGGGTCAGATGTGAAATAAGGGTTAGACGTGGGTACCTTGGACAGGGACAGTGGCACTGGGGATGGAGGGCAGGTAAGGTTAGACGTGGCGGAATCGACAGGAGCTGGTGCCTGAGAGGGAGAGGGGCCTCCCCCGGGAAACCCGGTATCACTTCCCAGCCCATGTCCTCCTGGAGGCACACAGCGTTCTGGTGGAGCAGCACGAGGGCTCCAATTCCCTGTCTGACCCTGCCTCCAAGCTTTGTGACCTTCGGCAGTTCTCAGCCTCTCTGCCTCCGTTTCCTACTTGTAAAATGGACCTATTAAATTGGAGGCTGGCCAGCTGTGCACCCCAAGCTTTCCTCTTCGGTGCTTCTGCCCTTCCTCCTGCCTCCCCACTCTCCTCCTAGTCTTTCTTTTCCTTCTGCGGGTTCCAGGCTGTGGTTGAGACACATGAAGCCGTGTGGTCTGGCTGTTCCAGCCCCCTGCCCAGTCCCAATGCTTCCCCAAGGCCCTCCCACCCCTCCCTGGCTGCAGTCCCACCCCTAACCCGCCTAGCCCAGCTGGTAAAGGAGAGCGGGCCAGGAGAAGGAACTTGGCAGTGTTAAGTTGGACAAAGCCATAGCATCCAGCCCTCTCCATCCTCAGACAGGGGCCAGAAGAGGTTAAAAAAAAAAAAAAGTGCAGGTCTTGGAGTAAACCACCTGGTATCTGTGGTCACCCTTTGTACCTTTTTGGGGCTCTGAGCTCAGGCCCACCAGACCCTAAAGGCCCACCTGGGACCCCCACCCTCCCTTCAGGGCAGGGCCTCTGGCCCACAGCTGTTGCTGTCTTGATAAACAGGGGCTGTGAGCCATTGACAGGGGAGAGCAAATTAATTCTGAGGCTGACAGGTGGCATGGCAAGGAGCTGCAAAGCCTGGAGGTGGAGGCTCCGAGCCTCAGAGCAGTGAGGTGTTTACATGGGGATCAAGTGTCCGAGCAGACCCTGGGTCTGTCCTTCCCCACCCCACCCCACCCCACCCCACCTGTGGGCCTGCAGGCAAGGCCAAGCCCCCTCCCTGGCTGTGGAGCGAGAACTGGGTCCCCCACCTCCTGGCTGGAGGGCCCTGGGCAGGCTTTGTAACGTGTCTGAGCTCAGGGTTCTCATCCCAAGGTTGGGGCTATTCTGATGATTCCTGCCCTACCTCATGGGTTGTCGGAGGCTCAAGCTGACTAACCCAATCTGTTAACTACAAAAGAAAGTGTCAGACATAATCTGGATGCAAGTCCAGCTTTACCTCTTACCGGCTGGTGACCGTAGGCAAGTTCCTTAACCTCTCTGAGCCTCAGAGGTCTTGGTTATTGAATGAGCACTACAGAGTTATATACAGTGTTTTCCAGGGGTAGTGTGAGAATTGGCAATATGAGCAGAGTGCCCAGCAGAGCAAAACTGGGCTTTGGTAAATGGGGGCTGTACCCACGAGAGGTATTGTTACTGTCATTATCATTAGTTCCCCTGCCTCCAACAAGTCCCCAGCTTTCCGCATCCTGTCCCACCTCCCAGCAGATGGTCAGCCCTCCAACGCGCCCTTACTTGTGGTGTTGTAGCGGACACCGTAGAAAAAGGCAGGGCAGGGTCGAGCCACCAGCTGTCCTGCGGGGCTCCGGGGCCAGCAGGTGCCAATGAGGTCCACGGATGCATTGCACTGCAGTCCTGGGGGCAGAGACAGCTGGTGAGGCAGAGCAAGGTCCCCACTCCAGTGTCCTACCACCTCCCCACTGGCCCACACTCACACACCAATCGTGTGTGAGCAATCTACAGGAGCAAGGACCCCAAGTGCAGAGAGGAGCTCTTCCTATGTGGATGAGACACCGGGGAAGGAATCTGGATTTGATGTTATGGCACTAGGGAGCCAGAGTGGGTTCCAGACCAGAGAAGGAACAGAGACAGTAGGTGGTGGTATTAAAAGTTGAGGTCCTGGCTGGCATTTAGAGAAAGGCTGGACGTACTTCAGGTTCCCTGCTCTGTAGCCTAAGGACACTTCTCTCGGCACCTCAATTGGTGAGACTGAAGCTCTCAGACTTCATAGCTTGGAACAGACCCAGCCAATCCCTGACCTAGGCCCCTAACTTGTCTTAGGAACCACACCACATCTGCTCTGGCCTTGCAGGGAGGAACCAACAAAATGAAGTTGGCCTACCTTCCAGCTGGCCTGATGACCACTTACTGAACCTACACTATTTGCTCTGGTCTGTGCTATGCCCTAGGGGAGGACTTACTGAGAAGGGGACCATGGGGAGAAAATAGAGAGAGACACCATCTGGGAGAATAGAAAGGACACTGAACCAGGAGTCTGGAATCCTGGCTCCAAACTGAGCTGTGCTAATTTGCTGTGTGAACATAGGCAAGTCACTTGCCCTCTCTGGGCCTTAGTGTCTTTATGAAGTGATTCGATCTGATCAGAAATTCTTAATCTCAGTTCATGGAAGCTTTAAGTGTTCATAGAGACTCTGGAATAAAATGAAAAATGTGGTCTATACATGCATTTTACTTGGGAAAAGGACCATGACTTTCACTAGATTCTCAAAGGAGTCTGTGACTCAAAAAAGGATGTAAACAGATGAATTAAAAAGATGTCAAAGTCCCCTTCCAAATATTTACTCTTAATTAAAGAGCTTTTTGAAGTGCAGTTGATGTGTGTGTTGGGGCAGAGTTGAAGCCACAGTAATTCTTCTGAAGGGTAGGGTGGGCTTTGGTCTCAAATGGGAGGGTGCTGAAGATGGTCCTGGCACCCCTCCTGAAGCTGCCCCGTTTTTCTCTGCCTTTTGATGCCCTTCTCCTGTAGAAGGCTGCTACACCAGTGCTGTCGAGACCCAATGTGCCCAGCATGATAGGAGGGGTTAAACCTGGGGCTGGCACAAGAATGCACAGACAGACAGGGAGAGCCATGAACCAACGTGGGAGCACCCTCTTCGGGGCTGGGCATCGGCAGCGGCCAAGCCCTGGCTGTGGCCAGCTTGCTATCTCCTCCCCAGCTCAGCCTGCCCCCAGTCTCTCAGGAAACAGCAGTGGGTTAAATTGGCATCTTTTCTTTGCTGGGTGCAGGGCAGTCCTGACCAGTACTTGTTCTAAATGCTGGTTTTTCTTTCCAATCAAAGTTATTCCCAGGGTGTTCGTGCAACTCAGGGCTCAAGGGGCAAAGGCCTTGAGGCCAAGTGATTTAATTGAAAGAGAAAGAAATCTGGATTGAGGCTTAACGGATGTGAGAAGAAGGCAGGCCAGGCAGCAGGGGTGGGCCAAGCCCGGGTGCTATGCCACAGTAGAGCACCGGTGAATGGCATCGCAGAGTGTTGGTGGGGGGAGAGGAATGAGGAGAGCAGGTTGAGATTTTAATCTGTCATGGGTTGTGCTGATAGTGCTGAGCCCGGAGGAGGGGGGAAGCTGAAGGCATGTGGCCGTGGGGAGGGAGGGATAATATTATGAACTACATTCTGATTTTTCAAAGCCCTTCTTCATATATTTCATTTGCTCCACATCCACCATGCAATGTCATTATTCCCTTTTCACAGATGAGAAAACTGAGTTCCAGTGAAGTTAAGTGACTTGCCCAAGGTCATGAGTCAATGAGTGAAAGAACCAAGACTCATAGCCAGATGTTTTTGACTTGAAATTGAGTGCTTGGTTTGTTACACCACATTTCATGCCAAGAAAGGGAGAGGTGACAGTCAAGGAGGCAGTGAGGAAGGGAGCAGCATTTACTGAGGGCTGTGTGCCAGGCACATGACAGGTGCTTTATATATACCATCTGATTTAATGACACCATCATACCTTCCTTAGTAGGTTGTTCACTCCTTCACTCCTTCATTCACAGTATCTTCTGAGCTATGCACTGGGGAGATGAAATGGGGTCTCATGTGTGGCAGCACCTGGCACTTGCCTAGCACACCCTCAGTCAGTGTAGCACCTGCCCTTACTCCCTTCTTCCTCTTTCTTGCCTTGGACAGTTCCCCAGAGCCCCTTCCACAAAGAACAGAGGGCAGGGCAGGACTGGGCACCAGCCACAGCCAGGACCAGGCCAGAGCCAAGGCAGGGACTGGCCACTAAGCAGATGGCTCTCCTGTCCTCAAGGACCAGCCAATGCTTAAAACTCTGACACCTCCCACAGCTGGTCTAGGTTTGAGGATGGGAGCAGGCAGGGCAACCCTATTTGTCCCTCGACTGGGTTATGGATTAGGATTCCATAGCACCTACTGTGGGTCTCACGTCACCTGCCAATATGGGTGCTAATTCTCCCCATTTTATAGATAAGAAAACTGAGACCCGAGCAGTCAAATTGTTTATAGTCATCCAGACATTAAAAGGCAAAGTGGATTTTGAACACTGGTCTTTTGACACCTGCCCAGGGCTCTATCCACTGCACCACAGCTGGTCCCAACGTGGGTGACTGGCTCTCACAGCATTCGGTTGCACCCATCTCAGCACCCTGGGTTCCTCCATGTTGTCATGCCTCTCTCCCTCCCCAACCCAAGGATGAGTGGAGAGGGTACAGGGGAACACTGCCGTGGACATAACCTTTACATTAAAAGCCCAGAAAATTCTGGATGGAATGAAAGTCTGCATGCGAGACCAGAAGAACAGGAGAGACAGCTTGCAAGAAGGAAGATCAGAAACCAAATGAAAGGGCTCAGGAGACGAAGTTCCCCCTCCCTCCGGAATAACAGGCGAAGGCCTGAAAGCTGGAGCTACGTGGGCGGGGTCCGAGGGAGGGGTGGAGCCAGACAGGGCGTAGCCAATCAGGAGCGGCAGCCGGGCTCAGACTTGGATACCTGCTAGAAAGTTCAATAGGGAGTTGGCTGGGTGGTTTTAGAGATCTGGCTGAGCAGGGAGAGGGAGGGAAGGAAGAGAGGAGTAAAGGAAGGGTGGAGGAAGAGAAGCGGGGGTGGGGGGGAGCAGAGGTCTAGGGAAGGGAGGAGGCAGCAGGACTGGGGGCCTCAGGAACGGTGTTCCAGTCAATTGGGCGCTGCCCACTGGACTCCCCACCCTACTGCCTAGCAACGCTTCCCGCCACGTGCGCCACCTCTGCGGCGGTTGGCGGCTCGCACAAGATTGCAGCCCACTGTGCAGCGGACACCGGGCCTCTGGGGATTCTACAGACTGGGCCTCCAGAAGGGTGTATAGGTCTTGGGGGATGGAGGGAAACTAACATTTGTTGAATACCACTCTATACCAGGCGGTGTGAAGGGCATTTTACATTACGAAATTCATGCCACTCGTTCAATCCACTCAACCACTCTTTGAGGACAAGAAGGGGGGAGGGGCAAGTGGGCCAGGAGAGACGGGATAGGGAGGAAATAAAAGAGACAAAAAACTGAAACTAAAATTGGGTGAAGCAGACAGAAAGCCAGGAGAAAGAGGTACACACAAAAAAATAAATTCCCGAGGTTCAGGGTACTGGGAAGGAGTGGATCTCCTAGCTGGGAAGGGAAGGAGACAAGAAGGGAAGTGTGTGTCATTCAGGATATAAGGACCTCGAGGTCAGGGCAGGGGGACTCTGATTCTTGGGCCAATGTCCCCTCCAGTTCCCACTCCCACGAATGTCCAATGTCTCCTGCACTCCTGACGGTTATTTCCCCACCTGGATATCATAGATCTAGGGTGAGTAGCAGCTTGGACCAGCGTAAATCAGCCTTGCAAATAGCCAAGCCAATTTACCAGCCCCCAGCTACTACTCGTTAGGAGCTAACTCCTCCCACTCCCGTAGCTTCCTACCCCACAGCGCCCCTCCTGGTCAAGTAAGTTACGGACGGAGAGGAATACTCATGAGTGCTCTTAAGCTGTTAATGACCCTCTAAGAAATTTTCTAGGATCCACTAATACATAAAATAAATGTCTTGCCCTCGGTGATGTGGGGGGGTCAGTAAACAAACAAACAGACATACATATCTATTAACCAGTGAGAAATGCTATGGAAAAAAAAGCAGAGTAAGGAGATAAAGACTGATAGGGGTGCTATTTTAATTGGTCGTCTCTAAAGTACTCACATTTAAGCAGAGACCTAAATGAAGTGAGGGAGAGAGCCATATGCATACCCAGGGAAGAATGTTCTAGGCAGAGGGAACAGCACGTACAAAGGCCCTGAGGCCGGTGTGTGCTTGGTGTGTCCGAGGTGTTGACATTTCTGTCAGTGGCTCACCCCCTCATTCATGGGGCAGCTAGATCCCTTCAGGGTCTTTTGGGGAGGCGTGGAGCGAAGTGGACTAAAATAAAGCATAAAACTGGTGCTGTATCTTCCTCCTTCCCCACATGTGCACAGAGCAGATACATGGGGCCCACACTCCGATTGCCCCAAACACCTGCAAATGGAGGGAAAGGAGAAGTCCTAGCATGGAGGGCTCCCACCTGCCTCTGAAAAACACTTGCTGAGTCAGGATCATCTGAGGGGCCTGCTTTAATGAATAGATTAGAACCCTTTGAAGGTGGCCTATTGTATGCTTGTGCATGATTGGACACTGGTTTCTTTCCCCAAGTAGGTTACACATTTCCCTTCGATCAGACTTAGGGTACAAACGTGCTCAGCAGATCCTTCCATGGTAGATAACTTCAGAGGGAAACTGGGACCTGGCTACTGTCCCAGTTATGTCGGGTCTTTCACCGGGGGTTTCTGAATAAACCAGAGTAGGTGGGCACTTGGCAGCAGCCCTGAGGCTGGGAATCCCATCCTTTTTGGTTTGAGCCCAGGAGAGGGACTCAGCCAAGGTTGTCCAGAGGGGGAGCTGCCAGATGGCCCAAGGGCAGCTTCTGAAACACGTGCTTGCCCATTCGGAGGAAGGTGCTGCTGGGATGAACGAGCAGGGGCTCTGCCTGCGTCACCTGACATGGAGAGGGTGGCAGAGTCCTGCTGTTTGCTTGGCCTCCTCGTGGTTGAGCTGCCTTTCCTCTGGCTTGGCAGAGAAGAAAATGCCTTTTTAGGGTGTGTGATTTGTCAGGACAAATGCGTGGGCTATTCATTTTTGCATTCCCAACACCTAGTACAGTGCCAGGCATATAGTAGGTCGAGAGAAAAATCAGGGGCCATATGTAAACCCATATGGGCATGGGAAACTGCAGGGGTGACTCTGCACCCCAGGATGACTGTGCTGGGCCCCGGACACTACAGCTATGGTCAGCTACATGGCATGGTGGCTGGGAAAGTCTGCAATCAGGCCCACTTGCTTCACATTTTGGAGTCACTGCTTAGTATCTGTTTGTGCTTGGGCAAGTTATTTAACCTCTCTGAACCTTTGGTTTCTATTCTGTAAATTGGGGATAAAAATACTCCCTGACTATATTGTGAGGATTGAACGACAGTTAAGCCCTTAGCATGGTGTCTATACTTAGTGGGCACTAAATAAACATTACCTATCATTAATTGTTATTATTATTTGCTACCTTAAGACAAGGGATAGGAACTGATGACCTGCGTCTTTGTCAACAATATGATTCCATTTGTCTCTGATGTCATTAGTCAACAATTCTATCACTTTCTGGCACTGTCATATTCATGACATGATTTTATGAGTTGCCAAGTCTGATCTGCCACATGATGGCCCTGGGGACCCACCCTCTCCTTGCTCCTGGCATGTAAGAAGCCCCCCAAAGGCCCTGGCTCAGTGCCAGCTGCCCCGGCCAGACGCCCATCCATCTGTCCTTGTTCCTCCACCCCACCCTCACCATCTGTCTCTACCAGTGCCCATTGGTCAGGGTAGGTCTCGGAGTCAGAAGACAAATAGTGCATTATCAGAGGCCATTGTGAAGGTTGATGGATTGTGTGCCATGAAGCCAGGCACACTGGGCCAGGCTGGGGATAGGGGCACAGAGTACAAATCATCGGGGAATGAATGACATTCATCATAGCCTGTTGCCTTCAAGGACAGGTTACTCCCATGAGGAATCAGGGATGTCACTTCTACCAAGCACAATAAGGAAGCAAACGGAGTCTGATCCAGCTCCAATGCAGGAGGTGGGGAGGGGGGAGTGGTGGGAGGGGGGTAGGGGGAGAGGGAAGGGAGCTTTGGGCAGGGCCTTTCATCTCTGGCCCAGCCTCTGAGCAGTTCTCCCTCCCAGTCTCTCAAGACTAGCACTCCAGACTCTTGCTCAAGAATTTCCCAGTTCCCCATGGTCCAACTTAGCCAACTTTGCAACCAGATGCTCTAGGCTCCCCATACCCCTCCAGACTTACAGGTCCTCCCTCCTCACCCCTCCCCTGTCCTTCCGCTAAGTCCACCTGACAGTCCTTGGTCAATCCTAGCTTTGGCTCAGAGCATTGAGTCTTCTCTGCTGGTCCATGCTGAGTCTCTCAGAGACTCACTTTGAAACCTCCTCCTTCAGGAAGGCTTCCTGGATTCATACCCGCCCTGATCTAAGCTCCCTGCTACCTCCACTATAGTGAGCAATTCATGGCAAGTGCCTTCCCCTCATCTCAGCTATCTGATAAGTACTTTTAAAAGCCTGCAGATGTTACCAACAGTAATAAGTAATACTCAGTAGTGGTGTGGCACACTACAGTTTGTGGAATATTACCACAAAACAGTGCATCTAATCATAAAGGATTCTTGAGGCAGGTGCCATCCCCCCAACTTTACAACAGGGCAAAGTGAGGCTCAATGGGCTTTTCCACAAGCATGTGCCTTGCACCTGCCTCATAGTACAAGCACATGTCTGTGGACTTGACTCCTGGACCAGACTGTGAGCCACTCTTTGCTCCCCCAATGCCTTGCATGGGGCCTGGTGCATAGTAGGTGCTCAGTTAATGGGTTGGATTGAATCGAGGAGAGACCTAAAGAGGAAAATGAATCACCAAAGAGCAACGAGGCTTCCTAAAACCCTCCGGTACAGGGGCCCTCCACCTGGCTGGCAGCAGCATTCCCAGGGCCCTGGTTCAAGGGGCCAGGATGAGGGCTCAGGGACCACACCCAAAGTTAGAAAAGGCATGACCTTGAGAATTAGACATAACTCTCTCATGTAACTCTCCTGTGCCTCAATTTCCTCAGCTGTACAAATGGGTCTTAAACTCTTGTGAGTGTGAAATAAGATAATTATTCAAAAGCACTCTGTTAAAAACAATGGTGAAGTTATACAAATATTAGTCATATTTGCAGTTCTGCAGTATTTTCACTGAGGTGATGTCAAGCATGGGGCTGAAAAGCACATTCAGAAGCCAGGCTGTCTGGGCTGAAATCTTGGCTCTGACAATTCCAAGTTTTCCCCTCTGTGCCTCAGTTTCCCCATCTTAAAATGAGGATTCCAGCACCTACCTCAGAAGGTCACTGTGAAAACTGGATTAATATAGCTCAGTTAGCTGCTGCAGCACCTGGCACATAGCCCCCTACAGATTTATGCTTCAGGCATTTTTAATAGCACAAAACAGCAGCTTTTCTCCTCACGGATATTAGCCATGGCTCAGCCCCCTCTCTGTTGATTCTCATAGCAGCAAGGGCTGGGGCCACTTCCCCTGTTGTCTACCCCAAAGCAGGGGCATAACTACTCAGCACACTCACCACATGCCCCTCCTATGCCCATGGCAGATGCTGTCACCTAATCACAACTCTCCTTCCTGCCGCAATTTCAGGAACCTCCTGGACACAGCACTCCCTCCGTGGAGAGATGATGAATTGCTTGGGCCCTAGAGAGGAAGTCTGCCTGCTAGTCCTGCCTTAGGAATATTCATGGCTCCGTGTGTGTGGGCCCTGGGAGACCTTGGCAGGGCAGGTGGTAGGGCTGTGGTAGGTGACAGGGCTCTGGTGACCTGAACTCTTGCAGGAGCAGAGTGGCGACACTCACCAGAGATGTTGCTAACCAGGGACAGGCTCTCGCAGTGCTGGTCGTGGAGGGAGGCGGAGATGGGACTCAGCCCCAGGAGGAGAAGGACCTGTGGGCACAGGGTGACAAGGGACACGGTTGTTAGACAGTGCCAGGAGCAGGCTGGCCTGCAGCTTCCTGCCTCCCCTCGCTTCCCCCTCCTACATGTCTCTTCCCAGACACCTCCCCACCCCCAGCTTCCTCCCCCATGTCCTTTCTGCCCCAACAGCCTGGAGCTGCCCTGTTCTCCGAGGCCTGGAAGGGAGGCTGGTAAGAGCAGGGGCCCAGGTTCCCGGGAGAGAGGGGATGTTTCTCCCTGAGGGTTGGGAGTCCCTAGCGAGAAGGAAGGCCCGCAGATAAACAATCTGCCTAAGGAAGCCGCCTCCATCCCCATGGGATCCCCAGCACGGCCCAACTGTGTCCCAGAGCCCTGAGCACATGGGCTCGTAGACCCTCATCAGTGTGCTTCCTTCCCTCCTTCCCTCCCAAGCGGCAGGCTCTCCCAGCCTCATGTTCAATGAGCTGCTTCCAGGTCCCCCAGCACAGCCCTGCTAATTACCAGTCTCCACAAATTGTGCCTCACCAGTTATCAAGCTGTTTTATATCTTCAATGGCACTTCTCCCTGGGACTGGTGTGGCTGTCCCTTTTTGCAGATGAGGAAACTGGGGCCCAGAGAGGTGAAGGGATAGTGTGGAAAGATGGCTGCCCAATTCCAGGGAGAACCTTTGCCCCTTCCTTCTTGCATGAACTCTGTGTCACTCGGATCCCACACCCGGAGGGCTGCCCCTTCTTTAACTAACACCCCCACACAATCATTATGTCCTCTCCCTTGAGGTCACCACCCTCCCTAGATTTAGAGTCAAACTAGAGACCTGGCATCTTGCCCCAGTTTCACTGTGTTGCCATAGGTAGGTTACTTGCCCTCTCTGTGCCTGTTTCCTCTCCTATAAAGATGGATATAACAATACCCCTCCCAGGCTTTCACGATGCCCTCTATGTAGAAGACCTTTGGGAGTAGCACAGCATGCTCCACAAGGGCAGAAATGTTGTTTTGTTCGCCGCACTCAAATTTGCTGAATACATTAATGAATTACCTTATGTTTCAGGTCCACAATAGGCACTCAGTAGGTCATGTTGATTGATTTGAACTTGGTGATTTTTATTTAGTCATCGATTGGAGGCGAGGTGGTTGTTTCCCCTGGGATTTGCTATGCGAGGGGATAAGAAGCATGGGGGGTGGGGGTGGTAGAGAGGTTTTGTAACCAGCCCTTCCCACCAGTTGTCAGGACAGAGGTGCCCAAGGACCAGCAGAGCTCTGCTTGCATGACCTGGCTCCTGGGATGGTGAACCTCACGGGAGGTTGCTCTCCATATCAGAGCCCCTGCTCCTCTGCTCTTTCTTCCTGGGGTGCCCTCCCTGGGACCCTCTCCTGGGCCCCCTGGCCATGGTGTCCCAGCCCTAGCCCATTTTCACAGTCTGCACAATCCACTGCAGAACTTTAGACACAGACAGGCAGATGTGGAAGCCGTCTTAGCCATTTCACAGCAGGAAAATGGGATCAGGAGAGAGGTAAGGGCTTCTCAGGTCCCACTGAGCAAGAAGCTAGTTTCGACTAGAGCCAAGGTGTGTCTAGTAGCACACAGCCATCATGCGCAGCCCTCACTCACACGCGGGCCTAGGAGGAGGAGAATGAGGCACTCCACTTGGGTGCAAAATTTAAGGGGGGGGGGCACCAAAAATTTAGTATTCAAGATACATAATATTTTAATGCAATATTTTTTAAAAAATCTAATGTAAAAAAGTCCATGATGAACAAGAAAGCAAAAACTTAAAAAAAAAAAAAGGATCAGTAACAATGCTGGGCCCTATTGGAGCTTGGGGTAAAAGGAAAAATCAGTAACAATATTAAAATATGATTTATCTTGATTATAGAGATTTGGGGCACCTCCTTAAATTTTGCCCTTAGGAGAATGTCTCACTCCCCTCACCCTAGTCCTGGCCCTGCCCTGCTCACGTGCCTTCTTCCCAAGCTGGACCCCACCCCCCATCCCACACCTCCCCATGGCTGTACGTCCTTCTTTCCCCGGGACTCTTTCCCACTCACCCCTTCTGGACCTCAGAACCTTCCCCACTTCTTAGATGCAAACTGACCTGCCCTTTTCCAGATGCAAGCCTTCTGTGCTCATCTGTCCTGAATGTCCTATCCTACCCTGCCCCCATCACACCCCATGAGTGTCACCCATCTTCCCTGGTACCCTCTCCTTCGATCTCCTGTCATCTGCTCTGCTCCCCTCTCTCCCACCCTACATTCCAAGGTGGAATGGAGTGCTCCCCACTCCAAGTCAAAGCCTGTCCCACCCCCATCCCCTTCAGGAAGCCTCCTTGAACCTGATGGTCACACACATTGTCCCCTCAGTGCCCCTGCCTGAGTCTTTAGGGCTTTTTGATTCTATTCACTCGCTGGCATACTCCTTCTGTCACCTCATAGGGGTCTCTCTGCTCTGACTGGGCCAAGCTCCCAAGCACCCCCCAGCCCTGCACCCCCATCCTGTGCCCAGCACGCAGGATGCTCAGCAGACAGCACTGGGTTTAGCTAACTCGTTCCTGGGACTCAGGAGTGATTAGAACAAACCCTTTCAACTCTCTGGCCCCAGGGAACTTCCAACACTTTATTAATCAGTGATTAAACTTCACAGTCCCCAAAGAGATGGCGAAATATCTTTTCGCTCATTTTCCAAATGAAAATGCGGAAGTGGAGACAGGAAGAAGCCACCAGGCCAGCCAGCGGCTTTGGCTAGTTAAGCGGAGAGCAGTGTCCTGGGGCACAAACCTGCACTCTCAGCTCAGCAGTCAGCAGGGACCCAGCTCTGCACTGGCCCCAGAGAGGAGCTGCTCAGCTGGGGGAGCCAGAGGTTCCCTGGAGAAGGAGACTGGGAATCCCTGCCCCCAGCTTGTCACCCCACCGCACCTCTGCCACCTCCCAACATATACATATGCACACACAGGATGAAAGGGGGGCCCCAAGAGCCAGCTCAGCCACAGGCAAATTAAACTGGAAATACCTTATTCCAAAATATCAGCCCCGCTGCCTAACTTTCCACCATTCTCCTGATCCTGCAGCTGTGCTTTGTGCTCCGTTCTTAGAGCCCCCTTGAAGGCACACCTGATTCTATTCCCAATGAGGTGCTTATCACGTTGCCCAGCACACCTGGTCCTGCTGGTGTCTGCACACCTGTGGCCTTGAAGGTCTTTGCCCCTCATCCTGGCCCACCCTTCACCTGGTGAACTCTGCATTCTTCAAAAGCCAGTTCCACGGCCTCTCCCCTGGGCAGCACCTTCCCCAACCCTTCAAAGCAAAGCAACTCAGTCACCCCATCAGCGTGCCATGTCCCCTCTGGACCTGCACTGGACCCTGGCGCCTCGTGACGCTCACAAACAGAGACCCCAGACTAGCCCCAGATGCATGAGACAGCCTCAGCATAAAGCATTTACACGCCAGGGTTCTAATTAGATGGCACGTACACCAGCCAGAATGTCTTAGCCTCGCATCTTAACAGAGGAGCAGAGCAAACCCAGATTCATCATAAAAACAAACCAAACGCCACGGGCGAAGGGCTAGCCTGTCCTTGGCTCGCTGCCTGTAACCGTGACCCTTATGTCTCCTTGGATGTGATGGTTCACAAAATCATTTTCCACCGAGAGGGCCAGCTTTGCATTATGCAAAGAAAAAGGCTTTTTAATATTTCCGAACCAACCTTTCCTCCCAGGAAAGGTCAGCTCTGCACAGAATCTGTGCCTGTGCTACCTCTTGCTCTGTGGAAGGGCTTGTAAAGACTTCTGGCTTATTCCTGAATCACAGTTCCATGAAAAGTCCAGAGTTTTCCTGTGTATTTCCTCCCACCATATGCTGATCTCCTCTTCAACGTTCACTATGGTTTTCCATTTCCATCAACAGGCAATTATTGCACTGTAGGAACAGGCCCCAAAGTTTCAAGGATGCTGTTTGTTTCCTTCTAAAGCTGGGAGTTCATAATCTGGGGTCCGCAAACCTTTGTGTGGTCGGGGGCATGAAACCCTATAATTAAATGCGGAAGTCACATGTAATGACAACCATGTCCCTGAGGAGGGTGCAGAGTGTCCTTTGCTTCTCAGGGAGGTCTGTCCCCACCCCCCCAAATATGGCGGGAGCACATGGTGAACAGGGTCACGTCAGAGGCCTGGGCCTCACAAAATAAGACCCGTCCTCCTCTCTTGAAGCAAACTAAACATGGTTTTGGCCCAGGAAATACCACTTTCTTGGGTCCCTCCATCTGCCCCTCCCCTCCATCAGCAGCCTTAGCTGCTGGCTTTCCTTTCAGAACCACTTTTTGACAAACCAAGTTTTCAGGACTTGGTGAGATTTACCCTTTTCCAACAGCTGGTAGAGAGAACCAAAATGGCACTGAGGGTCTGACGTTGGCGCAGCGCTAGGCTCACTCACTAGTGAACGTGGCCTTACCAAGGCCCAAAATAAACCGGAGCCTCAGCTACAAATGTCTCCACTCCACAAAGCCAAACCTTGAATGTTAAACCTGATAAGGCCAAGGGTATCCTACAGCTCAAGTACAGTGTCACATCAAAATGACTGTCCAAGGACTTGGGGGGTACTGCTCTGCGGGTAGCAGGCAGGGCAGGTCTCACGCTCCCCATTTTAGAGGTGCCCAAGGTCCCAGAACTGTGTTTAGCTGTGAAGTGGGGACAGGATCCAGTAAGCAGGCAATCTGTGTCTTTTCAGTGGATGAAAGATGGAGGTAGATGGCCCAGGTCCGGAGAGGCCATGGGAAGAAGGGATGGACAGATGAGAGGGAAAGGTGCAGGAGCCCCCCGTCCCGCAGGAGGTGGTGGGAGGGCCAGACGGAGTCTGTCAGTTGCCTGCTCCAGCTGCTGCCCATGCCCCACCCCCCAGCCAGCTCAGAGCGCGCTGGAATTGAAGCTGCCAACCCAAATCCCAGTGTGACTTTGGCATAAAGGTTAATCACACCCAGAAAATGCTTATTAGAGACCGTAAATAACTACATTGCTGAAGCTCAGTTTGGTCTTTAAAGCACACAAGTGCAATTTCCTTTGATGGGATGATTTGGTAATTGACCTTTCAGGGAGGGTTCTGAAAGGCCACTGAAGGGAGAAGAGGGGTGGCCCGGAGGCTTCGGGGGGCCGCCTCCACCACATACATGAAGAGCCAGGAGGAGGGGGCCTGCCTCCCCTCCCCTTCACCTCTGATGCACAGCTTGGCAGACCCCCAGAGGCTTCAGCAAACCCTCGTATAGGGCCAAGGAGCGAGCTGGCCCTCTGACACAGCCACAGCTGCATAATTTGAGAGTGATCCTTCAGCAAGACTCCTCCCCGTTCTGCTGAGTTCTGAGCCCAGTCCTGCCACTGACTGACTGTGACTTCGGTGGCCGTCAACCGGCCCCTCTGGGCAATGAGGTCTTACCTGCATCCCAGGGATGTGGGCCACCTGGGGGAAAATGAGGGGCGAGATGCTTTCTGAAATTCAAAGTCCCCTACAAGCAGCCCTGTGGTCCTTATCACCACTTGGTTGCTCTGAGCCCCAGAATCTTCCTCAGTCACAGATTGGGCTGGGCCACAGCAGGCTTCCCACAGGTAGGAGGAGAGGGCCCGCAGCCAGGACCCAGGCCCTCTCTCCAACTCACATGGATCATTCTGCCTGTTCTGTAAGCTTTCCTGTGGGAAGGGGTCTTTCAGCTTAAAAGGAAAGTTGTTATGTTTTTTGTCTTTTGTTTCTTAAACCATTAGATTTAGTGACCTCACCAAGCCTCTTGCTGGACTGTGATTCCACCTTGAAGGAGTAATATTTCCTCTTAGAGACTTTCAAATGTACAACACAGTATTATGAACTATTGTCACCATGCTGTACATGACATCCCCAGAACTTATTCATCGTATAACTGGAAGTTTGTACCTTTAGAGCACTTTTACCCATTCCCACCTGCCCCTTCTCAGAAACACCAGTCTGTTGTTTCTGAGCTCGGGTTTTCTCGATTCCACATATAAGAGATCATACAGGATTTGTCTTTCTCTGTCTGACTTATTTTACTTACCGTAATGCCCTCAAGGTCCATCCATGTTGTCACAAATGGCAGGATTTCATTCTTTTTCATGGCTGAGTAATATTCCACGGTATATATCCCACATTTTCTTTATCCATTCATCCATCAATGGACACTTAGGTTATTTCCGTGACTTGGCTACCATGAATAATGCTGCAGTGAACATGGGGGTGTAAATAGCTCTTCAATACAGTGATTTTGTTTCCTTCGGATATATACCCAGAGTGGAATTGCTGGATTATATGGTAGTGCTATTTTTAATTTTTTGAAAAACCTCCATACTCGTTTCCATAGTGGCTGCACCAATTTACGTTCCCACCAACAGTGCATGAGGGTTCTCTTTGCTCACATCCTCACCAACATTTGTTATTTCTTGTGTTTTTGATAATAGCCATTCTAACAAGTGATATCGTATTGTGGTTTTGCATTTCCCTGATGATTAGTGATGTTGAGCACCTTTCCATGCACCTGTTGGTCATTTGGTCATTTGAATATCTTCTTTGGAAAAACATCTATTCAGATCCTTTAGCCATTTTAAATTGGATTATTTGGGGTTTTGTTTTATTTTTGATACTGAATTGTATGAGTTCCTTGTATATTTTGACTATTAACCCCTTATCAAATATGGGATGTGCAAGATGTAGCCTGTTTTAAGCAAAGCCAAGAGAAAGAAATCTAAACATGAGAAAAAGGAAGGGTCATTAATCAAGATTTCTTTATAAACCTGGCTCCCTGTTGTGTGTAAAAAGCAGGATATGGTTTGCAGAAACAAAACACATGTGTAATCAATTCTTTGAAAACTGTGCCTACAGGGGATATAACTGTAGCTATGGGCGATGATATGGAGAGAGGCAGGGCCCACATGCAACTATGTAGTTTCTGCCCCACACAGAAGTGCCAAGTGGAGGGGTCAGCGGGGCTAGAATTGCAGGCTGTGCACCAGCAGAGCTGGGACCCTCAGGCGGGTGCCTTTTCACTAGCCAGGGAAAAACTAGCCTGGGGACCAAGGGCAGCCATGCCGGATGCCCTGTTTTAGCCTTTTTGACCATCCAGGACTTTGGCCCGCTGACCACCCTCTTCCCCTCATCCTGCCCCACCATCTCCTACCCTCTCAGCATCTTTCTATGACAGACACAGCCTGTTCCCACCTCAAGGTAAAGAGCTTGTGCTTTCCCCCAAGTGGGTGTGCAGTGCAAGATTATTCTTGGCAGATGAGAAATAATTTATAGTTACATTTAATTAACTTAAATTGCTGTTGTGCAGAGAGGAAAAATGAGAAAAACTTTCCTCACGGAGTGGGGCATGCCTGGGTGTTGTCCACCTTCAGTCCTTCTCCATGGGGCCCTGGGCTCAGGATGTGACCTACCCCTCCCCCTGCTACCTCATTCCTTTGCTCCCCCAAAGAGGCCACCCAGTAGAGATGAAAGCAAAGGGCTGCCTACTTCACCCACTCAAGGGACAGCAAGAACCTGTGAGACCCCAGTTCTGGAATACACCCCTCCAAGGGTCCCAGATATACTGTAAGGTTGGGTTATAAGCTCCCTGAGGGCAGGGTCTGCGTTTGGCTTTCTTTGTACCCTCAGTGGGGCCTGGCATAGAGTAGACCCCAGTACTTGTTTGTTGAATGAATAAATGACTGACTGACCAATTGAATGAACAGATGGATTTTCACTTTCTGCCCCTTTTAACCAAGGGGTGGGGTCCCACCAGGACATTATGACAGGCTCACTTCCTATTCCCCATTTTCCTGAGTCTCTCTTCCTCCTGGCCATCAGGAACGCTCTCTTTCTCTCTCTCTCTCTCTCTCTCTCTCTCTCGATTTTTCCCCCTTTATCAGTTTTCAAGATAATCGTTTCCTTAACATACTCCATAGATGACCAGTTCTTTAAATATCATTATAAACTCATAGATTTTAACATGTCTAATAGGTTTCAATCCATGATCCATTGTAATTATTCTTCTTATTGAAACTCAAATTGCCCCATCTTTGGCCAAAGGAAGCCACTTTAGGTTGGTTTCTAATTCCTTTTGACAAGATTCTAAGTGGGTTATTATGATTATTAATTAAGTTTTGGGGGGGATAGGTTCCTTGCTATTTTGTATGACAAGATTCTCTCATTTCTTTTAGTTGGAAAAAATATTTCAAAACCATCATATGCTAGGCATATTCTTTGCTATTGAATTTGCCACTGTTTCTAGGCTTTTTCAGTAGACAGATATAGAATAATGATATATATACATTTTATATATAGAATACCATACACCCATTCAATATAAATGTCTTATGACTTTATACTGATACTTACAATTCAGATCTAGTAGTATAGGGCTTCTACTTTACCGCTCCCATATTACCACTGTATCTCCTTTCTTACACAATGAGGATTCTCATTCTACTCTGCCGTCTTGTCCAGTACTCCCAGGAGTGCTCTCTTACGCTTGGTCCTTGCTTTCCATAGGGATCCCAATCTTGGACCCCAAGAGGGGATGCTGAAGGAAGAAGTGTTTTGGGGTGGTAAGTACATGGCTGAGATCCTGTTCTGACTCTGACAAACTTGCTCTGTGACCATGGACAAGTCACCCCCCATCCCCTCTCCTTGCTTCAGTTTCTCCATCTGTAAAACGAGAAGGGCAGTGTGTTCTCTACACTCCTTTCCAGGTCTGAACATGCTCTGACTCTAGGACTGACAGGAAGGTAGAAAGTCAGGCTTCTAACTTTGGGGCCAGAGAGACCCACATTGGAATCTTTTATTTGCCTCTTCCTCTTTGTGTGACCTTGAACAAATCACTTAAACTCTCTGAGCCTCAGTCTATTCACCTGTAAAAGGGGCTAATAAGGAATGAAGTATTTATACCCTAAAGCTCTTGGAGAGATTCAACAATGTGATGCGGTTAAAAACAGCACAGGCCCCAAATGGGGTAAGCAGTTAAATGGTAGTGATTACTATTATGTACAAGTTGCTTCCTTCCTGACTTGACCTTACGCTCCAGATGTGCTCCATGACTGGTCCCCTGCCCACTCAGGGCACACCCTCCCACTTTTCACCACTACTCTGTTCCCTGGAGCCGGCGGCCAGGGTCGAAAGTGGAACGTACATAGACGTCACTGTCCATGATGCGGATTTGCTGAGCACGGGGCAGGGGGTGGTGGGCAGTGCCCTGGAGCCCTGCTGACCTCCCAACCCTGTCCAGGTTCCCACTGATTCATTCTCTCCTCCTCTCGGTAGGACCAACTCTCAGATTCACTCATTGATATTTTCTCACATCTCGTGCCTTCTTGGTCTCCCTGCCTCTCTCCTACCTACCTTCATTTCTCTCCTGGTCTTAATTTTTCCACCTCTCTCAGTCTTCTTCAGCCTCTATTTTACTCTTTTCCTTTTCTTCCCTTTCTCCCCCCTCTTTTCCCCTCCCTCCCTTCCTTTCTATAAATTCCAGCTTTTACTGAAGGCTTGCCACTGTGTCAGACCCTGTGCTTTTTCTCATTTAATCCTTCTCAACGCCAAGACATTGGAGCCGTGCTACCTCCCCACGGCAAATATTCCAGTCCTGGGATTGTGTCTGTTAAGACAGGGGATTGTAATGGTGGCACTAAATCTTCTATTTTAAGATTTGGATCTCTGGTATAATTTAATTTAACAAGTGTAATTTAGCTTGGGACTTTTTGAAAGCTTTCTTTTCTTTCGTTGCCTCTTAATGATTCTGCTTCCTATACATTTATTAGGCAGACCAGTTTCAATGTTTCTATTTACTTCCGCCCAGTGCTGGCCCTGTGACTTGGGAGAGGTTTTTCATCTGTATGGGATCCACTCCTGGCACCAACTTAAATCTATATAACATATGCGAAGGTTATATTAACCAGCTTACCTGCACCTTCCCCTACCCCAATGGACAAAGCTGAACTCAGTCGAAAATTCCACTACAGGCCGAAAAGATTTACATCCTGGTTAGAAAATATGAAACTTCAGACTGTTAGGCCAGGAGCAGAAACCACCTTAAGCCCAGAGAAACCTCCTGGAATGTGCTGAACAGAAACCATCTTATTTAGAAGCCATCTTGTCCTGCCCCCTGCTTGATTGTGACACATTGGCGAGGAACTGCCTTGCTTACCTCCCCCTATAAAACTCCAGACCCCTCTTACTCGGAGAGGTTATGGTCTTTTCTAACCTGACCTCCCACTGCTCAACCATGCCAAATAAATTCTAAGAGCCCCGTTTCGGTCTCCTGCGACCCAGTCCTCCGGCAGGGCCTAACAGCGTCCCTGGCGGGACAGCCTGCTCCCTTGCCTGTCCTGCCTCCCTTCCTCCTCCCACCCCCAGCATGGATCCTCCAAAAGAGGACATACAGGTTTCTTTTGCCTCTTGATCTCTAGCTCCTGGCCACAGCCTGCATCCCCAAGAGCTGGCAGTGGGAATTAGGGGGTAGACACCTTAGGACTCTGTCAGTGCGGGACTCAGGAAGGGTTGAGCTCGGTTCTTGCCACCTGCCCCAGGGAGTTGCTCAACCAGGAGCTGGGAGTGGCTCCCAGACCCTGGGGAATTGTCCCTGAGGGAGGGCCTCTGCTACCCTGGGAGACAGAGCCAAGGTGTCGGGACAGGCGCTGGAAATGCCAGCTACCAGGTGCCACTGTCAGCTGTGCTCTCACCTCAGCCCACTCTCTGACAAGTGTAAAGTGAGGGGCATTTCGGAGTGGACCGAAATGGAATGTGCTTTAAGAAGCTGCGTTTTAAAAGAATTTAAACAGAATTTTTTATCTCCCAGATAGAAAGCTCTGTCTGGAAATTTCCAATTTCATCTGGGAGATAGAAAATTCTATTTCTCAGGCTTCAACCCAGAGATTCAGGTTCAGTAGGCCTGAGGGGAAGCTCAGGGCTCTATTTTTTAATGCTGTCCAGATGATGCTGAAGAATTGAGGGTAACTGAACTAGCCCAGTGGTTCTCAACTGAGGGCAATGTTGTCCCCCAGCAGACCTACGGCAATGTCTGGAAACATTTTTGGTTGCCACCACTGGGGGAGTACTACTGGAATTTCGTGGATGGAGGCCAGGGACGCCACTCAGCACCCTCGAATGCACAGGACAGTCCCCGAGGTAAAGAATTATCCAGCTTCAAATGTCACTTGTGCTGAAATCGGGAGACCCTGGGCTGGAGGGTTTTGCAACAACTTCCCAGCAATTCCTTCCCCCCTGCCTGCCCATCGGGGGAGTAGGAGACGGGGAAGGAAGATGGTGATGAGACGAGAACCCTGAAAAGAATGGGAGAACAAGAGAGAGGGGCCTTCAAGACAGAAAGAGGCCCTGGATCTCACTCTGTCTAGCAAAGTCCTGTGTGGCCTTGGACCAACCATTCACCTATCTTCTGGCCTCAGCCTGAAGGCTGGGGACTGGTGGAAATGACTTCTTCCTTTCGCTGCTCTAGGAGTGCTGCCTGGAGGGGAGGGTGAGAATGGAGGGGTTGGGGGGCATGCACTTCCCCAGAGCCAGCAAGCTGTCCCCAGGGGCTCAGCCAGCCTGTCCCCAGGGTCAGCACCTCAGAGGTGGGAGGCCGAGCTGGTCTGGGAGCCCTGGAGAAGTCGGGGTCCCTTATGTTGGGTGAGCCCAGGACAAGGGTTCGAACCGGTGTGAGGCTGAGTCCTGTGAGCTTTGCGTGTGAGTCCATCACAGAAGGGCTTCCCTGTCTCACCAGAACCCTGGGACCACTGAGTGTCATGAGTCTGCCACCGACCTTAGGGACAAGGTATGGGTTAATGAGCGAGAACTAGGAGGGGGAAGGGGCCCACCCAGAACTGTCAGGGGGAAGAGCTCTGAGTAAACCAGAGGTTGCTGTCTTCCTGGCCTAGTTCTTCCTGCTCTAGTCAGCCCAGCTCTTGCTGCCAGAGTGAGTGGCTCCATCCCTGAGTCCTCGCGGCAGGAGGCGCTGTGCTAGCATGTTAGCATGGCTGGCAGCCAGACGTCGTGGGCAAGTGAACCAGGAATCCAGGCCATGAATTCTGGCCCCAAAGAGGGCTTTAGATCAACACTACTCAAAGGGACTGGTGCGGGCTGCAACTGTTTGTAACTGAGAGTAAGCCTTTGGAAACGTAGATATGAATTCCTCCTTGCCGTGACATCCACACATGTTGTTAATAGACTACAGGGTCTAGACCAATTCAGATATTGCCCACCTATCCAGGTGAGTCATGTGGTGCAGGCTGCAGTCAGCACGCGCTATAGGGCCACACGCCAGTCGGCCACGGATTGGACGAATCCATGTGGTCCCTCCCTAGAGCTGGTTTGAGCTGGAAGAGAGAGTTCTACAGCTGGCTCATCAGGGAAGGCGCCATGGAGAAGCAGGGTCTTCAGTGATGGTTGGGTTCAGCACCAAAGGAGTTGGGGGTGGAGGGACAGTGAAGGCTAGGGAAGGGAGCTCACCAGTGACAGCACCAGGTCCCACTCCCTGAGCTCCCATGGGCATAGGCCCCTAAACACATAGGCATTTTTTCCTTTATTCTCCATCATGGTCCAGAGAAGGACCAAGCCCAGAGAGGTTGTGTGACTTGTCCAAGGTCATCCAGCCAAGAAGTGGCAGAGCTTGCTCCAACCCCAATCCTGCCTCTTCAGCTTTAGAGACAGAGCTCCTTTCTCAGGAGTGCTCTGTTTCCCAGGGGTGCAAACTCACTCTGCCACTGCCTAGGCCCTGCATTTCACAGCCTGTCAAGAGCTGCAGGCTGAGTGAGGCCATCAAGGGCAGCAATCTGGAAAGACATCACCGGCTGCCCCACCCATAGGGATGTGACTTGAGAGCAGGATCCCATGGAGGCAGCCAGAAATGGGCTCATTCCCTTCTAGAGTTCTCTGGCCACCTCTGCCTTACTCCCGCCTCATAACCAGCAGAACCAGGGCAGTAACAGGAACCCCAGGCTGCCACCAAGCTCCCTCCCCAGCTCCTGCGTGGGGACCAGTGTGCCCTGGACTTGCTCTCTGAAGAGCCCAGGTTCTGAGAAGCTTCTTGCACTTTGTTCTCAGTCCAGCTCCAAACCTCCCTCTGGCGACATCTCTCACCAGTCCCCCTGTCCCCCAACCCCTAATGAAGCAAAACGCTGCCCTTGCTTTTACATGCAGACAAAGGCCCCCAGTGCTATAGGGACAGGGTGGGGGGAACATGGGCAGGACTGCAATTACAAAATGTTACTAAGCGGCACCGACAGCATAGCACTGGATAAGTCATTGAGTCATAAATCCACATGCGGAGACAGAGGAATCTATCTGTCTAGCTTGTCATTTCCGTGTCTTCTGTCGCCATAGCACCTCCACGCACATAGACAGACATTCAGCAGGGAGCAGGAGCGGGGAGATGGCCTCCATTGAATTCAGCATCTATTGTGCACCTATGTGCATGGAGTACTGGAGTTGAGTGCTGGGGACATCGTCTTTTTTATTTTTATTTTTTTAAGGCAATCCTCCTGGCCCAGGTAGAGCTCAGAATCTACATTGGGAACAAGGGCTCAGGGTAGATGTGAGTGACCAGGGGTCCGTGTGGGGTCTAGCTAGTAAATGGGTTGAGGATCTTGTGGGGGGACACAACAAAGAGCTGAAGGACCCCTGTTGTTTGAGAGCCCAGGCGCTAGCTGGAGCTGGAGGCTTGATTGAGGGGGAGGAGATGCCAAGGAAACAAAGAAACCACCACTGAGAGGGGGCCTTAGACAAGAAGGCTTTCTGGAGGAGGGGGGAAGCATGGTTCAGGAAGACTTTGGTGGACAAGACAGATAGAGCTGGCACAGTGAGAATGGGTGGCCGAGCCTCAGAGGAGGAACAGCCCGGTCCAAGGCAGACCTAGCAGAAATGAAGATTCTGAGGAGGGGGAGGAAGGAGGATGGTGTGACAGAGACAGAGGTTCAGGGAGACGTGCTTCTTTCATGTCTAGAGTGGGGCAGAAGGGCTCCGTGGGGTCACGCATGTGGGCCCTGGTGCGGAGGCAGCTCAGTAAATGGCACATCTGGCTGAGAGGCGCTGGGCGAAGTGGAGGGAAGGAGCAGGAGGAAGAGGGAAAGCAGGGGCTCAGACCAAGCCTAGGACGCGGGCCTCCCAGCAGGGCATGTGTGGCCGGAGAGTGGCCATGGAGGCTGTCCAGCCTGCACTGACCCCCACTGCTGACCGCATGGCCCCTGGATGCCCATCTGCGCCTCTGGGAGGCAGTCCTCCAGCCCTGTCTCCCCGGTTTGACTGTTTGCAGGACAAGGGAGGGTGCGTGTATATATGTAAGGAAGAGACAGACTGCACAGTGGGCGGTGGGGGGGGGGGACAGTTAGGACCACAAAGGCAACAGGCTCTGTTCCTTCTGGACTCAGTGGGGCGGGGGGGCACCAGGCCTGGAGGCAGTGGGAGGGTGTGGGATGGGGGAGGGGCTCCTTCCTGAAGACATGCATCAGTGCCTCAGAGCAAGGCTTTCACCACAGCTCTTCTGACAGCCAAGGAAGGCTCCAGGCAGTAGGTTAAGGATGGGAGCAGTGATTCTAGTAAGAAATGGAGAAAGGGCTTTCCAGGAAATGCCATTTCTGCCTTCAGAACCAGGGGCACACCTTCTCCTGGGTGTTAGAGAGAAAGTTCAAAGCAAGAATGAACCAAACGGTACACAGGTCTTTTTTCTTGCTATCATCTCCCCCTACCCCCAACCATCTCTCTCTCTCTCTCTCCCTCTCTCTCTCCCTCTCTCTCTCTCTCTCTCTCCTCTCTCTCTCTCTCTCTCTCCCTCTCCCTCCCTCCCTCCTTCCCTCCCTCCCTCCCTCCCTCTCCCTCCCTCCCTCCCTCCCTCCCTCCCTCCCTCCTTTTCCCTCCAGAACGTCCTGGCCTGATCACTCTCTCTTATGCTAACTTTAGCCACTGGTCTCCATCTCTGCATCACCTTTAGGTGATGGATTTCTCTCTGTGTCTGCCTCTCTCACACTGTCTGTCGCCTGCCTGCCCACACCTTATGTAATACTAGAACCGTCCACCTGCAGGCCCATGGACACTGATAGGGGGGCGGGGGCAGTGCATGGGCCCTGTGACGACTGTGCCTTGCAGCCTGGGGCTTTCCCTCAACCCTTCCCCATGGTAGCCAACACCCTCCTCAACATGGCTTCCTCTCCAGCCTGCACATCTGCCCCTCATCCCCGGGGCCTCCCTCCCTCTCTCTGCCAAGCTCTATCCCCACAGTGGTTGGGCTACTGCTCCTCCAGGAACAGCTGGTACCTCTGGAACCCACCCCTGCCAAGAGGCTGGGGAAACATTGATCAAAGGGGAGAAATCCCTGCTGTACATGGAAATGTCACAGCCATCTCTCCTCCCAGCCTGTCATCCCAGACAGGCTGCCTTCCAGCTCTTCAGCTCCAAGTACCTGCCAGGGATACTGAGCAATACCTTGTCCCAACCCTCCCAAAGCTTAAAGGTTCAAATGTGTCCCACGGTGCCTCACCATGAGTGGACTCCAAAGTATAGTTGGTCAACATGGAGCAACCCCCACCCTCCTCATTCTGCAGCCTTGGAAGCAGCTAGACCAGTCTGGCCAGTTTCTGTCCCAGGCTTTGACCTAGGCGCCCTGGCTCATAGCCAGATTGGCTGGAGGTTGGAACCAATTGACAGGTGAAGGGGTGCAGATGTGTACCCCACAAACCTCACCTCTCTAAGCACCTCACTACGGCTGCTCCCTGGGGCCCAGTAGGCCAGAGGTGGGATTGTGAAATTGCCTGTGTTTATAAGGCAGAAAGAGCACCCACAATCGTCTTCATCTGTCCCAGAAAGGGTTTCATGGCTGCTGGGTGGACAGTTGCCAAAGAGAGCATTTGGCTAAAGCATTTGAGGTGGAGGTTCTGTGTACATGGAACCGTCTCCCAGGACTGAATCTCAACATGTCCACTTCGCAGGAAAGGAAGTATGTGTCCATATTCCCCAAGTCTTCCTCCCTCCCGCCCCTTTATCTTTCTGGCCTCTCAATTTTATTGAAGCAGACACCACTTACTCTGCAGTGAAATGGTTAATGATCTGTTGGTTAATATAATCCAGCTAGTTGTTTTCAACATCATTATTTGCTTCAGTGAATTAATTATTTTGTATTATCCTCCTTACATGTCTCTACTGTTATTGTCAAATATTCTCACTTGTCAGATGCTCAGAAGGCCAATTGCAGGCACTTCTGTCCTTTGACCTTTGAACTCCACTGACAGCACATGGCCCCATCCTTTCTTCCCAGGGACTATCAAAAGGACAGGAGGTGGTGGGGGGCAGGAGGAGATTCTACACTCCCAAGTACTCCTCTCTCCACCTCCCATTCCCTCACCACTCTTCCTTTTGATGGTTTTCCTTGGATTGATAAAATTTGGTAAGATCTATTAAGTGACTGCTATAGCTAATATTTATTAAGAGGTTACTATGTGCCAGACACTGTGTGATTGTACTTAATTTCACGCCTGACATCTCATGACGTCCTTATGATTATCCCATCAAGTAGGTGCTATTTCCCCCTTTTTTACAAATGAAGAAACTGAGGTTTAGAGCGAGAACCTCACTTGCCCAGAGCTTCATAGAAGAATCAGGATCCAAGCCCACCTCTGCTTCACCTGATGTTCTCATCTATACAAGGAGAGGCTGACTGCCACACTGAGTGGAGAGAGAGATGGCTGGCCAAGAGCAACAAGTGTGAAGACTAGCATTTACAAAGGACTCGATGGTGTTACTTCCAAGACACTCTGCTGACAGCTCACCCTCCCTCACCCCCCACCACCACCCCGCTGCCCCCAGAAGCTAAGTATATACAGGAATCATTTGTCACTAACAAATCATTCTTTGAATATAACACTAGCTAAAACGCGAGTTGGCCTTAGTTCCAAAAAGGTCTTACACTTCCTTTTGTTGATGCAGTGAGGGGTTAGGGCAGTTAGAGATGCGAGAGATCATCCCCCTCTTTTCACGGAGGAGGAAACAAGAAAGGCCCCTGGTCACCGGCCACCAACCTGCTCTCCTCTGGACAAAGGGGCTGGAGTTTCACCAGCCAAGGCTCTGGGCTGTGTCTTGGCTTGCTTATTAAGAACTGCATGGGCTTAATTTAAGGGGCAGTTCCATTCTCTCCTGCCTCAGAGATGGCATTTCTGCTAGGGTGCTTTTGGCAGCTCTCAGCCTGGTCTGTTTGACATGACATCTGCATCTCGTGGGCAGCCACAAGCCTGCTCTGATTGTACAGCACTAAACTGGAAGAAGCAACAATCACACCACCCATGCAGTCAAGAAACACTTGTGAAATGCCTACTATGTGTAGTGATTAGTAGGCCCAGTGCTGTGAAGAGTAAACGATGTGAAAATATTGAGAGTCCAAGAGCTGCTAGTTGCTTTTCCTGCACTATCGCATTTCTTCTGAAGAGCAGCCACCTTGCAACTTTTTCTGAAAGCAAACTCTGTGCCAGGTGCTGTTCCCGGCATTTTCCACGTATTCATTTGTTTCATCCTTACCTCAACCTTATGAGTTAGGTATTGCCCCCATTCCACAGCTGGGGACACTGAAGCTCAGAGAGGGTACTTAAGTCCAAGTAGCAAGTTCCAATGTCCCACAGCTGGGAAGGGACAGAGCTGGGAATTACTCTTCCTGTGTGAGGTCATGGCCCTAGGGAGTGGTTGGAAACACTGTTCATAGAGACACGAACAGTAACACGGAATCTAGTCCAATTCCCTGTTTATAGACAAAACTGTAGCTCAGAGAGGGATCTGCCTGAAGTCACACAGCTGATTGGAGGCATAGCTGGGACCAAAGTCAAATTTGTCATCTCTCAGGCTGATGGTCTTTCCACCCCAATAGCTGCTGCAATGATTAGCCCCGGGCCTAACCTCTACCTTCTACCCCATATAATGGCCAAGGCTCTGGCCCATGGGCTTGGCAAACATCATAGGCACTTGGGGTGCTGCCAAGGGGCACCTTGGACCCCGTAGACTCCTTCTTCTGTGCAGCTGAATTCCCGTTGGCTGTTGATGCTCTCCAAGGAGCCAAATGTTAGAGGGGGTGAGAAATGGATTTTGCACTTGAGCTCGTGCTCACTGGCCCTGGCTTGGTGTCCTGCTTTTCCATAAATCTATTCCCTCCTTGAGAACTGGACCGACCCAAGTCATGCCCTTCCCACAGCTGGTCATAACAAATCTGAATTACTGAGCCTGGCTGTCAGCCCCCACTCCTACTTCGCTCCTGATGGTGGCCAGGCCCGTTGTCACCAAAACCCACGGCCCCATCCTGGGCTCACTTTTTCCCCCTCGTTATCCCACTTGCCAGTGTTCCCCTCAAAAAACCCAGCTCCATATTATTTGTCAAAGAGACAATTAGGAAATGGCCCAATGTGCTTCAGTATAGGGATGTAAAGAACACTCATTCCTAGGGAATAGGCAGGTGCGGACAGTCTCCCTCTGGAGGCTTGGGAATAACATGCGAGAAACTTGTGCTATGACACGGTCAGTGGAGTCTGTGCCCAATGGGCACGGCTCTGCCCAAACCTGCACTTGAAAAAGGGCCTAGAGGGATTATTTTAAAAATGGTAACAGTAGCTGTGTTAGGAGGTGAGCCTGTAATAATTTTCCCCTCTGGTTTCCAAACGTGGCTACATTACTTTTATAATAATAACAGCGAGAAAAACAGCTCCTTCCTCAGAACTCACTTTCCTGTAATAACCCACCAGGCATTGCCTTCTCCACCCTTCACACTCACCGGAACCCACAGGGTTGAGTTATGGTCGGGTCTTCCTTCAAGGAGTTGTGGCTAGTAATAAGGTAGGTTGACCCAGATGCTGGAACCCTGCTCCCCTGGGCGTAGAGGCAATATTTCACTTATCCCCTCCTTCGCATCCACAAACACACACACACACACACCTCTCCCGCATTCACACACACAACCACCCGCTCATGCACGCACACATATTTCTCTCTCATGCACACTCACACACATTTTTCCCACACACTCTCCCCACCCCACCCCACCCCTACTCTCCCCCAGTTCTCTGAAATCACTGCAGTGCAAGGCCCACAATAAGGGCTGCAGAGTGGATTCTTGCCCAGCACTGGCTGACTTGCTGGGGACAGAGCTGGGTTTTGGATTAACTCCCCTAGAGTCAAAATTTTATACTGACAAAACTACCTGAACTCTCATCTGGCAGAGGTCTAGGATGAGAGTTAAGTGGCTTAGAATATTTTCTGGTAAACACTAACAATACAAAGCCTTACAGCCACAGTGCCTGGGTTTGAATTCTTGCTCTACCACTCACTGGCTGTGTGACCTTGAACAAGTTACTTAGCCTCTCTGTGCCTCAGGAATAATTCCTACTTCCTAGGGCTGTTATGAGGACTAAGTGATGTAATATTTTCAAAGCAGATAGAACAACACCCAGCAAGTTGTGCATAAATAAAAAAAAAAAGAATTATTTAACTGAAACCAGCATTAGCTGTCCATTCATTCAGTGCCTCTCACTCATTCAGTATTTACTGAGCACTTACTGAGTTCATTAGATCAGACATAAAGGGTACATATCTCATCATCTAGTAGGAAAAACACACGCAACAACAACAGGAAAAAATATTTTTTTCTTTTCGGAAAACGTGATAATTTTAGGCAGTGATTTTGCACACGATTCTCAGAAAGGCCAAAAGAACATTTACTTATTACCAAGTAAACTTAAAAAGAAACAAACAAACAAAATCTGTCCACAGTTCAATTCTTTGAATCCATTTAAGACATTGAATTCGGTCTAACTGATTTGTGAATTTAGACCAAGGCCGGGAGTACACACCAACCTTTTGGAAAAAATTCCCATTCAGTGCCATCTATTCAACCTCTCTGGATATTTTTCTTCCTGCCTCCCTTTCCAGATCTCCTTGATCACCCAGAAAACAATCTCTAGGTTCACCCCCAGTACTCAGTTAATGGGCGGCGAAGGGGATATGGGTTCAATCGGACCCACCCTCCGTCATTAAAAACAAAAACCAGAACACAACTTATAAATATCTGGGACACGGAGGGAGAACCCGGGGAAGCCTCGGTAACTGGTAACCTCGCCACTGATGAACTGAGAACAGCTGCGTTTGAAAACCTCGGTGGTTTAACTCAAACCACTTTGGGAGTTGGTTGCTACAGCTGGTTTAATACCTGATGGAAAAATGAAAAGTCAATCCGCACCCTGCCCCACAGTCCACTCAATTCTTTTGAATGACATCGCCTTTACACGCGCCGAGGCCAGTCCCGCTGGTCTGCGTCTGTGGCTCAAGCCGCCCACATCACGCCGCCGAGTCCGGGTCTCCTGGCCAGAGCCTCGCCCGGCTCCCCCGCGGCGGCGCGTGGGCCCACCCGCCGTCTGCCTCCGTCTGCTGCTGGCGCGCCCTCGCCCTGCGAGCCGAACCGCCGTGGGAAGCGCCGGGCACTGGGAAGCGGAGGCTGTCACTAGGTCGCCGCGGGCCGGACTGTCCGTCCCCAGCGCTGCCCCGACCCACACCGCCGCGGGCAGCCCCCTGCCGCCCCCGAACTTCAGCCGGCAGACGCTGGACGTGCGCTCTGGCCACTTTCCTCAACTCCGGGTGCCAGAATCGCGTTGCCAGACCCCGGGCAGGAGCGAGCCTGCCCGGCCCCCTGCGCAGCGCCCGGGCTGCCGGTGCAAAGGCTCGGAGAGCGAGCGCTGCGCTCCCGCGGGCTGGCGGGCTGGCGGGCGGCCGCGGGGGGACCGCACCGCCTCCGAGGGCACCGGCTCAGCCGCCGGGATTGCGATATTGATCAAGGGCTCCGAGGCGCGGGTGACATTCATCTCCCCGCACTTGCGTCTTTCCGCGGAGGGGCAGGGGCAGGAAGGAGCTCCCGGGAACAGGGAGCGGGCGTGCGGAGAGGGGCTGCGGATGAGAGGGTACCGGGACGAGTAGGGAGCTCATCTTCAGAGCCTCCTGTCCCGGGGCCGGGGTCCGCCTGGGGGGGTGGGAGCTTGGACTCCCAAAGCCTAAAGCGATTCTCTGCACAGAGCCGGTTACCCGGGTGGGCGGACCCCCTCCCCCGCCAACATCCCAGCAGCTTCGCCACCGCGATTTTTTTTTCACCTGTGTTGTCCCTCCACCCACCCAACGCCGGCTCCAAAGGTGCAGGGAGAGGGACTTGGGCAGCCCCTCAAACCCCGGCCGCGCCCAGACCTGTGCGCAGCTCTGCCCAGCGACCCCACCACCGCCACCACCGCCACCACCGCCACCACCGCCACCACCGCCAGCAACACAGCTCACCCACGTCCCGCGCTGGCCCGGGCTGAGCGCGCCCGCGCTCGAGAGCTACCGGCTCGCTCTTACCTTGACGAGCCGGAGCTGCGGGTGCCGTCCCATCCTTGGGTCGCTCGGTCACCGTCCCGAGTGCCTGGGTCCCTCGGACATCCCAAAGGGGCGGGCCGGAGGTCGCGGGCTCAGGAGGCTGGGATGGGCGGCCGGGCTCCTCCGTCGCTGCCCGGCCCGGCCAGGCGTGCTCTCGCTCTTCCCTTCCCGGGTAAGTCCGGCCGCCGGTTCCTGACTCAGCCCCGCAGGCAGCCGCTTCTTGCCCGCGGGGAGGCCGCCTCGCCCCGCCGTCTGCCCCTGGGTCCACGCCGCCACTCGCCTCGGCTCCCCGCCCCCTCGCCGCGGCGTCCCCTCCCCTCGGTCCCTCTCCCCTCCCCTCCGCTTCAGTCCCTCCTCCGCGCGTCGCCCCCCTGCTTCCTCCTGCACCTTGTCTCCCGGACCCCTCCCCTTCCCCCGGCCGGCTTCCCGCACCCTCGCCGCGCCGACCCCCTTTCCCAGCTCCAGGGCTTGCGGCGGTCGGCGGGGCGCGCGCTGGCAGCGGTGGCGGCCGCCGCAGGGGGAGAAGCAGGCGGTGGGGGGAGCGGGGGGGGCGAGGGACGGGAGCAGAAGCAGCCTCCGGCCTCTCGCCCGGCTTGAAATCGGGGCCTGGGGCGTCCAAGGCAGTCCGGGGGAGACTTGGCGGACTCAGGTGAATCTATGAGAGCAAGACTATTGGAGGCTGGGGAACAGGGCGGCCCCTACCGAGCAGAGCCGCGGCGGAAACCCGGTGAAGAAATGGGAACTGCGTTCGGGCCGTTCCCGCCCTGAAGCGGGCCGGGAGAAGGTTCCTGCGGCCCCCACTTCAGCAGGGCGGGGGTGTTGGGCCGAACCCCCAGAGCCTTTGGCACCGACAGGCCAGGTGCTCAGAGACGCGAAAGCTCTGCGGGTGGAATCCTTCTCGTTCATTCACTCAACTCATTCGTTCGCTCCTTCATCCATTCATTCATTCTACAGACTAAGCGCCTGCCCAGTTTGGGCAAGGGGCTGAACCTGGGAATCCCAAAATGACGGGGAGACGGCGGTGCCTTGCAGGAGTAGCCGTCATCTGACCACCGCGCAGGAGAAAGCGGAGCGCGCATTGCGCTACGGTGGGGAAAGCATCTAGGAATCCAGCGGGCAGCGCGCGGAGGAGGCCACAGCGCCCCCTTTGGGCCGAGCCGTCAGGGCAGGGTCCGCCGCCCTGCCAAACCTCCCGCTCTTCCTCCGGGTTAGCTCCCTGGCTCCCCAGCGCACCTCCGGCTGCTTACTGGGAAGTAGCCCCTGCCTCTTCCAGCCCTTCCAGTTGGGCAGAACTTTTGACTTCTCCTACCTCTTCTTTCCAACCGCCAGAGCTGAAAAGGGAGGTAGAGAAATCACTCTTCCCTGAAGAGCCTCGGCCTGCTAAGCCGCAGCTTACTCTGGAGCATTTCTGGTGGAGCACGGTCCCGGAGTGGTGGTCAGAAGCCTTCGAAATCAAACGCTGAACCTAACTGTCCTGGATTCTGTGCCCTGCTGTTCCCAATCCCCTCTTTCCTTCCACCCACTCACTTCTTAGCACATTGGGCAAGAGCCAGCGGGTTCATGGGTCCAACTGATTCTTCTTAAAAGGGAGTTATTGTAAGAGGTTCAACATGAACAGTTTACTTATGAGGAAACTGAGACTCACAGCCATGTGGTGACCTGTTCAAAGTCACATAGCTGGTAAGCCTAATCCTTGGCCTCCTGATCCCTGCTCAAAGTGCCTGTAGTGCTGGGCCCTGATGGGGTTTGAGGCTCTGAAGTGGGGAGGGGCATTGCCCCGGAAGCCAGCTGGTCACGGTGGCTTAGCCACACAGGGTGGCACTTTCTAGATGAAGCACTCAGTCTGGAGTCTTGCAAAACCCCATTTGGTTAGTGCCCCAGAGCTTGTCATGCTGAGTTTGGAACTAACTGACCCCAACCAATTCCCAGAAGAGATGGATACACCAACCAGATTGCACCAGTGTATTGCTCTCAACCAAAAGAAAATGCAGGGCAGTCTAGTGGAGTGCAGGTTCTGGAGTCAGACAGCCTCTTGGCTCTTCTGTTTACAAGCTGTATGAACCTGGGAAATTATTTAACAGTGCCTCTACTTTCTCATCTATAAAATGGGGGTAGGAATACTTACCTCTTAGGGTTTTAGGGAGGTGCAAGTAAATCATTATCTTTGAATGGCTTAGAATGGTGCCTGGTGCGTAACAGAGTTTCAAGGTTAGCTATTGCCACCATCACTACCACCACCACTGAGGGGACCAGATGCTCAAATGTATGGGCAATGTGGTCCCTCCCTCTAGGCAATTCCTGTGGAAAGCAGAATTCTTGATGAGAAGGTCACAGCAGTGGGGTCTTGTGGAATCAGAGGAGAGGAAGCTGGTAGGTCCTCAGGAGGTTTGCCCAGGCCCTGCAGAGGCCTCACTCCCCAGCTCTGCCTGACCTTGGAGCTGACTCTCCAGGGACCAGACAAGCTCCAGATTTCCTGATTCCAGGTATTTCTCTGCTTAATAAACACCATCAAATGTTGCCTTTCTGATCCCTGTGGTTCTCCCCTTGACTTGATCTTTAAATATGCTAATATATCGATTGGGCTGTAATCAAGTCTTGTTCTTCCTGTCTTTTTGGCCTGGGATTCTCTTTCCAAAGGGGCATTTACAGATGGCACATTTCATCGCCCCTCCTCTCCCCTAGGTGAGAGGAGGAGGGCTTCTGTATCACTCCAAGACGTACTTATTTATGGTTTTGGCCTTGACTGCCTCAGGGTGTTCATGAGAGCCACATTTTTAACACCCCTTCTGTGAAAGGATTCCACATCCCCTTTCATTTGTCCTGAAACTGCTTCCTTCCACCTTCAAGAGCCTGGCTGTTATCTGCTCTGATGCCACCACCAGAAGTGGTCCATGCCTCCCCCACTGCACCCCCCTCACCCCAGGTGCTCCAGCCTGAAGGCTCAGGGTGGTCTTCTTAGGCAGCCTCTGCACACCCTCCTCAGGACAGACTGCTGCTCCATTCCAGCATTCTCTTCCCTACCTGACCCTTCCCAAACTCTTTTCTGACCCCTTCCTGGCCTCATCCTCTTCCTGTCCAGGCCCACGCGGCTTTCATTCATTTAACATGCCAGAAATGGAAGAAAGGGGAAATATGAGGAATCCAAACAGGAGTAAAAGACAATTCCAAGTCCTTCCAGATGTGAGAACAATTAGTGAAGGGCTGCCCCCTGAGCCACTGAGGGCTCCTCAGCTGACCTGCCTGCTTCTTCTCTCCTCAACAATCAGTCTGTATCAATTGAGGGAAAGTGTGCTTACCCCAGCATAATTACCATATTTTTGCATTTATTCAGTGTGGGGCCCAGCAAGGGAAGGCTCAGCCTGTAGGGTTCCCTTGGCATTAACCCTGGGTGTTTCAGTGAGGCCAATAGCCCAGAACCATACTTCGTAGCCAATGTGTGCCAAAGAACCCGTTCATGGTTTTAACATTTTTAATCTGTTTCAGAATGATACTATTGCAAAATACAGTGGGAATTATTAGCAAAATGAAATAAAACATAAAGACATGCAAAATGAAAGCCCAAGTTTTAAAACTATTAGATCTAATGGACATAAACATACCCTGTCAAATTGCTTTTACATTTCTAAATGCTCCCTCTCAATCTCTGCGCTTAACCTTGTCATGGACTGGTAGAAAATAGTTTGCAGACAGATCATGCTCGAAATAGCACTGGTCTAGAATGCTTCCGAAGTATAAGGTCAGGAAAATGGCCTCGTGGAGGGACCGGCTTATAAAACCGCATGAACATCAAGGGAGATGGTGTTAATTACTCCATCCATCTGTGCATTCATTCAACAAACATTTAATGAGCAGCGTCTATGCGCCAGTCACTGTTGGACGGGAAGGCTAATAAAGATGAATATAACAGAGCCCAGGTCCTCAAGATGTTCACAGACTGGAAGCGGAGGGGAGATAGCCACTTTGATAAGCAATTACAAGCTATTGAAATTAGGTTAATAATAGACCATGGGAGGGAGGCACAAATATTAATTCTGCCTAGGTCCATTGGAAAAGGTTCTACCAAGGACGTGATGTTGTGCTGGGGTTTGGAGGAATGCCTTCAATACCACGTGGCCAGCAGGCACTCAATAAATGAATCAAAAGTGTGTAAAGCACTCTGCACTGTGCCTGGCATCAAAGTGTTAGGTGTTTTTATGATTAAATCTTATAAATCATCATCATCATTCTAGTCCTGCCAAATACTGTGCTTAACTTTGGCTTGGGGCTGTGGGGTTATAGGTAGCTGGGTTGGGGGGAAGAGAGAAAACTGGTCTTGACCCACCCCCTTTAGTCAGAGGAAAGGTGTTCTAGAGGAGGTGTGGTGGGAGTTGGGTATTGAAGGAAGTGGATGTGAACGGGTGAAGAAGAGAGAGGGAGACCTTCAAGGCAGGTCCTCCCCCCCCCTCAGAGACACAGGCAGAGGAACAAGCATGGTGCAGGAGAGGAGACTGTCTGATGGGGATGAGTGCTGGGAGTGCAGTGACGAGGTGAGTCTTGGCAGAGTTGGCAGGGGCGTGGGCAGAGACGGGCTGAGGAGCTCCTTGGATAAAGGGCTTGAAATTATTCATTCCCCCATTTAAAATGATGGATAATAACAATACTAATTAGGATTTGTATGGAGTTGGTACCATACCCAGCTCTTTTACATTTTCTTTCTTTTTTCCTTTTATTTATTTTAAAGAAAACAGATTTTATTGCCCAGCAATTAAAAGTATTCAAATGTGTATTTTCTACATAATTTATTGTTTGAGGTGATTCGTGTTAAATAAAATATTAATTTTCATAATTTGCTTCAATTCGTGTCTTCCTGACCAGTGCTTCATTTTTCCTTCTAAAATATTGCATGACACACCTCTGAGGCAATGAATTTTTAAACGTCACAGCTAAGGACTTGGACATTCACCTATATGCTTGTTCCAAGCAGGTGTGCTCCTAGTGGTTTAGTCATTCTCTGTGTGAAGTTTTTGGAAAAATTCATCATGACAACTTTTATTCATCTTCAACTCATAGGCTCTGTTGCACCTTGAAAAGGCCAGTGATGGGCCCACAGGCGCTGCTGGCAGGGCTACACGGTCCCCATGGCTGAACAGGGCCTTCCTCCCCAAGCAGCTGGGCGGAATAGCAAACACTTTCTCATTTAATCCTTATGACAACCCTGGGAACGAGGTATTAATAGCCTCACTTTACAGATGAGAAAGCTAAGCTCAGAGGTTGATCCCCTGCCCAAGGTCACACTGCTGGCTTTGGCATAGGCAGGATTGCAGCTTGATGTCCCCAGCTCCCGCTCCAGATATTTTCCAGTGGACCACGGAGAGGTGATTTGAGCCTGGGCCCCCTCACCCCACCCCAGAGAACTGTGATTCCACCTGTAGGAGGTCCTGGCCCCAGGAAAATTATGTTCTAGGACCAAGTTTTCCTTTTTTCTTTGCTTAGTGGATGGACAAGGGAGGAGCAGAGGTGAAACAAGCCACAGGACAGAGCTTGACAATGACAGCAGGCAAGGGTGGGCCACTCAGCCAGAGGGCTCCTCAGGTGACCTACCCACTTCTCCTCTCGTCAACTCTGAGTCTGTATCAACAGAGGGCAAGCGTGCTTACCCGGAGCACAATTACCATATTTTCACATTTATTCAGTGTGGCCAAGAGGGCCACTGAGGACATTTGTTTTTAAGAAAACTCTTGAAAGGTAAGTATTGATACCCTGAGAACATTCTGGAATTGAAATCAGATCAGAGGTGCCAGCCAGAAGTGCAGAGTCAAAAGAAAGGGTACGCCCTCATATATCTTTACAGAGAAACAGCATCCCGCTAGCCTAGGTGGGTGGTTCTCAACCTGGGGTTCTTCTGTCCCCCCCAGGGGATATAAAACATCCAGAGACCTTTTTGGTTGCCACCATGAGGAGAGCTGCTGGCGTTTCGTAGGCAGAGGCCAGGGATGTCACTCATCCTGCACAGGACAGACCCCACAGCAGAGAATAATCTGGCTCAGCGTATCCGTAGGGCGGAGGTTCGGGCCCCGTGACCCAGACAATACATCGGTACCATGGACAGCAGAAACCCGGGCTTTCCGTGGGGCTACTATCCAAACCAAGACACCGTATTCTGTGTGAAAATCACAGGAAGCCTTGGGCTCCCCACTCTGCGCTTCCTGAACTCCACCATGTCCAAAACATGGAAGCCCCAGGGAAGGCACTGGGGTAACAAAAATGGTGGAGGGCGTCCTGCTTAAGGCCGCCCTGCTGGTAGTTTACAGTAGAGCCAGGACTCGAGGACTCGGGTCTGCTGTGAATCTTCTTCACCCCCTTCCCCAAGCTAGCGCCCAGGCCTCCCCCTTCTACCGCTTTTATAGGTATAGTGTGTTCCTTTTTTCCTATTCATCAAATCCCATTTAGATCTGGGAGGGCTCTCAGAGAAACTTGCTGGCCTAGTCGATAAGGTGCTATTGCTTCCATTTTCCAGATTGGTACACTGAAGTCTACCGGTTAAATATTCAAGATGCCTGTCTGTTCTTCCCAAGAGCTGCGAGCTCCTGGAGGGCAGAGATTGCTTCCCAGTCATCTCAGCAGTCCCAGCCTCTGGCAAAGTCCTGCAGCTCAGCAGATGCCAAATGCAGTGTCTGCAGTTCATGGACAATTTTCCCAGTGGATTAGACCCCAGGTGTCTGCCTCCAGGGCAGTGCACTCTGTAGGCACCCACCCTTTTCTGGATCCTTCTCACAACTAGTGAGGCATCCCTCAATTCTGAGGTTGGCCTCACCCCAGCCATGGGTGGGGGCCCCCAAAACAGGTAGTTACAGGTTCTTGGTGGGAAACCATAGCACTGAGCCTCAGCCCAGCCTTTTCACTCCTTCCCTCCTCTTCCCTCAGGCATTAAAAAGGGCTCGTGGCAAAACAGATTCCCCTCCAGGTTCCTGGGAACGTCTTCACTACCCCCAGGGAAGCCCACCGTAACTGGCCTCCCTGAGCTTCACTGGCCACTTACAATTCACAGAACAAGATAAAGAGAGACTGAGAGACATATCAACCAACTGCAATATGTGGATCTCACTTGGACCCTGATTCTAATAAGTTAAAAAAAAAATTAAACAATTGAAAATATGAATTCTGATTAGATATTTAAAAGTGTGATAATGACATCGTGGTTATGTATTTAAAGTGTGTCCCCGTCTTTTAGAGACACAAACTGAAATATTTACAAATGAAATGACATGGTGTCTGGGATTTGCTTTGAAGTAATATAGGAAGGGAGGAGTGGGTGGGGATATCAAAGAAACAAGATTAGCCGCGACTCATTCACTGAATCTGGGTGATGGGTACATGGGTGATTTTGTATATTTTTATGGATTTAAAACACTCAAAGCATATGAATGCTGCCTGGGACAGCTTAGGGAGCACACAGGCCAGGGTTTGCAAATCATTATCTGTGGAACCTTAAGATTCCCAAGAGATATGTCAGGGACGGAAGCTAGAGATGGGGGGGGGGGAAGTGATGATGAGGAGACAGGACGAGGAGGGGGCTCTGAGGCTGCTCTTTTGTGTGAACCAGTTTTATATATGAGTCCTAAAGAAGATCTCATTTTGGGAAACAGGTTCTGTCCGGAAGAGAAAGCGCTTTTTCCGAGAGCAGGTATGTTGAGGCACAGCAGACAGACCCTGCCTCCTGACGCTGCCTCCTCCTCTCTGCACTGCACCCACTGCCCCTCATAGGCCCAGGTGATGCTCCACAGGCCCCTGGAAGATTCAGTGGACCTGAAGCCTCGGTCCTGTGAGCCACAGCCAGGTGGGGGCTGGGCCACGCCACACCTGCCCTTGGGAACCTGTGGCATGCTGCCTCCCATGGGCCACTCCCTGCTTGATTTTAAAAGCCAGGCCTGTGGCTCGGAACCCTAGCTTTGCCTGCTGCCATGTGTCCAGGCCCCAGGGCCCAGCACCTCCAGGCATGCCTGAGCCACAGAAGTGCTGACCAAGGCTCTGCTCACTGGCCACTCAGCTGCAGCTCATTCCAGAAGGCGTCGGCCTCATGCTTGCCCCTTCCTGAGTCCCTCCGGCATGTGAGGACCAGCCTGAGGCTGGTCACACAGTTCCTTCCCCATGTGGTCAGGGCAAGGGCGTGACAAAGGCTGAAGTTATTGGGTCCCACTTGCTGGCCCAGTGCGGGAGGAGCACAGAGGCTTCCTGAGCAGAGGAGGGGAGAAAGCGAGGGAACTACCCGTGAGACAGGTGGAGGACCCATTCGCAGGAAACAGCCTGGTGGGACTCATGAGGGCACAAAGGGAGAGTGGGCATTTCAGTAACAAAGAAGCTTATGGTGGCTCTGTAGGGGTCTCCCATCTGCCCTTCCACATCGCCCTCCATTTTTCCTTACTGCTGTGTGTCCCAGGGCTGACCCGTGTGACTGATGGAATGGGCTTCCTCACCCTCCCACTTCCTGTTGGGTTCAGCCAATAGGAAGCCTGGCTATAGATCAGCAGAAGGGAGGAGAGTGAGTCCAGGCAGTTATCCCACCAGCTTTCTCCCTGGTGGGTGGCCATAGGCTGGCTATGTCCCTTGATTGAAGGTCCCTGCTGCTCTCATAGCAAGCTCCCTCCATGACTCTCCTTCAGTGTTCTGGTGATTTCCTCATCCCCTTGTCCCTTCGGATCAAAGAATAGTTAGTTCTCCTTGGCCTCAGGACACTGCATGACCCCTCGTGGTTTGCCCATTCTGTGAAAACCTTTATAAATGGTTCCTTTACTAAAGCCTTCTCAAATTATCGGATTCAAGTGGGGTATGTATTTCCTGCTGAGATCTTGGTTGATGCAGGCTGCTCAGAGCTGAGTTTGCAAATGTGAGTACAGTCTTTTCTTGCAGGTGACCCCAGTGAACTGGAGAGATGGTGAGACCTCCCCAGGGGGCCTGGCTGGACAGGACAAGGGGTGAAGGCAGGATGTGAGATAACCCAAAGCAAATGAGCAGAGATCCCAGTGGAAGGCAGGCGGCTGGATACATGGTTGGTAGAGGGGTCAGGAGATCTGCCGGTCTCCCCAAACCTCACTGGAAGGATATTGTTATGGGACAGGGGAGAGCAGGAGGGGGAAGGTTCCAGGAGAAAGCGACAAGGCCAGGCTCTGCTCATGCCTTGCCAGCTGTGCACTGCATGATTCCAGGGGTGCTCTGGGTGCCCAGGCCTGTGGCTGCTAAACTCCCAAGGATGTGCCCCACTGGCTGGACATGAATCTCCTGCGAATCCACCTTCTTTCCTTACTCTGGGTCTTCCCTGTGGACATCCTATGAGGGCCAGAATGAATCCTAGACACCCCAAACTCCTTGCCTTGGTGCTTTCCTCCGTTTCTGCCGGCCGGCTGGATGCCCTGACCCTCTCTAGGACAGCTAGACTGTCTTGGACTGCCACAGCACTGCAGGCCCATTTTTCTCCTGCATCAGTTTCTACCTTACTTTAGGGTTGTGCCCTGAAACCTGCCTTCCAACCCTGGCCAGGCTGTCTACTGCCTGTGTCATGTCTTCTCTCTGGATCTCAGTTTCCTTGTCTGTGAAATGGTAGTGGTGGTGGGTGGTATATTAAGGGACCTCTCCTGTCCCTTTCAGACTTGCATAAATCCATGGATCAACGTCCTTTGTCCCACTGATAGATGATGCCAGAGAAAAGAGCACGCTAACCTCATTCATCTTGTATTCCCCACGGCACCTGGCAGAGGATGCAGCCATGAGGGTTGGATGGATGGGTGGGTGGGTAAGGGGGTAGGTGGATGATAAATCTCCCTGGAGTGGAGAAAAGCAATTCATTCCCCGGCCCTAGTTGATAGAAATGTCCCCTGGGAACTTCCCACTGCCTCTGCCCACTTCCTGACTAATGCTGCATGTCCTCGTTTATAACCTGGTCTTCTGAGCAGACTATCCCCCGAAAAGTGAAAAGTGCATTGGGAGCCAGCAATAATAGCTCTCCTTAAAGGAACACGAGAAACCATCGGCCACAGTGAGCCTAGGGGCCTCGAGAGGAAGAAAAAGTGTTTGTTGTATTTCCTTTTGTTCTCTTTGGATTTTTTTTTTTTTGACATGAGTTACTTTTATAATATAAAGAAGTTTGGGGGGGGGAAGTCATAATTTTTTTATGACAGAATTTTTTTGTAAAGTCATGATTTTTATTTGTTGCTTTCAAAGAGGGAAACATACAGGAGACGCACTTGTCAACTTACATCCTTTGGTGCCTTTGGAATTTTGTACCTTGTGAGTTCATCATCTATTAAAAAATAAATTCAAATTTAAGAAGTCACTAACCAGTGCATAGATATCCTTATAGAGAAATGAGACACTTTTACATGCAATGGCTCGCTTAACCTCATCACAACCCTCAGTAGCCATAAGTACCCCTGTTTTCAGATGAGGAAACCCAAACCCATAGAGAATTAAAGGTTTGCTCAAAGTTCTGTCGTTGGTGAGATGTGGCTTTGACATTCACATCCAGGCTTCTGATCTTAAAGCAGGGTGCTAGTGAGCCTTAGATCACCAGATATACTTCCATTAGGGAAAAACAAATTGGCATTTTGATGTATGACTCAGTCTCTGGAAGCTTTGTTTATCGTGTATCAGTCCCGCTGAGCTCTACCCCATTGGAAGCAGCTGAAATAACAAAGTTCCGGATGTGGCAAAGCGGAGGCCAGAGACACAGGGCTGAGGAGAGCCCGCCACATTGCTGACGTGAGGGGCTCCCTCGCCCACCTGCCACATTCCAGCTCCTCACCTGGACTCTAGACCCCTTAGCTTCATCTTTGGGAATTTTACCTTAAACCTCACTCCCTCCAGGAAGCCTTCACCATGTAACTGTGTGGGCTTCCCCTTGCCACTCGAAACACCTTCTCAAGGCGGCTTCCCTGCTGCCCCCCAAGTGCTACGTCTTGTTTACAGCTACACTCCGGCACACCTAGCCCTGGAACTCAATACACAGCAGGAACTCAATAGATACTTGTCAGATGAATGGATAAACCAATGGCCGGGCCACCCTACGTGTCCCCCTTTCTACGTCCTGCATCTGTGCCAGTCACCAATGCACAGGGGGTGCAGGGGAGTGCCCACAGGGGATGGCCACCTGAGGAGTCTGTGCTTGCCAACTCCAAGTCACTCTCCATCCAGGGACACAGTGTGTGGGCAAAGTCGTTGCTCATTTTGTCAATGATTGAGTGTTTGTCCCTCCCAGGATGCCCACCCCTAGTTCTGATTTCCCACAAGGCCCAGAAACCTGGGGGCTGGGGTGCTGTGGTGGGTGGAGGAGCCACTGCCCCTCCCAGGGGCTGAGCTCTGATGGTGGGGTGGCAGTGGCAGTGATTGGGGAGGGGCTATGGAGAACTCGAGCAGCTCCTGGCCACTCCTGAACAGTCTTGCCTTTGGTTTTAACTCAGCAGAGCTGTGTCCAAATTGCTCATTTCTACGTTTTCACCATCTTTCATCTCTCCCTCTGCTCAGCCCTGCCTCACCTCTCCCACCTCCTGAGCTACTTCTCCCAGAATGACAGGAGAAGACCAAAGGACAGCCAATTCCATTCTCTCTGGAGCTTGTTCAGACTTTCAATCAGCCCAGCCCGGCTCACCCCCTGGCAGCCACCCCGGGCACTGCCCACCTTCCCTCCAACATCCCCTTCCTGACAGCTCCACCTCTCTCCCATCCTCCCCTCCTCCCTGCCCTGCTCCTCCTCCACTCAGCAGCAGGATTTCTGCTCCAGGGCAATTTCAGCATTCCTGAACCCTGGGAAAGCCCAGACCCATTAATGAGCTAAAGCAGACCTGGTCTCCAGGCTATGGCGCTGTATTTATTAATTCCAAACCCTTGCTCATCATTATTCCAGCAGTCCAGTGGAGCCATTTCCTAGGCCCCAGTATGAGCTGGGCCTTCCCAGGGTAGGCGTGGTGATCCTGAGGACATGGCCCTTTTCCTTGTAGAGTTATCATCTTGCAAGAGCAGCTGCAACTCAGAGCGCTCCGTGTGTGAGAGGAGATGTGTCTGCTGAGAAGCCAGCAGAACTGGAGTCTCATCTGGTCCATGCCACCAGCCAGCTGTGTGACCTTCCTCTGTGTGGACCTTAGCACTTCTATTTGTAAAATCAGGGATTGAACTAGGTCAGCATTTCCCAAACTGCAGTTTACAACCCATTACAAGCCGGTGAAATAAATTTAGTGAGTTAGGACCAGCATTCAAAAAGAAACGAAACAAACGTTTCAGAATCAGAGCACCGCACAGGGTAGAGACAAGTATTACACACAGGAAATTCGTTCAGTGTAGGTATGTGCATGCGTGTGTGTTTGCATGATTATCTATCCATGCGTGGCTGAGTGTGCATATGTAGTATTGTGTTCATGTGTGTTGATGTGTGTTTTATGCTTGCGTGTGTCTCTGTGTATGCGCTGGGTCACAATATAGAGTGGATTTCTCACCATGGGAAGAAATCCTGGTGTACTTGGTCCCTAAGGCTCTTCTGGCTCTCACACTACACAATCCAAAACGCTGTGAGAAAAGGGGAGGGACCCTGAGCCACTCATCCTAGCCATGGGAGGGGAAAGGCTTCACAGAAGAGATGGTGGAATATGTACTTTCAGAGATGAGTAGACTTCCATCAACAGAGAAATGTGGTGTGGGACCGGAAGGGAGACGGGGCAGCGACATTCCAGGCAAAGGTACCCCTATAAGCAGAGGCCCCGAGGTGGGACGGTGCTTGGCCTGTCTGGGGAACAGAAAGAAGTCCTGTGAAGCAGGAGCAGAGCGTGGATGGGGGCGTTGTGAGACTGGAAAGGTGGGCTGGGGCCACGGCTCATGGAGGCCGTTGACTTCCACGTGGGGGCTGCTCATAGGGGTTCCGTGGGGAACCAGGGAGGCTTCCAATATCCTGATGTAATGCCACCCACGAAGGACCCCAAGACTCCATGCTCCTCCTGCTCTTCCAGGAAAGGACTTTACAGGCTCATTTATACTAAGATGAGATTGACTCACAGACTTCAGGAACGACCTGTTTTATAGGATGGCTGCTGTTTTACTGCTGGCGAGTGGCTCTAAAATAGAGGAATGTGGGCCATTTTTAGAGCCGGACAGGACTTTAAAGGTATTTCTAATGTTCCCCACCCCCAGGGGAAAAATTAGCATGCAGGGTCTGACAAAGGATTTTGCACTGTATGTGCCACCTCACGGTCTGCAAGGGGGTTTGCACACTGATGGCATTTCAGGGACCTTGATGTTTGTGAGGACGTTTGGGACAAAATACTGGAAGTTGTGAGTCCACATGTCTGAGAATCCAATACACAAATAGACCCACTGAATCTTTCCTTCTGCAGATGAGGAAACTGCAAACTAGAGAGAAGCAACCTGAGCAATGCGGAGCAAGATGGAATCTATTCCTTGCCTGTCCTCTCAAATGATGGTGTGTCGCTGGGGGGTGGCGGGCGTGTGGTGGGTAGAGAAGAGTTAGGATTCCTGGAGGCCAACCAGGAAGCCCTCTGGAAGGTGGCTGCCAACTCAAAAAGCCTGTGGGATTAAAATGCAACAGCTCATCCTGGCTCTCCTCCCTCACAGAAGGCAGCTGCCATTGTGCACTGCTGGATAATTCCTTGACAGTCACTTTAGTTAAACGTGGCCTAACCCTTGGCAGTACGGCCCCAGCACCCAGGCAGGACCTGGACCCCAAACTCATTTCCTTCCTGGCACCAGTGGAGATTGGATGTGGAGCAGGGAAAGGCGAACTCACAAGCCAACTATTTTTAGCCCAAGAATTGGTTGCCAGGGACATAAGCTAATTCCCTGCCATATACCAGGGAAGCAGCCGTGGTGCTGTTTGCAGGGTCTAATTGCGGGGATTTGTAAGATGCACCTTGTCAGCGCAGGGGTTCAAGCTCCTTGTCATCAGAATCAGAGCCATGTGCTAATTCCTTGGGAGAGGGGAAGGGAGTGGGTGGGAGAAAGGCAGGCGCTGTGCCCCCCGCACCCTGGACAACTCGCACTGACCTTGCACTGAGGGTCCTTGAGCCCAAGAAGGGGCAGAGAGGATAAAAGGGATAGAGGCTGAACTGAGGGCCAAGCGGGAGGGGCAGGGGCTACTGGGCCCACAGTTGACAAGACTCAACCTTGACTTTCTTTGTCCTTCAGATCTGGAAAAGGCTCCCGTGGGGGACGCTGACAGCTTTTCTTCTTGCCTATGGAAATAGCACAGGAGGCCACAGACTTAGGTAACAGCAGGAGGGTTTTCAGTTAGACAGAAGGAGGGCCTCCTTGACACGAGGGTGACTGATGGAGGCAGAGGGGACAATGTCTGGACTCTGGTGGCAGTCATGCTTCTGCTCCAAGGAGGGAAGGAGATGAGCAGATACCTAGCAAAGCCCACTATGTGCCGGGCACACTGGGCGGCACCTTGACGGATCTCATTATATTTAATCTTCTGCACAGAGAGCTCTGTACCCATTGCACGGATGAGGAAACTGAATCTCAGGTGAAGACTCGCCCAAGGTCACCTAAGGTCACATGGCAGCCAGGAGAGCAGAGCTGGGATTCGAAGTAGAATGTGTCCAATTCCAGAGCTCTGCTCACCACCTCTCACTGGGCTGGGATCCCAGGAGCTGGAAGGAGGCGGTCCTGTTCCCCTTTATCCCCCCATGCCTGGAATTCTGGGGCAAAAAGATATCCATCCATCCGTCCGTCCAACAAACGTGCCAGGTGCTGCACCAGGCTCCTGGAGCACAGAAATAGAACATGGTGCCCACCTGCAAGGAGCTCAGATGGCGAGGTCATTCCATCCAGCCCCCTGCCCCACTCATCCTCCCCAAAGACAGCAGTCTGCAATTCAAATAGCTCCCTAAAGGAAAGGCTGCAACCTTCCCTGTGTCAGGAAGACTGAGGAAACTTCTGGTAGCCCAAGTAAGGGGTAGGGGAAGAATGGCTTGGACTCGTAGCATCTTGGGGGAAGGCTGGACTCAGGCCTACTTTCCTTATTTAGGAACCTGGAGTAATGATGCAGAACCACCTTATGGGAATGCCAAATGAGAAAACGAAGGTTGAATGCCGCTGGCCATGGGTTCAATTTTCCTGAGATGAGCTAAAATTGGCTTGATCATTACAGCAAAACTCTGTGATCAGGCACTCAGGTCTATGGTTATTTTTACAATTATATATATATATATACATATACATATATATGTGTGTGTGTGTGTGTGTGTGTGTGTGTGTGTATATATATATATATATATATATATGTATATATATATATATATATATGATGTAAAAATCAGAAAGTGTGCAGGATATATCCTGAAAATGCCCCTCCCTTCCCTGCTCTCAGCCACCTGATTCCTCCCTTCAGAGGCTCCAAGGTTATGTCTCTTGGTGCACTCCCACAGAGTCTGCCTATTTGCATATACAAACAATTTGGGCTGCAAATTCCTTTTATTTCATAGGAACAGGCTTATGTAATGGATGGCTACTCTCCTGGCTAGGACCCTAGTAGTCAGCCTCAAATGTAAACCATTCAGAGGAAACATAGTCCTCTCGCCACCAGGCTCAGGACAGGACCACCGTCAGGGGCTTCAGCCCTTCAACCAAACCTGCAGCCAGCAGTGACATCAACAAGGTGTGAAGGTGGGAACAGAACTGACCACCCCAACATTTGTTAAACCAGGCGGAGGGATTTGCTATGTGCTGTTCCTACCTGGGTCCTTTTCCGGCTTAACTATGAACAGAAATGCAGAGAAAAACCCCAGCACTCATGACAACTAGTTCAGTGTCCAGGAGGGGCACAGGGCAGGCTCAGGGGAACCTGGAAGCCTGGTTGGCACCCTCTGGCCTTGACAAGTCCAGCTGGTACACGCCAGGCAAGGCCTAGCTTCTCCCTAGATCTCAGCTTGCTGAGGGTGCCGTACTAAATTCCATTGGTAAGTGTGCATTGAGCACTACATCCCAGGAGGTAAGGAAACCAAGTTGAACAACACTTGGTTCCTCCTTCCAGGAGCTTTCTGTCTAGCGGGAGATGGGTACAACGAACGAATTCCACTCGAAAAGAACAGAATAAAGTGGTGTGGGAGGGTCATGGGGCACAGAGGAAGGACTGGTTCATGTTCCCTGACAGGGGAGTAGGGAAACACCACAGCACCTGAAGGCATCTGAAGTGGGCTTCAAAGGATGTGTAGTTTTGCAGAGGGAACTCAATGAGCCTTTCAGAACCTACAGTGCCCAAATTCTACTTCCTAGTCCACCTCAGCATTTCCAAACTGCAACCTCCAAAACTCTAGTACCCTCAAGAAAAAAATAATTTCCACGATGGAAGAGATTTGGGGAGCAAATGAAAGAGATCTGAGTTCAAAATAAACAGATTTCCTCACTTTAGGACTCCCCAAAGCCTTCACCATGCTCATTGCATGTGAACGTCTAGGAAGGGACCAGAGACTAAGCATTTCCCTTCCTCCTTCTTCTCATCTTGAAGAGTTCCGCGGAGTCCAGTTGGCAAAGGGCTCTCCTGGGGCATTTCTCAGTGAGTGTGGGCTCTGGCAGCTCCACACAGGCCTGGGCTGGCGCTCAGCTCCTGCACGCCACGCAGCTTCGGCCACTGACTATCCATCCACCCAGGCAGGCCTTTACTTGCCCAGTAGTCTCCAGAGGGCTCTTGTCCTGCTCCCCTCCCACCTACAGCCAGGCTGGAGGCTCCCTGCATGCTTAATAGGCCTGCGCCTCAGCAAAGCCCAGGGTGGAGAGCTGGGGGCTCAATGGGAAAGGAAGGAGGAAGGTGAAGGCATCTTTTCACCAGCCAGTCACCCATGTCTGGCCTGCCTGGGTCTGGACAGGCTGTTTCTGTTGTCCCTGTCCCCAAGCAGCACCTGGCCAGAGGGCGTTTCTGATTTTACTGGGCAGGCCTCTGGAGCTGAGCCAAGGCTCTTACCCGGAAGCCCCATCTTGCCTCAAGGGAGAGTGGAGCTGGACAGGAAGGGAAGTCCAGCCCAGAAAAACACAGACTACGCCCCATTCTTTCTCTCCCTCCCTCCTCCCTCCTTTCTTTCCTGTCCCTTTGCTCTCCGATTCTTCATCTCTCTACCTGTCTGATCCCACCTCCCCTTTGGCATACACTGAGTGCTCGTTACGTGCAGAATTCCGCCTTTGTCCCTCCAGAGGTGAGCTTGATGCCCTTCACACTGGATACACCGAGCAGAAGAGAGAGGGGTAGAATGTTCTATTCCTAGGATCAACTCTCTGGCATTTAAGTGCCCAGAGAGGTGGAATGAAGCAGCAGGGCCCATGTGGGCTCAGAGAAAAAAATCAAACATGACTGAGAGCTTATTAGCGCTAAGCACGTGCTAAGGGCTGTGACAGGCACTGGGTAATTTCCTTACCCCCCAAATGCAGTGAAAATTGTGTCATTATCCACATTTTTACCCATGAGGGATCCAATGCTCAGAGAGGGTATGCAGTGTGCCCAGGGTCACACAGGAGTGAGAGGAGACCAGACGCTGTTGACTCCAAAGTGTCTGTTTCTTGGAGGAGGTGACATGGAAGTAGATGTTGAAGGAAGTGATGGGCTGGTCTCCTGGAGAGGCCCCTGAACCAAGGCTATGGGGCAAGAGTGAGTCTGTGGGAGGCGGGCCTGGCTGGAGTTGGGGGAACCAGCCAGGATGGAGAACAGAGGTGAAATAGACAGAAGGGGTTGTTGAGCAAAGTGGCTGGCAAGAGGAGAGGGTGGGACTGGCTTCCGAGAAGTGGCTCAGCAAAGACTCCATGACAAAACGATTTCTGGCCAAGGAGTGGGAGAGACACTGCGGAATCCTTGCAAAAGGCACTAAGATTGTGAAAGGTAAGCTTCTCTGATTTATCTACTGCAGGTTATTCTGTGGGTATTGATTCTCTTTTAATAAAATTTCATTCTGATTTTTTAAAAAAGAAAAATGAGAATGGATGCCTGTGGAGACAGAGAGCTTGGCAGCGAATGGTTTGGTACAAAGGTTCATCCTGGGCAATCAGGCCCAGTCCCTACAGGAAGGGGTTAGACCCTCCGCTGGGTGCAGAAGGGTGCCTGGGGCAGACGAGCGGGCGTGAGACAGACACAGGTGTCAGAAGGGTCCCCAGACTTCAGTGCCTGTCTGCTCTCTTCCCTCCCACCACCATCCACTCTGGGTTGGAGACGACGCTCTTTCCACCCGTCATGCCTCTGCTCAGACACCTGCACCTATGTCGCCCCTGGAGGCCTTCCCTGCACTGGAGGCCTTCCCTGCACTGCCTGGGGAAGCCACATCAGCTCTCTGAGGCTCACCTTGGCTGCAACGCAGGATAATGCCACTGTGTGGAAGCTCTGCTTGCCCTGTGGGTATGGAGTGGTTACAGAAAATAAAAGCACTTTGCAGAATCCGAAAGTTCCCCCCACCGGCAAGGGAGAAGGCTGGGGATGGGGGTGGGCGTGGGCGTGGGGGTGATTCCCACCCTCTGCAGGGCAGGCCTTCTCCCAACTCACGTGCCTCCACACTCAAACTCTCCTTTTCCCCACACACATCCTACCCATTTTCTGTTCCTGAAGTGGGGATGGCATCAGTCAGGTAGGACTGTGCCCTGGAGGGGCTGGGTAGTTTCTTTTTGGCCACCTATCCCCAACTCAAGTAGCTGCCCCCACAGAGCATACGTGAAAGGGGGTGGTTTATTCCTTAGGAACTGCCACACTTGTGCATTTCTATTGGTACATAGATTTTTTTTTCATAAAGCAGAGACATTAAAATAATGATACAAATACTTATCTAATTCCTCCCTTTTGCCTGTTACATGTAAAATGAAATCTTATTTGGAGCAAGATTTAAAGTAATCTCAATCCCTGAGTACAGATGGGTGCTTTCTCATCCAACAAAACTGGTTATCAATCTCCATTTAAATTAATTCTGGCTTCTCCCTTAGTTTTCAAAACCCATGGCCAGGAACTATTCATAGATATTTACAAGCAGTTTGCAATACTTCTTTTAAAAAAAGGTTTTCCAGGTCCGTCTGCCTGCCATGCGAATTGAGCTGTTGACTACTAATTACCTGCTTTCTTTCCTGCTGTACCTTTCCAATTCTTTCTTCTTAAGAAAAATTTGGCCTTTTTAGAAAATAATTACAACACATCTGAGAGATCCGTCATCCCAGGTCTACCGCCTTCTATCAGTCAAGCCTTTCAGGCAGGAACACTCTCAGACCCACGCGATGGCTTCCTTCCAGCTCTCTGTGTGGACTTGGGGCCTGTCTTTTCCAGTCTTCTTTCACCACTCGTAGGACCCACCACACCACTCCTGGGTCAGCCTGCCCAACTCCCCACTACCCATCACCTCTGCTGTGTCCTCTGTCTGGAATGCCCCTCCCATCATGCTTCCTTCAAGGCTCAAATCAAATGTCACCCTCTGTATAGAGCTTTCCAGAACCCCACAAATATGAATAACTGTGAACATGCCTGCTGTCAAATTCTTTTACACTCCGGCTAGTAAAGTGGTTAAGGGCATGGGCTGACTTTCTGAGGATGAGGGACCGGAAATCTTAATTTCTAACGAGCTTTCTTGATAATTCTGATGTAACTAACTTGGATCTGGGAACCATTAGTATAAAGAGGAAAGAGTCTGGAGAAGTGGACAGCGCTAGGTCTAATGTCAGTTCTAGCACTTATTTACTGTGCAACCTTACCAAGTTACTTAACCTCTCTGAGCCTCATATCAACACTTGCCTTATAATTACATAAAAATGGTACATGTAAAGCATTTAGCATAGTGCCTGGCATGCCCAGAACCCTTATAAATGGGGGGCTGATTTTACAATTATTATTATACCGTGTTTCCCCAAAAATAAGACCTGGCTGGACAATCAGCTCTAGCGTCTTTTGGAGCTAAAATTAATATAAGACCGGGTCTTCTATTATAGTAAAATAAGACCGAGTATTATATTATATTTTATATTATATTATGTTATTATATTATATTGTATTAGACCCAGTTTTATATTATAGTAAAATAAGAATGGGTCTTACATTAATTTTTGCTCCAAAAAAACGCATTAGAGCTGATTGTTCGGCTAGGTCTTATTTTCAGGGAAACATGGTATAATTTATTATTATTATTATTGTTGTTGTTATTATTGCTATTACTCAGCTCCCTCCTAGCAAGCCCACTCTGTAGTTCTAAAGAGTGCTATTGCCAGGCAAGTCCCCTGCAGAGAGTGTCTCAAGTTGAAAGACAAACAGATAAAAGGCAGCAATGGGGCTATTTGCTAGATGCTGGGCTCAATGATAGTAAAAGCTCCAGGGAAACCAGAGAGATGAAAGGAAGGGACTCACCATGTTGGTGATATTACCTCATGTAGTGATATCTGCTCAACGTGCTCACCCCAGGTGACATCTGCCAAACATGCTGCCACCCAGCAGCTTTCTACAGCAGCAGAAGAGGCTTTGAGAAGCTTCAGGGCAGGGAAATCATTTGGGGGAGTTCCTGCGGGCTGGTTCAGGGTGCAGCTGGCATCACTCAGGAGACCCCTGCTCCTGGCAGGGAAAGGGAAGAGGTCATGGAGCAAGGTCCACGGTGATGGAAGAACGGAGGGCCACACTGGACCAGAAAGAGATTTCTGAGTGTAGTCTCAAGACGTGGTGCCAATGACCTCCTCCAGGCTGAGTTTCGGGCTTCCCCGCGTTCCCACCTCCATTGCAGTATTCACCACTCTGCTCTGATTGCTTGTCTGCTTCTCCCTCTGGAGGGCAGTGACCTGTGCAAGCTCATCTTGCACTGCTGTCCCCTCAGTCCTGCCCTCCTGTGCACTGACCTCCTTTCTGTCCTCACACCCACTGAGCTGTTTCTAGCCCCAGGGCCTTTGCACTTGCTATGCTCTCTCTTGGCTCCTGGCCCCTGGCTCCTGGCTCTTTCTCCTCAGTCTTCAGGTCCTAGAGGGCCCTCTGTAGACTGTCCCTGTCCAAAGCAGGTCACCCAACTGCTCTCCTTCACGACACCTGCATATTTCCTTTATAGCACCTACACAATCTAGAATCATTTTGCTTATTAATTATGTACTTGCTTATTGTCTGTCTTCTGTGGAGGGGAACATAGGAGTTCCATGGAAGTGGGAATGTCTGTTCTATTCATCTCTTGGTGTTCAGAACCCAGAACCCAGTGCCTGGTGCAGAGTGGGAGCTCAGTGAATATTGTTGAATGGTTTCATAGTTTGGTCACCTCAGGCCTTAGCAGCAGGCACAGTGCCAGGAACATGGAGCTGCCTAACGAATGCTCGCTGAATAAATAGATGATGTCCTCGGCCACTCCCAAATTGGTTTAGTACCAAGAAATCTTAGAGTGATCCCAGGGCTAGAAATCCATTTATTCAACAATATTTATTGAACAACTACTATGTGCCAGGCACTGAGCCAGGCTCAGGGGACAGCAAAAATCAGAGTCCCCGCATGGTCTAAATCACAGAGGAGAGGTGGTTAGCTGGGGGGGAGCGGTTTTCTGGGATGCTCTCAACATGCACTTTTGCTCTCATCCTTTTTTCTGAGTTCTGGGATATTCCAACAATGCCATCATTGTTGTGTTTTTGGTTTAGGGGTTTGCTAGCGGGGGTTTGCTGGCAAGGGTTTGAATGTTGGAGGAGCCAGAGGAAATTGCTCTTTATAAAGCAAGATCAAAGCAGCCAAAGCACAGCAACAAAGCGTCTCCCCTCTCCCCATCTCTGTCCCTCTGCTTCCGTCCATCTACAGCCCAGACAGCCTGCAATCAGGCACCTGCATTACGAACACTAATGGTACATGGACTGGGGTCTGAGAAAGCTTCTGCTGTGTCTGACTTTCGTGATAGGAATTTAGAGCCCTCGACTTCACGGCTTCATTACTTTGTGCCAATCAGCCAGGCTGAGGCAAAAGTTTCCTACGAGGACCCGGAATGGGTCCTGGGGACCTAAAATAGCCAGTTGTACGAGATGCCCCAGAGCCCCGGGGGTGGGTTTTTTAGCCAACGTGCAGGGCTCTGAGAAGCACACGCAGATACAAGGCCGACCCAGGATAGAAGGGAAGCAGTGCGGTAGGAAGGCAAGGGCAGGAAATGGTGAGAGTTTATTTGGTCGAGAGCAGTGCTGGAATTGCCCAAACATGCACGCTGCCTGTGGAGATGGTGAGGAACCAGAAAGGGCTTCTAGAAACCCTGCAGGCTCCAGGCGTTAAGGGGCTCCACAAGCCAAGCCACAGCCTCCAAAATGCCAAGGTCAGATTCTGCTAACTATACACTGAAGGTGTGTATGTCCCAGATCCACATGTCGAAAACTCATCTTCAGTGTATTTGGAGGTGGAGCCTCTGGGAGCCCTCACGAATGGGATTAGCACCCTTATAAAAGAGACCCCACAGAGCTCCCTCACCCTTCTGCCGTGTGAGGGCACAGCAGGCAGACAGCTGTGTATAACACAGAATTTGCTGATACTTCCAGCCTCCAGAACTGTGAGAAACAAATGTTTGTTGTTGAAGCCACCCAGTCTGTGTTAATTTTGTTATAGCAGCCCAGATGGATTAAGTCACTGCTGATCCGCCTGCACGCCACCCCCCTGGCCCCAAATCTCTGAGGTACAACCAGATACACAAATAATCACTCAAGCTGAACCCTCTGTATTTCAGGGTCACCCCATCCCTGTAAATCAAGCTGTCAGCCTGTGGAGTGATTGATGCCCATGGCCCTGGGGTCCTGTGTTTCCCTCATGTCACTGTATTGCCCAGCAGCCCCTGGGGTCTCGGAGAGGACCACTGCCTGGACATGAGAAATTTCTGCTCAGAAAATCAGCCCGGACCCTGAACTGCCAGAGCTGGAAGGAGTTTTGAGATCTTTAGTCCAATCCCTCATTTTTTAGAGAAGAACTAAGGCCCAGAGAAGGCAGACAGCTGCCGGAGGGCTGTCTTAGAATGTCTAACTGGATGTGTAAGAATCCAGTTTTCCAGACTCGCACTTCTATTCTGCACACTGCCCAGCACATAGACTCACTATAGACTGGCTGAGTGACTGAATGACTCAATGGACGGACGAACGGATGGATGGATGGACGGACGGATGGGCAGATGGACAGACGGACAGACGGACGGATGGACGGACGGACGGACGGGCGGATGGATGGATGGGTTGTTTCGTATCTTTAGAAAAGAAACAAGGACATGCTCCTGATTTCCTGTGCTGGGGTGGACCACACCTCAGAAATGTATTAACCAACCAAATGACCAACTAGACCCCACCAAGCGGTGCCCAGCACACACACAGCAGCGAGCATATTGGCTTTGGGAACAGCAGAGTGTGCCAGACCAATGTAATGTCCTCTCCAGTGATACAGTGACGGGCCTCATGGGCGAGAGGTGAGCGGGAGCTGTCATTTATCTTGATTTCAGGGCGGCTGTTGCTTCAGTCTTACATGACATTCTCATCAACTTGCCAAGGAAACAATGTCTGTTGCAGCCTCTCCTGGGGGTGGACCACCAGCCTGAGGCTTCACACCCGAGACTCTGTCCCCATGTCAACTCCCCACGGGCACGGGGATGTGCACGACTTCACATAAGGGACCTTCCCAGGTGCTCACACACTGAAAACATGTGTGAGGCCTGGAAGCAGACACATGTGGGTAGGGACAAATGTGTACAAAGCCACATAAATGCACCCAAGTACTTGCAAACGCGCAGGTGTCATACAAAGACCAGCATGTCAGGTATGGGTCATAGGCACCCCAGGGGCACCAGCATTCGAGCCTGAGGGTGTGGGGGAGAGGAGAAGAGGGTGGTCAATCCTGTGCCACATCAGTGGTCTACATAAGAGCTGTCTCATAGGAATAGAATTCAAGCCTCATTTGAAATTTTCTAGCAGCCAGGTTTAAAAAGTGAAAAAAACAGATGAAATTAATTTTAAGATATATTTTCGCACTTTGCTCTCTATATTAACTTAGTATTTTGAGATAATTCAGTATAACTAAATATGATCATTTCAACCTATAATCAATTAAAAATATTGAGATATTTTATTCTTTTTAAATTCTGTACAAAGTCTTCAAAATCCAATGTGTATTTTACACTTACAGTGCATCTTAGTGTGGATGCTAGATGCAGACACCAGTATTTTTCATTAGATATGTTAGATCTGCACTTGAATTTCATTAAATTTACAGTTGGAAAGGTAGGTTCACATATCCAAATTGTTCCAAACATGTTTAAAAGTTTTTTCCAATAACTGAACTGAATATCAGCTTTTAAATTAAAATTGGTGTAAATGAAGTTAAAAAGGTAGTTCCTCCTTTGCACTAGCCACAAATCAAGTACTCAATAGCCTTGGGGGCAACTGGCTACCAGAATGGACGGCAGGCTTGAAGCGCCAGCAGGCGTAGGTGTGGCCAAGTCAGAGGGGGAGACTGCACACCAGAGCTCAGGGGCCCTGAGGGGAGGCCAGAGTGGCAGGGGCCGGGAGACCATGTTGGAAGGACAGGCAGGTGTCAAGGGTCCGGGCCAGTGGGCCATGGAGGGGCTTCCTCCCACAGACAATAGGAAGTCAGTGGAGGTCTTCAGGAAGGCGGGTGATGACAGGGGACTTCAGAAGAGTGGCTGTGTGCGTGGCAGAAGGAGGGTAGGGGCAGGCGACCAGAGGAAGGCCAGAGCAAGGGAGGAGGTGGTGACAAGCTGTGCCAGAGTCTGACAGGGAATGGAGAGGAGAGGAGGGGTGTGAGGAACTTGGAAAGCAGGAAGCTGTGGGGTTTCCTGATGGCTGCTCCAGAAGCAGTGGTGGGTGGGGTGGGAGTGTAAGGGGAGTAAAGAGGCAGAGAGGATTCTCTGTTAGCTTCCTGTGGGCACCTCCCAGCCCCCCAGATACAGTCTCAGGATCCCTGTCCTCTCCAGGAGCAACTCTGGGGTTGCCTCTGACCTGGGCTGGGTTCTGCCCAGCTCCTTAACCACAAGTCTTCCCATGTCAGCCCCTACCCACAAGTCCCTCCACTCCCACCCCAACCTTGGGGTCTCTAGAACCAGACTCCAGCCATCTGGGCAAGCTCTTGCTGGCTCCAGCTGCCGCTGGGCAAGTTCTGTCCCTCGGGGGCTGGCTGCCTACACCTGCATGGGCCTAATGACGTCTGTACCCCCCGCAGACATAGCTGTGGACAGGAAATGGCCTTAGGGGTGGGTTTGGAGAAGTCTTTGGTTTGGGTTATGCTGGATTTGAGGGCGATTCTGAGGAGAGTCCAGCAGATGGCTGGAGACATTGGACGTACGTTCTGGATGGGAGGCAGGAACAAACTTTAGTTTGCGGAATCATTTTCCCGGGGGAAGTCACCCAACACCACATACACACAGGCCTACACGCCTTCCCCTCCTGCCGGCCAGTCCCTGGGGACCTTCCCCAAAGACAGGCGACACACAGTCTCTGCCCTTCTCCCAATGTTCCCTAGTTCTTCCCCAAGCAGCAAATTAGTTCCCAAATTGGGCTTCTAGAAAGAAATTTGATAGGAATCAGGGTTGGTCCCAGGGATGGGAAGGCCAGGGCTTAGGAGGGCCATGGAGGAGGATGGGGGAGCAGAGAAGGGGGGTACTGTCCAAAGGGGGAAGTTGAGTCAACAGAGACCCTTGCCTCCGTCCCCAGTCCTTGTCAGTTACTGATGGTTGCATGCCACACAACCCCAAAACTTAGTGGCTTCAAAATACAATTTATCATGCCTTACAATTCTGTGGGTCAGGGACTTGAACAGGGCACACAGGGAATTTAAATGGAGATTGCAGCCAATCAGGAGAAGGCTGAGACTCAGAAGGGCAGCAATAGAAGAATTAGAGCAAAGACATGTCATTAGAGACCAGGGCTAAGGTCATCTACACCCTCGTATTCCCAGTTATTATGTACGAATGTGAAAGTTGGACAGTGAAGATAATTACTGGGGGAAAAAAGGTCCACTTAAAATATGGTGCTGGAGGAGCGCTCTACGATACCCTGGACCGCCAGAAAGACAAGTGGGTCCTCCAGCAAACTAAGCCTGAGACATCGCTGGAGGCACAAATGACAAAACTGAAGCTGCCCTACTTCAGGCACGTCATGAGAAGGCAGGGTCCTTTGGAAAAGACAATAATGCTGAGAAAAATAGACGGCAGCAGGAAAAGAGGAAGAAAATATGAGATGGGTTGACTTCATAAAAGAAGCCGCGGCATGAGTCTGCAGGAGCTGAGCGGGGCTGCTGAGGGCAGGACACTGTGGACGTCACTCATTCACCGCGTCACCGGGAGTCAGAGCCGACTCAACGGCACGTACCACACAGAGGGAATGGCCCATCTCTGCTCCAGGACGTGTGTGGCTGCAGGTGACTCAAATGGCTGTGAGCCGGAACCAATGGAGGGAGGCCTGGCATATCTCTCCCTGCTCAGTCTCTGTACGTGGCCCCTCACTGCATGGCAGCCCCAGGGAAGTTTGTCTTACACGGCGGCTCAGGGTCCCAAGTCCCTAGAGACTTAGGAACTGCAAGGATTTTATGATCTTGCCTTAGAAATCCCAAGCATCACTTCTGCCACACTTTACAGGCTAAGCAAATCACAAATGAAAGCCCAGATTCAAGGAGACGGGAGGAAGGGTTTCCACCTCTGGGTGGGAGAATGACCTGGATACACAGAACAGGAGGGAATGGATGCAATCACCTGGGAGACAGCTCCCCCGCTCACCGTCCCAGGGACAGCAGCTGTGTGCTTTACCAGCTCTCCCACATTCGTCAGCCTGACGGCCTTTCTCTGACCCTCACTGCCTTCTGCATGCGGGCTACAGCCTCAGTGACATGGTGACAGGCTTGTCTTACCTACTTAGCAAGAACAAACACCCCGCGAGAGTGGAGACCACCTCGTTTATGCCTCACTGCCCTGGCCTTGACTTTTTGGGTGTTTCCCTTCCCGAATCTGTGCTCCTCCCCAAGTTCCACTGGCCATCTGCCATCCTCATTGAGTATCCTGGCCCCGGCCCCCAGGCGTACAAAGAGGTCTCATTGACTCACCACCAGAGCTTAGGTCTGAGACAGATGGAGGACAAAGGCGTGGGATGGACAGAGCGGGAGGAAAACCACCGTGGGGGCCGTGACCGTGGCAGACCTGACCTGCAGGAGCCGTCGGTTCTGGCTGTCCCCTGGATTTATGCTCTTGTCAGAGATACAGGGCACCTCTGCTGACGCGGCCTCCACTTCTGCATTTCAATTTAGCCTTGTCATCTCCTGACCATGCAAGCTGCGTTAGAGAATTACATGGTTCCCGGGAGGGAAAAAGAAAAAAAAAAAAAAAGATAAACAACAAAAAGAGGGGCGGGGAATAGTAGTGTCTTTAGAGAAACTATTTGTCAAAATATTTCTAACTAGGGATGGCTAGAACAGATCGACACTCAGGGCCTGGTGTAGAAATACATGCACTTGTGCTGAGAAAGCCACGGATCCCAGTGTATTCTTCTGGCCCCGGCGGAATGCAGAGGCACAATGAGACTGGGCCATGCAAAGCAGAAACTGCTGATGGCAAAGATGATTTCTGCTCACAGGGCAGGGGCTTGCTTCTATCTGGATCGCTTTCATTCCTCCACAAAGAGCCCTTTCTTCTTCCCAGGCAGTACTAAATAATCACAACCAGGGACTTTTCCTCGCCCCGATTTCTGAGCCTGTTCAAGTGTCACCTGGTTAGCAATAAAATTCATACCTGGAATAGTGTCTTTGACCTTGGGCGAGCCTGCACGTAGTTCCAGTGCCTGGCCCTTTAGTGGGATTCTGGGAGAAATAGCTTGGTTTGGAGACGTGATGGAGATCGGGGGCTCCCTGAAATGTTGGCAGGTCAGGACTCCACGTTGGATTTTGGTAGAGTGAATAGTTTTTCCTATCAGGCGCTGCTAGATTGGGAAAAGGTGGTGTCCAGAAGGAACTGCATAAGCTCCCCATCCTGCACACCCACCGGCCACCATGGCCCAGGTTTCGCTGGAGTTTCCGGTTCCCGCCATCAGGACTGTGCTCCCAGGTACTGTTTTGCTTGAGCTTCTGCCTGCCTGTCTTTCAGCCTGCTAGGTCTCAGATCCCCGAGGCCGCCTGCCTTGTTCTTGGTCTCTGTGTCCTCCAGAGCATGCCTCGCTGCCCTGGCCTTGACATTTTGGGTACTTTGCTTCTAGAATCAGCACTCTTCACCTGGTCCCATCAGTCTCTGGCCACACATTGCCTGAGTGATGCCATGTCTCACAGAGTGGCTGGTGGAGAGAGCCCAGCCAGCCTGGGAATGGAGTGTGGATTCGAATTCAGGCTCTACCATTCACTAGCTGTGGGACCCAGGCAGCATATTTAAGAAGCTAGAACTTGTGTTGCCTCATCTCTGAAGCAGAGTTAATAAAACCCTCCTTGCGGGATTGATGTGAGAATGACAAGTTTTGCAGGCCAAGGATCTGTCCCTCTGAAAGCACTCAATAAATGACAGCTCCAGCTAGCCCCCCACCTTTACTGCTGATGGTGGCAGTGGGGCATCTCCCCCTGTACCTCAGCTGGGGGGCTGCCTGGCTCAGGCCTTTATAAACAAACCCATTTAGCTGTACAACCCAAGGGAGCCGAACAAGAAGACGCAGGGAGAAGCCATCTAGTAGTCACTCGGGAATGCCATGGGGAGCTCACTGAGTCCGCCAAGAGGCCTAGGATGGAGGCATGATTATCATGTTCATTTTATAGAAGGGGAAGTTGGGACTCCAGGCAGATCTACAACTCACGTTGTAGATCTAAAGGCCATAGAGCTGGGATCCAAACCCAGAACTGGGCCTGGGCCTAGGGTGAGGGCCGGATTCCCACAGAACCAAGATTACAGGTGACTCGATGCTGAATCTACAGATCCCTTAAATCCTCAGCCTGGGAACAGGGTCGCAAGCAGAGCCTGGGGAGGGGGTGACCCTGCAGGTGGAGGCTGCCCAGCCCCCACTGTGGGGTGCAGTAGTGCTGGAGGGCCGGGAGATGGGCAGTCCTTCCGAGAAATTTCACTGTGGTTGGCACAAGTTCTACACATTAAGGTGTTAACCCGCCTGCCAACTCAGGGAGAGTCCCCGGGACAGGGGCAGTGAGGCAGGAGGAGGGAGTGGGAAACTAGTGGAGGCCAGTGGAAAGGGCCTCCGAGGACAGCACCTAGAGCCTCTCCAGTGTTTCTACCACCACCTACTTCCTAACCTCCCTTCCTTCTTTCCCCCAACTTGAAATCCTTCCTTCCCTCTTCCTACTGGGACCCAAGGCCCAGAGAGGTGATTCACTGGTCTGGCGACACACAGTGAGTCTACTCTCAGGACCCGTCTCTGAGCACCCTGGGATTCTGTTCCCTGCCCCATCATCAGAGCTGGGCTGCTGCCTCGTCCTCAGGTGACAGTCAAGGCTTGTCTACTTTTTCTTCCTCCAGGAGGGAGATGGTACAGCCCCGTAAAATGACAAAGTTTGTCCTCCCATGTGTAGGCAAGAACCCCACTGACTGGCTTTTACAGAACCTTTCATAGCCTGGCCACTGAGGGGAATGTGCATTATCTCCAATCTCCCCAAGCTGTGAAACCAAAATACAGAAACAAAGGCCCTTCCTCAGGGGCCTTTAATCTCCCGGCCAATCGTGGTCAAGAAGTCCTCTCTCCCTGGTCACACCTGCCAGGCTCAGGTTTAAAGCCGAGGGCACAGCTGACAAAGAGGGCAGCAGAGCAGGTGGAGACAGGGCTATTGTGTTGCCCGTTTAGCCTTACAGTCCCAGCCCGGCCAGCGGGGAGGGGCAGGGGGTCCATTTCACTGTGGTTGGCACAAGTTCTACACATCCAGACTTGTTAACCTGCCTATCAACTCAGTGCAGTCTCCCCAGCCAGGGGCACCCATGCGAGGAGGAAGGAGCGAGAGACAGTGGAAGCGGTGGGAGGGCGACCTAACAGAATAACAGAGGGCTAAACACTTCGGTTTTAACATGAGATGGTACCTCCTCCCATAGCCCCAGATGGCAGTGAAGCTTGGGGATGGAGGGTAGAGACGTTGTAGTCTCTGCTCCCCTCTTCTACGAGAGCAGCCCTCAGGCCTTGGCTGTCCCCCACCACTGCCCTGCGCCTGGGCAAGCTGTTCCTGGGAGACCCCTGGGAGTTCCCGAGTGGGAACCTGGGCCTCCTGGTTTGGGATTGGGCATTGTGCTCTGGGGGTTTAACGAGGATGGCACCATAGGAGACCCATCCTTCGTGTTCAGTAACTCCCACACGGATAGCCATTTGTGTCCCTCATTACTGGTGCTGCCTGGTCTTATGCAGCTGCGTGTGACAAATATGCTGGGTAAACCCACCCAAAACCCTGGGCAAGGAGCTTCCTGCGGGGCTGGAGGAGAGGGAGAGGCAAGACTTCCAGCAGAACCAGTTCCCAGCCAGCCCTGCCGTCCCTCTTGGCCAGCGTCTGCTCCTCTAAGGACGTGTAGGGAGGCAATATGACAGAGGGATTAACACTGGGCTCTGGATTCAAATTCTGGCTCTGTACTTGCTGTGGCTAACCTGACCTCTCTGAGCTGCCATGTCTCTATCTGTAGGAAAGTGAGAATAAGAGCAGTTTCATGGAGTTTCCGGTAGATCAACTGACTTCAAGCTGTAAAGCCATCAGCACAGGAATGTGCAATGGACACAGTGCACATTGATGGGTGTTACTGAGACGTCACATGGGGTGGAGCACAGCGTGTGGGACAAAGGGTGCCTAATGAGGATGAGAAAATTCTGTACTGACAGTACTGCTTCTGACCACCAGGGCAGCCTCTCCCTTCATCACTGTCCTTGGAGAGACCCTCAGAGCATCTGTGGAACAGCAAGGCATCATACTTCCCAGCAGAGAAAGGGAGAAAGGGAAGGGACATGCTCCCATACCTAGGAACCCGGGCTCCCAACCAGCCCCCAGGCCAGGGCACACATGTTCCCTCGGAAGAGCTGGAAACTGCCAGGTTCCTCTCACAGACTCTGTAATGACATCTGGAGCAGATGGCAGGGGTGGGTGTTCCCAACTGGGCTGGCGGAGCCTCATTTGCCTGGAAATTCTCTCCAGTTCCAGGGAATCCCTTCCAGATGTTCTCACCCACAGCCAGGCTGAATAGGAATAGGGAGCCAAAGAGCCAGAGCTGGAAAGCTGAGCCAGCCTCGTACATAGACAAAGAAAGCAGCCACCCATAGGACCATCCAACAGCCTTACTGCCTTCCAGTACCCACCCACCACCACTTTTCCAATCCAGGTCTCCACTATTATATAGCCATTCCTTTGTATAAGTCATTCCATCTCAGGCCTTCTCTTTTATACTTTAATACCCCATGCAAGGGGTAACACATAAATCCTCGCCACTCAAACTGTGGTCCAGCAACATTGGGCATCACTTGTTAGAATCCCAGGCCCCACCCCAGATCTAACAAGTGAGGATCTGTAATTTAACAAGCTGCTGCACTAAATCATATTGTCCCTTAGCTTTCTAAAATGCAAGCTCCAAGAGGGCAGGGATTTTGTTTGTTCGTTTTGTTCACTACTCTACCATCAGAGCCAAAACAGTTCCTGGCACAGAACTCATTAAAAGCTTTTTGAATAAATGAATTAACATTATTTAGAGCCTAGTTCCCCATCACCCCAAGGGAAAGGTATGCAGGAGAGGTAAGTTTTGATATGGGAGGAAGGAAAAGGAGTTAGAAGGCAACAATATTAGGGCTCAAGGCAGTCCGAGGAGAAGGGGGCTGGAAAGGAGGAGAGGGTATGCAGAGTGTGATAGCCCCACAATAAGCTCTGTAGTTACTCCCAGAACGAGACGTGAAAACAGGACGTGGGAGGAAATGAGACAAGCCCCTTCTCCTAGAGCCTTCCTCCTCTGTCTGTACCTTTAGTCCGACCCCCCTGAAGCACTTCTCCAAGAGGCCTCCTCCTTCAACACCCCCCTCACTGTCCCTGACACCTCACTTGCCCGCGGGGCTCCTGCGCACACCACACGTGCCCTCTCACGTGAAGCTACGTTTGGCCCTTCTGCCCTGACGTACAGGCTGCTCCTTCCGGGTCCCCACCAGGGCCTTGGCTCGTGTGGGTGGCTCCTTGGAAGTGGCAAGCCCTGGCACTGACCCTGTTCCGAACCTAGACCACCGGGGCTTCTGGGCAACCCCACTCCCAGCAGAGCGTTCAGGCAAGCGGGCCAGGCCACGGGCTCTGTGGCTCAGGTCACCTGGAGCCACCGATGGTGGTCCCAGTTGTACCCCAGCCTCTGTCCAGCGGCTCAGCAGGAGAATCACCCAGTCATTGCCAAGCTGATCCTTCCATCAGCAGTTGGGGAAACTCAAGTCCAAAGAGAGAAAGTAACACGGCCAAGTTCACACAGGTGTGAATGGCAGACTGTGCCCAGGGCTCTGTCTCTTGCTCTGGTGTTCTCTCTGTCCTACCTTAGGTCAGCTCAGGTGCTGCTCCTCTGGGTACCTAGTATCTAGTGCCTGGCACCTAGTAGGTGGGGTAACTGTGGAATGAGTTAGTGAGAAGCAGAGAGCCCCAGTGGGAGCCAAGAGAATGACAAGGGCCGTAAAGGCCACTGTTCATCCAGCCCTTCCTCCATGCCCGTCCTGCGCTAAGCACTTCACATGGGTTATTTCTTTGAATCCTTACAGCAGCCCTATGGGGGCACTACTGTTATCCCCATTTACAGATGAAGAAACTGAGGCCCAGAGTGATTAAGAATGAACCTTAATCCTGGTGGATCTGGGATTTCAACACATTTCAGCCTAACTCTCAAGCCCCGGGTCCTCAGCAGAATGCTATACTGCTCGTTTTTGTTCAACTCTTTTCTTTGAAAGAGGCCCCTGCTGCCCAGACAACTCTGGCACAGGCTCTGAGCCAATGGGTTTTTAATTCACTTTGATGGCAAGCAGAGTGTGTCCCACTGGCTCCTGAGAAGCCTGAGACTTCAAGGAATTCTCTCTGAATCCTGCTCCGCCCCCAGGATGTCCCACGTCTCCAGATTCACGCTCAGTGGCAGCTTCTACTGAAATACCCGCTCTTCTGTGGGGCTGCCTGGACCCTTCCGTCTAAAATAGCACCCCACCACCCCTCAGTTGTCCGTCCTCTCTCGCTGCCTTATTTTTCTCCACAGCAGAAAGCATCGCCCGACATTACTGTGCAGCTGTGAGCTGTGTTTGTTCTTTAACTGTGTCCCCACTAGCATGTGACCTTCCTGAGGGAAGGGATAGTAGCTAGTTTCCTGCTCTAGTCCCAGGGCTCCGGCACGAGTAGGCGTTTAGTGCATATTGATGGAGTGAATGAATCCTCGCATCACGATACATAAAACACTGCTTTTCTAAAGCGGTACAAATTCCTAGTGATCCGGTGACTGATGTGCCTCGAGGAATTTGTTACTGAGACTAAAAAGCCAACCGACGCCCCAGGTTTACTTTAAAGAAATCACAGCAGGTCTGTTGCTCTCCCACAGACCACTTACTGAGCTCCAGCCTCAGTAAGTACCAGGAGGTGTGCGAGGTCCCAGGCTTGCTCCGGTGAGCAAGCCAAGCCCACCCTGTCCCAAGAGTTGTGCTGTAGCAGGGCAGGTGGGCACTAAATAACCCCCAGAAATAAATACTGAAACTGCATTATCATGGACCTGGTCAGCTGAGAGGGGCAGATTTGAGGATCACCCTTTGGCAAGGTCATTTGCACTTGTCTGCATTCTCATGGGTCTTCCTTGGTGGCAGAGAGGGGGCTGGAGCAGCAGCTGGCATGCCCAGAGCTCTGGATGCCCAGCAGGGTGGGTTTAGCAGGGACAACAGCCATCTGTCAGCTCCAGGGAGAGCAGGTTGCTAAGTGCTGAGGGGAAGACTTTCTCCAGGGAAAGCTGGACCCCACCGGGCTGGGGGCTCAGCCTCACAGCATGAGGGAGTCTTACAAGTCACTTACAAAGGCCCCTCCCAGTCAGGGCTCCAGGAGCCTGCTTCTCCTGCTGTAAACATAACTAGATCTGCTGTCCTACAGGTGAAGGATTGAACAGAGAGACGCACATGAAGGGCGCAGCTTAGTGCCTCGCTCGCAGGAGTGACACATGTGTGTCTCCAAATGTGGGACGAGATGGGGAAGGGGTGCAGTGAAGGGCCACTGAAAGGTGAAATCACAGGAAAGGACTGGGATTATTCCATTTGGAGGGCAGATGGCTCAGGTGCCTCAATTTTTAGTCCATAAAATGGGTCACTGGCCCACTGGTTTCACATAAACATAAGAACAAGGAGAAATGGACGTTAAAACAGAAAGCTCTACAGTCAGATAGGAGCAATAACTTGAATCTCAGAGCAAATAAAAAAATGGAAAAGCCAATGATAGGGAGGGATCTACTGTCTTGGAAACAGACTTATAAAGCTGGAATGTACAAGCCACGCCCCTTCCCCCGCCATGGACACGTCCCTTGGATTTTAGAAGTGAGACTCTGAAGGGAGGGTGGTCTGCCTGTGGTTAACCTGTGGTCAGTAGCAGAGCTGGAGCTAGAACCTGCGGCTCCTGAGTCTAAATCCAGGGCTCCGTCCATCTTTGCCCACCCCGCCCCCAATCGTATTTTTCTAGGAAAGGATACTAACACTGACGAAGCACTCACCACCCGCCAGTCACTGTTCCAAGCCTCTCCATAGAGTTTTAGGATTAACCCTCAAAGCAATCCTGTGAAGTAGGTACCTTACCCCAGATAAGGAAACTGAGGCACAGAAAAGCTAAGCAACAAACCCACGGTCATTCAGCTCAGCAAGGACAGAAGGAGAATCTATGCCTGGACCTTCTGACATACCCGCTGGTTCTGCAGCCTCTTGGGTCCGTCCTCCATCCTAGAGACTGACAGAGGCTGCCCCAGGCTGGAATTAGCAAAGTTCTAGGTCATGGTTCTCCAGAGGTCTGTGCCCTGCTACCCGCACAAAAACCCACCTGAGGAGCCTGTGAAACACCTAGATGCCAGGGCTCCAGGCCCAGAGGTGCTGATTCAATAGGTCGAAGGTGGTGCCCAGGCATCTGCCGTTTATAAAACAAATCCCAGGTAATGCTGACGTTCAGTGAAATTTGAAAAGCACCAAAATCCAAAACTTTGAGTCAAAACTCAGGAAAACCAAGGCCCAAAAAAGCTAAGCTACGTGTCCAAGGTTACACAGTTAATAAACTGAAAGCAAATATTGGAAGGCTACTTGTCTCGCCATGCCACCCTCTCCATGTGGCAGACACACATGGCACATATGTACCTACATACCCCACATACCCTCTCCTGAACTCATTCTAGGCTCCTGTCCTGGAGCCTGACTAAAATCTGGCCCCTTTACTTCTAGGCCACAGGACCCAAAGTCTAAGCCAGACTAGTCCCTGTGGAGCGGGGAAAGAGGATGGTGGTTTCTGGATGAAAGGTATCACCCCGCAGGGGCCAGGGCCTGCCATTATTCTGCTGCCCAGTCGGAGCCCAGGTCACACAGCAAACAGTGATGAAACCTGAGCTGCTCCTCCCTGTCCCAGCTGTCCCTGGAGGCTCCAGGGGCCTGGCCTCTCAGCCACCCTCCCCAAGATTCAGGTGTCACACAACTGAGCCCCAAGCCAGGTTCTTGGTTCCCAGGCCCCCTCTCCCTCCTTCAAGCCCGTGGGGATCCCAGGAGGGTGCAGTTGTCTCTGTTGGAACCGGCTGGGAGGCTTGGGAGGGCTGGGGGGAGGGTGCTGAAGCAGTCGGGCCTCCTCCTGGGCCCCAGAGACCCTTTCTGACTATCAACAAGCCCTGGGGGATGGGCCAGGTCTTCCAGGTCCTGCCACGCTGGAGTGCTGACAGCTCTGTCCCCTAGGCCCTTCACTGCCAGCCCTGTGCCCTGGTGCCCCTCCTGCCTTTGCTCTTGTCCTGATTCATCTGGACACACTTGCTGACAATCACCTCTTCCTAAACGCTGCAGTTCTGAAGTTTCTTGAGTCCAGGGGAGTTCTGAAAGCTAGTCTTTCTGCTTCTCCTGATTGTGATCTGGTACCCATAGTGGCGGGACAGTAGAGATAGCACGAAGGGCTATAAAATTCTGAAACTTACACCAAAAAGAACGGGTAAAATAACAATAGTAACCTGTCAGCTCCAAGTACTGGCTGAGTGAAGCAACTGGAACTCATTCGTTGCTTGTTGGGAATGCAAAATGGTACAGCCACTTTTGAAAACAATTTGGCAGTGTCTAATGAAGTTAAACATGCACTCATCGTACAACCCAGCAATGCTACTCACAGGTATTTGCCCAGGAGAAATGAAAAGTATGTATATACAAAACTCTGTGTGTGAATGTTTATCAAGAAGGTATTCACAATCATCAAAAACCAGAAGCCCCCCAATGTCTTTCAAGTGGTAAATGGATTAACAAACTGGTATATTCATACAATGGACTACTACTCAGCAATAATGGGGGCACATGAAGTGCTGATACAAGCAACAACATGGACGACTTTCAATGCATTTAACTAAAGAGAGAGAAGCCAGACATCAAAAAACTATGTATCCTATGCTTCTATTTATATGAATTTCTGGAAAAGGCAAACTTGTAGGAATGAATCAGTGATTATCTGGGCTGAAGGTGGGGGGAAGCGTTGACTACCAAGGGGCAGGTGGCAATTTTGGGGGCGTGTGGAAATGTTCTATATCATGATCGTGGTGGTGATACATGACTGCGTACATTTATCAAAAGCTCACAGACCTGTACACTGTAAAGGCTGAGTTTTACTGGACGTAAATTATACCATAGTGTTTTTTTCTCCAAGCCTCTCTCACGTCCCCATCTCACTTACATGGTAGCTTTTTGCTTCATCCCTGAGGCCTTAGTGCAAAACCCACAAGAACTAAATCATAGCTAAATGCAATGTGTGATCCAACATCGGCTCCCGGGGCAGATAAAAGGACATCAGTGAGAAAGGTGGTGAAATCCAAATAAAGTCTGGTGCTTAATTAATAGGGCACCAATGTCATTTCTCAGCTGTGACAAATGTACCATGGTAATAGAAGATGTTACCATTGGGGGAAAACGGAAGAGGGGCATAAGGGAGCTGTCTGCAAATTATCCTCGCAACTTTTCTGGAAATCTAAAATTACTCCAAAATGATAAGAATTATACATCTAGTATTATTTTGGAATACTTCATCCCAGCTCCTTTGCATAGAGAAATGAAGACGTATGTTCACTCAAAAACATATACAGCTTTATTCGTCATAGCCCCAAACTGGAAACTACACAGTAGTCCTTCAACAGGGGAATGGTTAAACCAATCGTGGCATATCCCACCATGATACTCAGCCATGAAAAAGACTGAGCTATTGATACACACAACCACCAGGAGAAATCTCCAGAGAATTATGTTGAGTGAAAAATGCCAGTCCTCAAAGGTTATATACTGGATGACTCCATTCATATCACATTCTTGAAATGACAAAAGTACAGAAATGGAAAAAAGCTTAGTGGTTGCCGGCAGTGCAAGAGAGGGGAGGATCAAGAAGGAAGTAGGTGTGGTTCTAAATATCAACGTGGAGGTCCTTGTGGTGATGGGATTGTTCTGTATCTAGACTGTGTCAATGTCATGTCCTGGTGGTGATGTTCTATGGTAGTTTAGCGAGATGTTACCACTGGGGGAACTGAGTAAGGGGGACATGGGAGTTCTCTGTATTACTTCTTACAATTGCATGTGAATCTACAATTAGCTCAAAATTAACAAGTTTAAATAAATACATTTAAACTTGGGAGAGGAATAAAAAGGGGGAAGGAACAGTCGCCACTTTTCTAAGATAAAATAAAAATGGCCAAGGCTTCCCGGCAGGCACCTGGATTCACCTAGAATGGACTGCTTGAATCAGGAGGATGGTCAGCTCCCTCACTTTGCATCCAGCCTCTTCCTCTCTCCAATACAACCTCAAGGAAATTCTCTCACGCACTCACACTCCTTTTTCCTGCCCAGATGGGAAAAAGCTGATAAAACCTCTGAAGTGCTGAGATAATTGCTCACAAAAGGATGTTCACTGGCATGGGAACAAGCCCTGTTAAGCTCACAAGTGAATCCCTAACGGAGAAATTGCCGACACAGTAGACAGAGGAGGCAAGACATTTAAGATGGTTGGAGAAAGGGGGAGCTTTCTTGAACTCAGGAAAACCCCTCAGGCCTGTATGCTGCACTGATTCATCGGGTTAGCTGTGCCCAACAAGCAGAAAGCAGACATCTAAGCACGAGTGTGGCACTCTGGTATTGGATGGGAATCCCAGAGAAAACTGGGATTTGGAAAACAAAAGATATTTATTAATTTTCCCAGGACCTCCACCCAGTTTTAGGCAAAGCATTGCCCAGTCCCATTCTAGTTAGGAGAACTGATGGGAGCAGCCATCTTGCTAAAAATGATTGGCCGAGGTATGATTACCTGATCCAAAGCCTGGCCAATCATGGTACCTTTCTACCTCTAGATCTCAATTGGTGGAAAAGGTGATGAGTAACCCAAGCTCAGCCAATTGGAGTCTCACTTTGTTTAATTAGTTAGTTAGTTAGTTAGTTAGTAACTAGAACTAGAGAGAAGAGTTTGGGTTTTCAGTGGTGAAACTGGGAATATTAAACTTTGGAACAGCAGCATAGGAAAAGCTGACTGAGAAGGAACAGACACCCAGAAGATCAGAAATAAGATAGTAGGAGGGATGCCTGGTGGTCCCAGAGGCCCTGGTTCTGGTCATCCCTGAGGCCGACTACGTTCCTGCCCTGCCAGTGATTCGGACACTTGAGGCATTAGTGCCCTCCCTCCGCTTTCCCAGAGCTGGAGCAAAGTTGGGTCTGTACCAGGGGGAGGGGGAGACTTGTGTGGGTTTGCAGCTGGTTCCCCATCAGAAAGTTCTGTCCCGTTCAATGAACCCTGGCAAAAAAGTCATCAGGGGCTGTACTGAGGCTCTGAAGCCCTGCACACTGGAGAAGACGCTGAGAAAGCAATAATGTAGGAGCCATCTTCCCGCTTACTGAGTCCCTGAGCTGTGCCAGATAGCACACGCTACAGAGGAGGTATCATTAGCCCAGTTACAAATGAGGAAACTGAGGCTCGCAGAAGTGAAGTAAGTTGCTCAAAGTAACACAGGAATAAGAGTCAAAGCCTGGGTTGGGACGCAATGATTTCTAACTTGCAAGCTAGTTTCTTTCCAGTTTGCCACCCTCATCTCCAGGAGCACAAGGATTTCTCTCTTAGCAAGTCTCATCTGCTTAGATCAAGCTTATTACTATCTCAGCAGCTCAGTTGCTCTGAACCTCAAAAACACAGGGGTACTGATAGCCCAGCAAGCCTTAGTGGTTAAGATTTGGTGTCAGATGGATGTGGGACAGTGTCCAGGCTGGATCTGGGACTCTGGGAAAGTGACTTTACCTCCCTTAAGCTCAGTTTCCCCATTTCCATTTGAGTTCATAATAGTAATGACATCCGAGGGTTGTTGTGTGGATTCAACGAGACAATGAAGGGAAGGTGCTTAGCGTATAGCAAGTGCTCTGGCAGGGGCAGTGAGCAACTTCTGATCATTATGAAAGACACTGTCTGTCACTGTGTCAGCCAGCTGACGTCCCTAATCTCCCAGGCTCTGACCTTCTCCCTCCTCCCAAGCTCAGCCCTGCCCAGGCCATTCTTGTCTAAACTTTCCCAAATGTCACTCTTTAGTTTTTTTTCTTCTCTATGCTCTGTGTCTTTATCTAGGTGACATTTTTCTCTCCTTCCACAGGGACTGTTATGAGAACAGGAGTGAAAATAACAAACAGGGCCTCTGGTCAGGCTCCCCAAAAGAGCAGGAGGATATTTTGGCCTAGAAGTACCAGGAGGGAGTCCTAATGGAGTGGAGGGTAGGGGAAAGGCGGGAGGTCGAGTGGAGGGAACGCTGGGGACAGTTCTGTAGCTGAGTCAAAGAGCAGACTTCCCTCCCTAGGAAGAACTCCACTGACAAAATTGCAAGTGGGATGAGTCAGTAAAATCCATCTCCGGAATTCTTGACAAACCTGAAACCTTCCACGTAGGAACTTGGGGAGCAGGTTAAAACACCTTCTAGTACTTTCTGTCCACACCTGACTGTACTGACTGACTCAGTCAGATCAATCCTCAGTATCTGTCAACTGGGTGAAGACGAAGATACAGAGCCAGCAGAGATGGGTTCCACCACAGCCTGGCTCTCTCAAGCTTCCAGGACCCAAGGCTTTGCGTTGCTGTGGTTGGTGGACTCACTCCTCTTTACAAGAGGTGTGAGGATTGTCTCCATGGCACGTGGTGCCTGTGATACATCAATTACAGCCTCAGTGAGAGTTGAATGAAACGATAGAGACCCCCACTCTCTGGAAAAATGAAGGGCGGGACCTTCTGAGAGGAGGTGTGGGTCGATGGCAGAAGAGGTCTCCATTTATAAACGACTCTCCCAGGCTGCCCAGCCCCTCCCTCTGCCCTATATTCTCCCTCTTCTCAGGAACTGGCCATTCTTAGGCGTGGGCCCCAGCGTGCTGCCAGCTTACCCTACTCCCAGATTAACTGGAGCAAAGAATACCTGACTGGAGTAGTCAGTCAGATTCTTTCTGCCAGGAAATTGAACTTTTTACTGAACAGAATAGCAGGGCGGGGGCATAAAATGGTGTCTCCCAGGTTTCTTACTCCTGCTCCCTGTCCACAGTGAATCCGCCGGGGCTTAGCTTCCATTTATCTTCACCCCAAGGCCTGGGATGGCAGAGCAGCCACTCTCTGGGAAATAGCCACTTGATTGGCCAGTGGGTTGTCAAGACAGCAGGAAAGAGAAATACGGACGTCCAGAAACAGACCCAGAAACAATGATGGGAGTCCAAATAGTTTGGGAGGTGCGAGGAACACTGCCGTGGAGTGGGAAACGCAACAGGGAAAGTAGGCAGCTAATAAAGGACGCACATTATGCCAGCTATTACTGTGGGTGGAAGAACTTCATCCCATGGGAAGTCCCAGAGAGCTGGTGAGGAGGAACACATGCTACAGGGTGAGCCCATCTGAGAGATGAGAGAGCCCGACTCCCCAGGCATTGACAAGGTCTGACGGCGGTGATGGCATGTAATTCCCCTGCACTTCCAGCCTGTTGTGCATGCAGGAAGAGCTGTCTTTTGTGGTCTGGAAAAAGCTCTCAGGCACAGAGATGCAGACACTGAAGGTAAAAGTCAGCCTGAGAGATCTTGGGGTACGGGTGAGGGGCACTGATGGTGTCTGCCTGACGGTGGGTCACACCCTGGCTCTTCAAGCTTCTACTCAAGTCATTGGCCAAAGCAGGTCACATGGCCCTGCCGAGCTGCAGACCTACCATGTACCGAGATGGAGACTCCAGAATACTGGTGCACAGTCCATGACAGCCACAGGGACCCAGTCTGGACTCCCACTGCGTGGACAGAAAGCAGCTGAACTGAATCTGCCATGAGACACCAAAAATCTTGTCCATCTGGTCTCCTACAGAAACCACTCCCAGATCCTCCCCTCCCCGCACCTCGCCTGTGGTCCGTTTTGGGTTTCCTCTCTGTTCTCTCCCTCTCTCTTCTCAGCAACAGTCATTTACCCGTTGATCCTCCGTCCTCCCGTCACAGATGCCCCAGGGGACTTTCTTCGCTGTCCCTGTCCACCTCTCAGGGCAAGTAACTAAACCCTGTGCACTTTGCAAACGGCACAGGCATCCGTTCTTTCTCTTCATCACCTCATGTGAGGGGCACTATCTTCCATTGAACAGATGAGGAAACTGAGGCACAGAGGAAGTAGATGACCTGCTCAAGAATACAGTTCACAGCAGATTTGGGATTTAAAAGTCAGGTCTCCTGGCTCCCAGTTCAGTGCTCAACCTACCCCTACGTGTGGCTTTTCTGAGGTCAGCACCCGACTCCCCCGCCATCCTAGGGCCACCCATGCCACCTCCCTCTCGCCAGCCTAACTGGTATGCTCTCTGCTACTCTGTTATTTCCCATCTCCACGCCTTTGCCTGTGCCGTGCTCTCCTTGAGAGCCCTCCTCTACTTCCTCCAACCAGAAGGCCCCCAGAAGTTGTCTGCCTCCCTCAGGACACAAGTGCAGAGTCCCTGGGTCTCTCTGCAGGCTGGAAGTGTTGGCAGATGAGTTTCATTTACCTGTGGTTATAGTCACTCAGTTGCCAATTCCATGGCTCACCATCTAAAATGCAGCCTAAACCTCCCTTCTTCTCATCCACTCACTTCACTGGTTCAATAACCTGCACACTGGTGAAGCTGCATGTGGCTGTCAACGTTGGCAGCTGGCAGCCAGCCCAAGAATGCGGAGCTAGCTGGTTGAGCCCCACTCCCTCTCTTGGGAGGGCAGTGATTAGAATCTCCCTGCCTAAGTCAGCCTCCTTGGCTCTGCTCTAGGCAGCGCATGGCACTGGTCTGGGCCTCTTTGCACTGGGTCCACCTGGATTCTTCACCCCTGCCTCAAGGCTCCAGACCTCTGAAGGCCATAGGGTGGGGACGGGAGAGGCATGGGGGGCTGGCCTGAGCAAATATTTGAGATATGGGGAGGAATCGGGACTCCTGCTGCCATTGCACCACTCAGGCCCCCTGTCTACAGCCTCCATCTTCTCACTCCCGAAGTACATGAGAACCTGTACTTCCCGTGTGCCAGGCACTGCGCTGCACGTGTAACCTGTACTGTCTCCTTTCATCCTTAACACACACCCCCATTTTATACATGAGAAAACAGAGTGAAACAAAGAAGCAGAGAGAAGGGTGTTCATTTATCCATTCAAAGAACATTGAATACTTATGCACCCATCACTCTTCTAGGCACCAGGGATAGACAGACACAGGAAGGAGATAGAGAATTACTATGTCAACAAAGAAATACATATAATACCCAGTAACGATAACGGCCTGCAGAAAAACAGAGCAAAGTCTAGGGATGCAGAATGATACTGGAACTGCTTCAAGAGTATAGTCAGGGGTTCTCTCTCTGAGGAGGTAACATTTGACCAAAAACCTGGATAAAGTGAGACAGGGCATCATAAAAGCTTTGGGGGAAGAGCATTCCAGGAGGAGGGGACAATGCATGGCCAAGGCACAGAGGTGGGGATGAGCTTGGAGTGTCTGAGGACTCGCAGAAGGCAGGTGTGGCTGGGGCAGAGTGAGGGAGAGGGAGAGAAGTGGGTGAGTGTGGACTCGGGCAGACCACGCAGAGACTTGTGTTAGTCAGGGCAACCCAGTTGCTGTAACAAATAGCCACCCAAGTTTCAATGGCTTAACACAAGCAAGGTTCATTGTTTCCCTCACGTAGCAGTTTTATTCGTGTCATCAGAGTGGGAGTAGAGGGATTTTGTTCCACATGCCAGGGACTCAGGCACCTCCCATCTGTGGCTCTCTCATTTCCTCCTAGTCTTCACTGGAACCCCTACCCCTAGCTGGCAGAAGGGGGAAAAGTAGGGAGAGGGCACACCCCTCTCCACTGCCTCCGCCTGGGGTGGGGGTCCATGTCACCCTCACTCGTATTTCATTGGCAAGAACCAGTTACGTGTCCCCATCCCATACCCATGCAGGAATGCTGCCTCAGTGAGCCTTGTACCAAGAGGAGGGCACAGGTTTTGGGGAACGCTGGGAGCCTCTGCCACAGGCATTGATGAGGCACTTGGATTTTATTCTAGGAGTGATGAGAAGTTGTTGGAAGGTTGAGAAGAAAGGAGTGGAATGATCCAATATGTGTTTGGGGAGAAGAGAGCCAACAAGAAGAAAAATGACCCTCCAACGAAGGTCAAAGATCCTCTTTCCCTCTTGGACAATTTTGCCTGCTCTCCCAACCCTGAATTCTCTCACATTCCTTGACTCCATGCTGGGAAGGAGAAGTCGGTCAGATTGTGGCCCCTCTGAGCTCATCTTGCAGATCCTAGCCTGCAAGTTCCAGTGTGAGGAACTGGGAGTGAAGGCTTGGCACTGAAATTCTGAGGATCAAACCTTTGAGTTTTTCTGATGCCTAATGTTCACACTGATTCCAAGGAGGAAAGCTCCAGAGAGATGATACAAAGCACTGGTGGAAACCTGCTCCTGGCTGAGCACATTTTGACATGTTGAATAGTGATGGGCTGAAGGACTCTGGATGAATAACGAGGGTTGCTGAGAAATCTGTGGGGAAGACAAACCCTGGGGTGCAGCCTGCAGCATGGAGTGTTGGCCACGTTAGGGGGCTGGAGCTAGAGAACCAAAGGGAGGAGCTGTGGAGGGTCAAGTAGGAACATTGAAGAAAACCTGGCAGGATGTTCCCTCAGGACATGCGCAGATCCCAGTTGAGATCTAGTAGACGAGTGTGGCTTCAATGTGGAGAGGAGGGAAAGGCTAGGGAGAAGACAAGAGGGAAGGAGGGAAGGAAAAGGGATTTTTAAAGAGATGTGAAAGATGGTGGGATTTCAGAGTCCACTGCCCATCCTGAAAACCTCTCCCACTGCACAACACCTAGAAATGCTGGGCAAATTACACCAAAGACACTTCAATGAAGCACTGAATGTACAGGCAGGTGAGGGCAATCTTCAAGGCAAGGATCCCCAAATGAAGAAAGAATAGGAAGTAAGAATGCTAAGACGACATTGAAGGGGGCAGCTTCCATCATGGCATTAGCCCACCTCTTTGACATGGGGTCTTGAGTTTTAAAATCCACATGGGGAACCAAGCAAGGTGGGAAGTTGGAATGAAGACAACAACATAAAACCTAGATCCTTGAAGGGCTAAGTCTGGCCCCATCAGCTAAGAGAGACTGAAGGAACTACGTCTGTCTTGGCCTGGGCTCTGCATTTAAAAAAGTCAGTCTCTCTTGAGAACTTGGAATCATAGCCTCCAGTCTTATGCTTGGTGGGGTTCAAATGTACACAGCTTATGTGATTTGGAAAACCCCAAACCAAGTAATGTATTTAAAGTGGGGCCAGATTAGTAGCACCTTGAGGCACTAATGCTAATTCTGTTTGGAGCTGACACTCTTCACTCAGGCCTCCTGGGATTCCCACAGACAAGGAGGGCCAAGTGAACATGAGCTCACAACCTGCAATTACAAGATACACAGGAAAATAAGCCACCATGACTGAAAATCGGCAGATAAACAGCAGAATTAGACTTCCAGAGGATCTCAGATGTCAGAATTATCAAATCAGACCATAAAGAAACATGTTTACTTTAAAGAAAAAGACTTTAAAAGATACAAAGCTCTTAACCAAACATTTTGTTTCAGTCTCACAAAATTTCTTTGAGGTATGTAGGTGAAGTTGCATTGGCTCCATTTATTTGAGAAAGAGAGACTCAGAGCAGAGGCCAGGAGACCTTCTTGGGATCAAATTAGTAAATGGTGGGATCAGGATGTGAGACCCAGGTATCCTGCCTGCAAAATCAGTGCTTGTTTCAGATTGTATAGTTGGTGTGTTTCTTAAATGCATCCTCACAGGCTACTCAGACTGGGAATGGCTTAGCATGGGTGAAATGGTCATGGCCAGTGTAAGGAAGGAAGGACACACACCATTGTCCTTAGCTCTGACCATCTGGAGGATGGTGTGTGCTCTGACCTGTGGAACCTAGAAAGTCCATTTTGCTTATCCTAGGAGTCTGTACCAGGTGAGTGAGGGTGAGGGGTGTGGTGAGGGGGAAGGAGAAGGAGGGGAAAGAAGAATAAGGAAGAGGAAGGGATAGTAATAAATGGATGGATGATGCTAGAAAGGCATAATCACATGAAGGGACTGTCAGAAGGGGAAAACAATCGACTTTTGGGTTGACAGTTTTCAAAGACTAGAGCCTGCTACTGATTCATCAAGTTTTATATCCCCACCTTCTTCAATAGGAACCAAGTTGAGTCTGAGCACATGAGAGCCTAGCTAAGGGTCACATTAACCAGCCTCCCTTGCAGTGGTGCGACCTTGGGGCTGAGTTTTCTCCAATAGAATGTGAGCAGAGAAAGGGACTCCTTTCCAGGGTGGAGCCATAAGACGGGACTCACCTCTATAGAAACCCAACCTTGATTCTTGACCCAGGGCTGTGGGTCAGCAAAGCCACATCACACAAGGAATCTAGGTCCCCGTATGTCTGTGTGAACAGAGTTGCCCATTGTCCTGGAATGTTCGGATCATCACAGCAGAGAGAATTAAACTTCTATCTACTAAGCTATTGTTGGTTCTCTCTGTTACAGCAGCAGCCTGCCCTTACCCTAACTAATAAACCGGGGGAAAACACAGCTGATTGCTGCTGCAAACAACTGAGAGTGAGAATGCAAAGCTCTGCAAAACTTGAAATGAACTGAAAGTCCATGCAGGTGGCTGCAAGGTCTGGCAGAGATGACGTAGTTCAAGTGTCACTGTCACCTGTGTTATGCTGCAGGGCTCAGGGTTTTTCTCAATTTGGTTTTTTCTTGACTTTATTTTTATACTACTTCGTCACAAATGCAACTTTGACTTTTGTCTCATAACTTACGTTACTGATTTCATGTATTCTGACAATTCTCATGTTTCTGTTATGAAGTATATTTTTCCCTCTGAGGAGTCAAGAGGGCAAATGCTCTTTCTGGGGGCTCCCCAAGCTGCCAGGCTGGAGGCAAATGTTTTCGGCTCATCTGGCCCGTCTTGGCCTGTCGCCCCCTGCTGGACGGTGGCCTCCAGCTGGGTCCCTGGGAGCCTCTTCTGCAGACATTTAGCTTCTAAAAAGGAGATGTGTGGGAAATGCCTGAAGGGGAGACATAAGCCCCGCCCCACTGACCTGCTGAGCAGAAGGGGCCTGAGAGAGCCCCTTCTCTCAGTCCTCAGGAGGCCTGACCTGTTTCATACAAATCAGGCCAACCCTCATTCCTGGGAAAAGACCGAGGGCCTCACCCCTGTCCTCACCCGGTGCCTGGGACTCAGTGCCATGGGTCTTCTGGTCCTTTCAGGAAATCAGAGCTGGAAGGGCCTTCGGAGACTCCTTAATCCAACCCCCTTAATTTACAGATTGGGAAACAGGCCCCGAGAGAAGCAGTGACTTCCAGATAGAGCACAGTCTCAGCTCCTCAGCAAGAACATTTTCTAATAAAGCCCCACCTGCTTAGATTTATTTGCCCTGTAGCCTCATATTCATGGCATGTATTTTGTATTAAAAAAAAAAAAAGCAGCAAACCACAAACATTCCATTCACTCTAACTGGACATAAGCACAGCCCCCTGATCCCTGAACTCATTAAAACCAAGGAGTCCCGGCTCTCTGGAAGGAAGACCATTTCGCCCCAGGCCTAGTCCTGTCAGCCGCCTGCAGGCACGAGAGCCTGCAGGGTCCTGGGAAGGGAGGCTGAGTGGGCCGCAGCACACAGGACGAGGCCCCAAGGAGGTGCAAGGCCTGCAGCTCGAAACCAGCGACCAGGATTCTGGTCACATCGATAAAGTTGCTATGAGGCTGTGTGACTCTTGTGGGCCCTCTCTGAGCCCCCGTGTTTCAGGTGGGACATTTCAGAGGGGGCTGGACCTGATGACGTTCTGTGATTTCAACTGCTGAGGAAAGAAACCGTGTTTGGTCCTCGGGCAGGCAAGCAGGCCTCTGTTCCCGAGCAGCCCAGCCAGGAGGGAGCAGAGAGAAGAGCCAGCTTTAGAAGGGGAAAAGGGAGGAGAGGGTCCCAGTCACTCTGGACAGTGGGTCTGAAGGTGGGTGCTAAGGTCGGGCAAAATACTCATTGCATGTGGTCTTCCAGTCGTGCATACTGGCCTGCTTGGGGCCACGAGGGTCTCACATGGGGACTTCTCTGGGTGAGAAGTCCTTGAGCTGAGGGTGAGTGAAACCTGGGATAGACAGAAAACCCTCCGGGCTCATTTTCACCCATGCGCTCATTTCCTTCTTCATCCATACTTTCCTGATATCTGCCAAAGCTGTGAGTGTGGCCCAAACTCGGGACTCATGCAGCCTTTCCTTCTTTCCCCTGTGCCAGCCATTTCCCCCGTGGGTCATTCCCTGACTCTACACTCCCTGCTCCCAGGACTGAGCTCTTGCCGCCTTCTTTGGCCTGGAGAATGACAACTTCTAACAAAACTGCAACACCCCCGCGACGTGCTTCTGTTGTGGCCCAGGACACAACTGCACCACAGGCTCTCAAAAACGGGCTTCAAATTTCTGTCGGTGAGTAAATGCCCTCACTTGATCACAGCAATCAAGTCCAAATCCCATGCCATGGTTCCCCTGGAGGGAGGGACCAGAAAGAACAGGAAATGGGGCCTGTGGGGACCAGCAGGCTTGGAGAGGCTGATGGGAGTCTCTGGCTTTGAGTCTGTTTCTGCCTGTCTTCTACTCAGCCCGGCATCTTCTTACGGAAGTCCTGCCGACATGACTCAGAGGCTGACCTGCCTTCCAACCACATCTTTCATCAATTTTAGGCCACTCCTGACCTGGCTAGGCTCAGGCCTCCCAGCTGCCTTCCACCTCCTTACCCACCCCCTTCTTTCCAGTCTCCACAAGGAAACCTCCTTGCAGCTTTACTTTGGCTCATGTTCCAAAAAGGCTCCTCTCGCTGTCTTTTCTCCGCCCAAGAGTAGACTCTTTAATCCTTGCTGCCTCTTCCTCCTTTTTTCCCTCCATTTTCCTCCAGCTCCTTCTCCCCCTTCTCTGCCTTCCTCACCTCCTCTTCCTCCAGAAAGCCCTCCTTGATTAAGGAGGAGTGCAGGGAGCATGTCCCTGAGGCACCTGTAGCTGTCCAGCACCATCTCTCCTTCTCTGCTGGACCCAGACTGTTGGGACCAGATGAGACAGGCAGCGTGTCCCGCCCATACACGCCACCCCCGAAATAGCTTCCTTTTTTAGAACTAGTCAAGCTCATTCATTCTAAAGTTCATACAAAAAAATAACCAAGCAAGAAGAAGCAGAAACCTAAAAAAGAACTGTGAGGGGGCCTAGAGATACCAAATATTTAAAATAGGATAAAGCTGTGGTGATGAACAACATGAATAGACAGACAGGTCAATGGAACAGAGAAAAACTCTCGGATGCCAACCAAGAGCCAGAGTAGCTTGGTATGTGGTAATTATCGTGTTTCAAATCACTGGGGTTAAGACGGATTCTTTATTAAATGGCCTGGAATAATTGGAAAACAAAGTGGGAGCCCTGTGTCACAACTTCTATGAAAATAAATCTCTGATGTATCAAAGGCTTAAACATGAAAAATGAAACCATAAAGATATGATTAAAAGATTATAAATATTAATTTGGAGGAAGACCTTTTAAAATATGATATAAAACCTAGCAGCCATCGAGAAAAGGTTAATACATTTGACTACATAAAAGTCAAGATTTCTGCCATGGAAAAAATACCCTAAGCAAACAAGAACCTGGCATCTCTTCGCACGGACTCAGAGGCTGTTTGCTTAATATGTAAAAGATTCCTCCAAAGCCATAAGAAACAGCAGCAATAATCCAGATGCAAAACTAGCAAGTAAAGAATATGAACAGACAGGCCACAAGTTAGAAAGAACAAATGGTTCTTAGACACATGAAAAGATGTTCAACCTCACTCATAAAAGAAATGCAAATGAGGCTACCAGGAGAAGCATTTTTTTTTTCACCCGTCAAATCAGCAAAGATTTAAAAAAATTGCTAACAACTTTTATAGATTGCTGGTAAGGGTGTAAATTGGTATAATCTCTGCAGAAGGCAATTTGGTCCTATCAAAATAAAACATTCATATGTCCTCTGACCCAGAAATTCTACTCCTAGATATTTATCCCAGAGATTAAACAGAAAAGTGTGTACTTGCAAGTCTGTGGTATTAAAGCATCCCTTGTAAAACCAAAGATTGGAGAAATGACCTAAATGGCTAAGAGAGGGCTGACTGAATGAATTGTCCAGAAAATGGAATACCAGCAACTCTTTAAAAAATACGTCTATTCTCTATGTGTGGATATGGAAAGATCATCAAGATAAGTGGAAAAATCTAGGGCAAAAGAATGTGTATAGTATGTTCCCTTTTTGGGGAGAACAAAAGTAATATTCCCATGTATATATTATCAACATAGACTGTTTCTGGAAGGATCTGTAAGACAGTGGAACAATGGTTGCTTGTGGGGTGGGACTCTGTGTGAAGTGAAGGGGGCACTTTTCACAGGATACTGTTTTGGATTTTGTTCTGATTCTAACAAATAAAATCATTAAATAAAAAATACAGTTCCTTCTATACGCTAAGCTTTCTTGTCATGGTTGACCCTTATTTCTTGCTGATCGTGGGTTGCCCTTTGTATTTCAAAGCCCACTCTGATAATCCAACCCCATCACACGCAAAAAAAAAAAAAAAAAGCACACATTTCCCATGGGATCATCCCCCAAAACACACACACACACACACACACACACACACACGCGCGCGCGCGCGCGTAATCCCAAAGCAGGTACATGGAGCCACGTTCCACTGGAAACAAATGAAAAGTCTAGCTGTCCCCTCTGCTTACCCCATCCCCGGCAATTTCCATACACCCAGCTGTTTCAAAGCGTGGGCAAAGCCAAGGCCTAGGCAACACTTCAGATTAGACTCCTTAATGTATGTGTGTTGGGGGGGCGGTTCTGGGGGAAATGAGAAAAGGGGATCCAACCACATTGGTGTGACTCTTCCCTGCTGAGAACTGCCTTGTCCCCAGCAGAAATGGGAACAGTTCCCAAGGAGCTTGTGATTGTCCCAAGGTTCCTGTTTGACTTGGAAAGTCATTCCTCCTTCCAACCAGCATGACCTAATCCCTTGCTGTGACCACCTAGCCCAAGCTGGGGTGCAGGGTGGCCCCAGAGGGAGGGCAGCACACGGGCAGCATGTCCCGACGTGGAACAGCAGCCCAGGGAACTGCAAGGAGCACAGAGACCAGGCTGCTGGTTCCTAAGCTGACTGAGTATCAGCGTCTCCTGGGGAGACGTTTTAAAATACAGATTCCCAGGCCCCGCCCCACCTACTGAGGCAGATCTGCCAGAGGGTGGGGCCAGAGGTCTATATTTTGAAATCTTTTCCTAGATGATTCTGATGCAGCCCATCCCAGAGGTGTTATCTGTGGCTCCAGATCTGGGCCAAGCCATTTATGAAACAGGTGGGGAAACTGAGTCCCATAGAGAACAAGTGATTCATCAAGGTCACCTGGAGACCTAGAGAGGAGCTGGGAGACTGTCACCCACAGTGGAGCCTGTGCTGCATGAAGATCAAGTGCAGGCTGAAGAGATCACAGAAGTGCCCTGGGACTGATACACTGGAGTCTTGCTTAAGACCAGCCCATGCAGCGCAGAATCATAGGTGGCCCAGGTGGCAGGTGACTGAAGGGACCCCACACCCTGAACCTTAAGTGGAAAAGAAAGAGGAGTTCCCATTTCTCCATCATCCACTCTGTACCATGCACCGTGATGCACTATTTTGCACCCCAGTGTTTCTGTGATCTTTGCCACAGGTAGGCCTCATTCACACCCATTGTGTAGAGGAGGAAACTGAGGCTGACTAATGCCAACTACATGTAAAAGCCCGAAGTCAGTGAGGTGTGGAGTGTCAACCCTGAGGCATGTGGCTCTGAACCCAATCTTTTCACAGCCCCACGGCTTCCTCTGCCCCAAGGGCCTCGTGCCACACAGGGACTCACTTAAAGCAACAGGTATCAAACGGGGCTCTACCATGGACCCCCTGGAGGCATTTGTTTCTTCATTTGACACAGAGTGTCTTCCCATGGCTGTGAGCAAAGGCTTTGGAGCCACACACAGCTAGGCTCAAGCCTATTTGCTGTGTGACCTTTGGCAAGTTACTCAACTTCTCTGAGTCTCCATTCCTCATCTGTAAAAGGGGGAACAAGGTCAGCCATTTTATAGGGTTATTAGGGGAAGTCATCTCATAATCAAAGTATTTATACCTTGATATACCTGACATTTCTCGAGCTCTTCTGATGTACTAGTCACTGCACTGAGAGCTCTATAAGCACTATCTCCTTGAGCCCTCACATACCCTACCAACCTGTACTACCATGTTTCCCCAAAAATAAGACCTAGCCGGACCATCAGCTCTAATGCGTCTTTTGGAGCAAAAATTAATATAAGACCCGGTATTTTATATTATATTATATTATATTATATTATATTATATTATACCCAGTATTATATTATATTATGTTATGCTATGTTATATTATATATTAGACCTGGTATATTATATTATATATTATATTATAAAAGACTTGGTCTTATATTAATTTTTGCTCCAAAAGACGCATTAGAGTTGATGGTCCGGCTAGGTCTTATCTTTGGGGAACATGGTATTACAGCCCCATTTTACTAATGAGAAAACTGAGACACAGACGAGCTGGGACCCAAAGCCAGACCCGAGTTCTTAACTACCACACTTAGAACTGACTCTCAGAGCCATGCCTAGCACAAATGAATGCTCTTCGCTATCAGTAAGCCACTCTTAGCCACTCTTAGCTATCAGTAATAACAACATCCTGCCACTGTCCTCAAGACAGAGAGCAAAGTCCAGGGCAGGAGGATACAGGCAAGGTGCTTGGGAAGGAAGAGCATGTCCTAGCCCCCAGGGGGCTGAGGCCGGTCACTGTGGCCCAGTTACTGATGTAAAAATAGGAGGTCTGTGCTAAAAGAAAAATGGCATGGCCCCCGCTGCAGCCGAACACTTCTCCTGCCTTGTTTGTTCCCTGCCTAGTGGGATCCTATTTCCAGTTCTGTTATGAAGAGTAATTGAGTCACTTAGGTGAGAGCCTGGCCGCATTCTGAACACCAGGTGTGGACAGGCTGACCCAGCCTGGCCTCAGGTAGTGCAGGCAAGTGTGAAACTGGCAGAGGCCTGAGAAACCCAGACTGTCACTGCCGTGCACTAATTGCTTTAATTAAGGTGCAGGACTGGAGGTCACAGGATCACCGTAGAGACGTGTAAACAGGATCGTAAATGAATTTGCGATTAGGTCTTCTCTTCATTGACAGCTGTCAGGTCTTAGCTTGTGATGAATGCATTCCTGGAGAAGAGCTCTGTCCTAAAGGGGCCTCCTGGGGGCTTTGGGAAAGCTGTTTGGAGAAGGCACGACTCGTGCATGGTCATGAGAAAAGATCTGATGGGGATAGTGGAGAAGGGAGAAAGGAGAAAACGATTTTAGTACCTACTGTGCACCGAGTTCATGCACATTCAGAACCCTGGATGATCTCCCAACAATGCTCGGAGGAAAGTATTGTGCTTCCCATTCTGAAAGGAGGAAACTGAGGCCGAGTGTCAGCTGAAAATCAGGGCTGAGGTCACAGAGCTAAATAAGTAGCAAAGACAGAACAAAAGAAAGAAGGATGAGTCAGGCACCTCCCATGTCTGACAAGTGCTTTCTCATTCATGCTTCTACCGGAATACTTATGAAAACCCAGCAGCACAGATGTGTTTATCACCATTTTACAGAAGAGTAAACTGAGGTCCAGATTGTTTAAGGGACTTGTTGGTAAGTGATCTGTCTTACAAGATTCACCCTCTTTCCCCATACCTCAGAACCTCAGATGGCAAGGAATCCATTGTACATCAGTCCCTGACAGAATAAATCCCACACCTTTTATGTTTGTGTACTGCTTTTCAAACGTTCGCCAACTGCTGCTGTGTTGGATAAAACATAATCAGCGTTAAAGGGTAACCAAATCATAGTTATTTTTTAAATCACTATGTCCCTCCTCTCAATCTAGTTAGTCCTAATAGATGGCTACCAAAATACAACCGCTGAAGCTTGGGGGTCTGAGACACGGGTGGATGCCATAAAGGGGCTTTCATAACAGAAAAAATTGGGGGAGCTTGTTCTGCCCTCCCAGGTGGGAGCATGTCTGGGAGGAAAGCAGGTCTTCTTCAAAGGGAATGAATTTGATGATGGTGGGGGCGGTCCGGCTAAGGGGCAAGAAGATGCTTCTCCAATAGGGTGTAGAGGCAGAGGGGCCCGCAAGGTGTAGTCACTTTTCTGTGAGGATGCTGTGTGACAAGCAACCCCCAAACCTCAGTGTCTTCTAACAAGGGGCTCACGAGCCTGCAGCTGGCTGCGGTGACTGCTTTTGGCTCTGGGTGGGATACGCTCTGCTCCAATTGTCTCTCATCCCGGGACCCAGGTTGAAGGAGCAGTGGCTCGATGAGGAACGCTCTTCTCCTGGGGCAGGACTGGAGTCCCAGAGGCCAAGACATCCCAGAGGTAAGCACATTTAAGCCTCTGTTTGGATGGGCTGGAAGTCACGTCCACCTCCATTCCTTCGACAAAGCCCAAGTCAGTGTGGCAGCGCAGTACCCTGGGCTCACAGCAAGGATGGGAGGGTACGTATCTGCTGACCAGTAACACAATCTACCTCAGAGAGGAAGTCTGCCATAGCCACCTGGCCAGAGGGCCTGGAGGACCACTGGAGGGGAGCAGGTCCCAAGAGGCCAGAATTGAAAATCCACAGTAGTCTCCGACTTGGGCACACATGGCCCTCACCTAACAAGGACCAGGGATGGAGGCCCTTCAAAGCCTGTGCTGAGTCTGATTCCAGACGGGCTTTGCCCAGGCTACACCCCCTTTGAGTTACAGTAGCTTTGGGCTTGGAGCCTCAGAATTGAGTGAGCCCTGATCCAAGGCTCTCTCATGGCTCCCCAGCCACCCCCGTCCCCATCTCAGGGGACTGCTCCCCCACCAGTTCGTAAAACATTCATTTCTCCTAATTCAAATATTTTCACCCTTTAGAAGACTTGTTAATATTGTATTTTAAGAAGCATTTAAAAAAATCGTTTTTTGCTCTGACTGGAACAGTAGCTCATAAATTATTGATTTCTCCTGGCAAGAGACGAGGATTCTCTTCCTTCTGGAACAGAGAAGACATTGCCGGGGCTGGGATCTCAGAAGGACAGGCAAGTCGGGTTGGGCAGGGGGGTGCGTGCAGGAAGAGGGACTTCACCCTCCTAGGGCAAAGGGAGGAAGAAACAGGGCCCCCTTCTGTCCACCCCTAAACAGGGATCCAACTCCTGGGTTTCCTCACCCCAGTTTAGGCAATGGGCCTGGTGGAATTCCTGTCCTGCCTCCCACCAGCTGTGTTACCCTGGGACAGCTGCTTGGCCTTTCTGAGTTGCAGTTTCTGTGCCTGTAAACAAAGTAGTGCTGCCCGGAGTACAGGACTGTTGGGAGGTGAGGAATAAATGAGATGATGCCTGAAGAACCATCATCTACCAGGTCCTATTAAGTGGCCATTCTCTTCCTTCTTGCTCTGGTTTCCGGTTCCGTCAGAATGGTGCACCTGCACTTGCAGCCATCTCGTGCAGGCTCTGAACTCAGCACTGGATTGAGCCTTTGGCAAGACTAACGTGGGTGCCCGGGGCCCCACAGGGCAATCCAGCAGGTCCCCTTGAGCCTGGCTGGTCCCCCCGGAGGTAGGGTGACCTTGACCAGGGCATCTCAGTGGTGTTGGAGCCGCTGCCGGTGCTGATGCAGTGCTCAGTGCTTGGGTGGGAGCTGGCAGTGCACTGTCCCTTCCCGGTGCCAGCCTCAGCTCGAGGGCATTCATTAGCATTTCACACTTGTGCAAGGTTTGGTAAATCAGCCTCCCTGTGTGGAGCATTCTGGGCGGCAGTAGTCACTGGTGACATGAAGAAAGGGACGTGGAGATGTGGAAAGAGGCCGCTCAGAGCCCCAGGGCGCAGGGCTGAACACCTGACCCCATTTCCCAGCCGTGCAGAGGGGAGGTGGCGAGAGGGCCCACAGAGGGGCATGGAGGGGCATGTGAGGGGTCAGTGAGGGGCACGGAAGCTGGACACCTGGCCCTGACCCAGCTTTGACCCCCTCTCAGTGTCCAGTCCTTAGGCATACCCAGAAACCCAGAATCTGGGTGGCTTACCCCCTGAGCGGAGGGACCTGGGAAGGCTGTTGTTTCGCAGAACAGGGACCCAGGAGCTGGATAGATCATTCATCCCTAAACATCAAGTTCAAAAGCTTTGAAGTTTGTACTATAACTTAGAATATGCCCGCAATGCCATTCTTGGTCATTATTCTGATGAGTTTTTTGGAGAGGGCGGTTAAAGGTTTACATTATTACAGTCCCCAGAGTGGTCCTGAAGGAGCCCATGGCAGGGACAAGCACATGCAGTCACAGATGGAAAAAAATAGCCTGACAGTCACTGATCTCGTCCAACCTCCACCACTGAGTAAAGAAACCCAGCAAAGGTTAAAAGCTTGCACAAAATCACAAAGCCAGTTAGGGTGAAGCCCGAACCAGGCCCCCAAACCCAATCCAATTCCTTTTCTGCTTCGACATTCTCTCTGTACCCTTAGCCACTGTAGGTCTCACTCTTCCCACATGCAAAATGGGGATAATCATGCATCCCTCCCACTATTGGGGTCTTCCAGGGAGCTCTCCACAGGAAGCAGATGCTATAGGATGAAATCAAACAGGATCACAGCTGGGCCCTTGCCTCGCTGCTGGACTCACCAGGCCCTGAAGCTCCGTCCTCCCCAGGGCCTGGGGAAAGCTCAGCCTCCATTCAGCCTGCTATTTGTCAGCTTAACCTGCTTCTGCCTCAGAGCAGTAGAATCCTGATAATAAACATTTCATTGAAACTTATTCTCCCTGGATCCCCAGTCCGGCTTTATTCGAATCACTTGTCAATCAGGAAACACACCACGGCCGTGGCCACAAGCCAGGGTGAGAAATAGGTGAAGTTATAAGCCTCCTGCACTACCACCCTTCCCTTTCTTTGCTAGGAGGACCCAGCTGGAGCTATCTGCCAGCCCGCGCCTTCCAGCCCATCTCTCAGGGGTCTGCATTTGAGAAGAGGAAATAGGAAAATGCCTGTTCCCAAAGGTACAAATGTCTCGTGGTAGGTTGTCGGGATCTAGGTCCCTGAGAGAGGAGGGGAACTCAGCCATCTCTGCCTCACTCCAGATGGGCAACCATGACGTCCTTGATGCATGAGGCCTCCCTGACTGCCACTGGCCACCTTGGCTCTGGTTCACTTTGTAGCCTTGTGGTACCAACTTCACAGCCAAGGCCCCTTCCTTCTTGTCCTTTTCTCTTGGGCAAAGAGCCAAGAGACCTGAATTCCAATCCAGCTCTGACCCTGACTGTGTGATTTGGGGCAAAACATTCCTATTCTCTGGACCTCAGTTTCTTCATCTCTAAAATGGGGAGATTTCACCTGAGGATGGTTAAAACCCTGTCCAGCCCTGAAGGTCAAGGACTGTACACTTCTATGAGGATCTCTGTGTGTCCAGACCTGAGGTGGGGCATGATGTTTGTGCTGTCAACTGATTGAAAAGACAACTATGAAAAGTTAGCAGAACTAAACAGCAATATGAGATGACCCTACAAAGGCCATCTTAGGAAGGTCACACTAAGGGCCAACGGGGCTGGGAATGACCTTGAAGAGACAGAAGGATGAGAGGAGGAGAGGAGGGAGAGATGGAGGGGCTGGAGTGTCTAAGGAAGTCTTCTGGCAGGAAATGGGGCAGAGCTGAGCTCAGAAGGCTGGGTGGGATTTGAATCAATGGAGAAGAGCCAGGCAGGGAGATGGCATGGGCAGAGGTGGACCCTGGGGGTTGCTGAGTGAGTGAGGAGACAGTAAAGATAAAATTTAAAGTTCAGGGTCACTATGGGAACAATCCATTTTCTTTCTCAGAATCTCCCGGGAGCAGTGCCTGCAGGATGGTATGAGGACTTGAACTCAACCCCGAGCCATTTGGCCTTCCCGGCCCAGCTGCCTTTCCAGATCAGTTCTCCCTGCTCTCTGGACTAATGGGGAATCCATGTACCCCTCTGCCGTGCCATGTGATTTTGTCGCCCTCCAGGCCACAGAGGCTTGGATGAGGCGTAGGTAAGTGACTGCTCCCTCCATGCATTGATTCAAGGGCTCCAGAAATGCCCTCTCTTGAGAATGTCACTAAGACACACAGAAACAGCAGTTAGGAACGGGGCCTGCAACCAAAAAGCTGTAATGCGGGGAGAACATGGGGGCCGCGAGGCTGAGTAGGCTGCAGGGCCCCAGGAGGGCTTCCGTCCCTGACCTTCCAGCTCCAGCAGCCCCCCATACTGCCCTGTTGTCTTTGCCAAACAGCAACACGCCCAGGCTGTGCAGTGGGCCCCAGTTCCTCGTAACGAGCATGACTTGAGTAGAGCGCAGCTCAGCCAGGGCAACTAGCCTGAGATGCTGTGGCCAGAGCAGGCCGAAGCTCCCCTGGCCCCTTGCGTCCTCAATTAACACCAGAAACGATCTCTACGGAGGCCCTGGTCGCTCCCGCTCCAAATTCTTTGTCCCTCTGGGCTGTTGCCAGTGTTGTTCCTATACATTTAGATCCCAGCTCAAGATCTGCTTCTTCCAGGAAATCTAATTACACCAGCCTCACCTGACCCCGCTGTGGCTCGAGTCAGACACGACTCAGCTCCGAGTCAGGAGGAGACCATGAGGCGGGCAGCCCTTTCTAATTTACAACGTGCTTTAACTTCCATGACCTGGCCTGAGTTTCACAGCTACCTGGAGGGACCTGGGGTGGGCTGCCTGATCTCCACTGTACTGCTCGTGAAGGGCAGGGCTGAGGCTGGAGACGAACTCCCCTGAAGCCCAGTCTCAGACCTTAGCCACTTCCTTCTCTACATAATCCATCTGGTCCCAGCTACGCCAGATGTGACAGAATTTTCAGGGATGTGTGGAGGATACAGGATCCACTGGGACAGCAAATGAGAAAAGTGCGTAACCCATTACTGGACATGTCACCCGTCCCAACAGCACTCAGCTGTCTTCATTAATTTACTAATTCAACTAAGATTTATTGAGTACCTTCTTTCTGCCAGGTGCTTTTCTAGATAGAGGAGACACTGCAGTGACTAAAAGACAAAAATCTCTACCCCTGTGACACCTGCCTTCCAGTGGAAGGAGGTATCCAAGAAACATAGTAAATAAGTAAAAGATAGTGTGTTAGATGGTGGTGAGTGACATGGAAAACAAACAAACAGAAAAGGAGGAGAGAAAATGCTAGGGGTGGGGTAACATTTAAAGCTGTGTGGTGAGGGAGGACCTCACTGAGAAGGTGACATGTGAAAAAAGTCCTAAAGAGGTGAGGAAAATGACTCTCCAGATGTGTCACTATGGGAACAACTCATGTTTCCATGCGATGGGAACAGACGTGCAAAGGCCCTGAGGCAGGTGATTGCCAGTCCTGTGTGGCTTGTGACAGCAACCCCCCTGGTGTTTTTCCTCATGTAGTTTGGTCTCCTCAGACCGCTTTGCCTCCTGCCCATTTCAAGGTGCCAGCCACAGAAGGAAGGCAGCAGCCCATACCAGTCAGGATAATACCTCTCTCTCCATTTTCCAAAAAGAGAGGCCCACACAGGCCATTGCCGTGTTCAGTGACTAAGACAGACCCTTACGAGTCTTTCCCCATGGCAGACTCTGCTCCAAAACTAAGGCCAGGACACTGGCCATGAGCTTCAGTCCCTCTGGTGGACGTGGACCCAGTAGCTGGGGGCTGGGGTGGCAGGGACACTGGCTGAAGATTCCCTGAAACTTCTGTTCACCAACCCCACTGGCTAAGAAGGGCTAAAGGAACCAGGACAAAATATCCAGCACCAAAGAACGCAGATGGGACAAGATCAGGAAGACAACCCCATACACATGGGTCACCCAAAGAGAGACCTGAGCATGGCAGGGCCATCAGGCCAACATGGCACCCGCTATTCCCACTCCAAGGCCCCTGAGTTTCCATATTTCCTTGGGCAGGTAAAGCTGTGCAAACCCCTTGCCGTCACCCACATTGTAGTCCCTTCACTGAGTCATATTCTCTCTGTCATCCACTCCCACTCAGAGTGACTCACTCATGTCAACAGACCCGACATCTTTCCCCACCCTTCCTGCAGCTCCCAGACTAGCCCATGGCGCACATGGGACTAGCGAGGGCAGGGAGTGGTGAACTCCAGCACCAGCTCCAGTGTTGACGCCGCTGGGGAGAGAGCAGGGAGGCGTGCTGGAAGGGAAGCCCATAGAGGCCCTGAAAGGGAAGGCACTTAGCTGTCTGCTAACGGCAATACAACATCTGGAAAGTCGGGAAGAATCTGGAGTTGGAGGCAAGAGATGAGAGATGTCTGGATGTATGTGGCTGGTGCAGTCCCTGGGCCCATCCGGATATGGCTGAACTTCCCTCTAAGGAAGGCCCCAGACTGTAGTCTAGGTACTTCTCTCAGAATGTCCCTTCCTGGCCCCAGCTACGCCAGATGTGACAGAATTTTCAGGGATGTGTGGAGGATACAGGATCCACTGGGACAGCAAATGAGAATAACAAAATTGATGGACTGAAGAGATAAATATCCATTTCTCTTCCCCAACCCAGTACTTAGCACACGTTGAAGCCCCATTCTCCTTTTTCCTGGCAGGGAAGTAATTACACAACCTGACAGCCAGTCCCTGGGGCCTGGGCTGAGCTGGAGCTAATTACCAATTACTAATAAACATTGAATTAATACTCTGGACCAAATGAAAACTAATTTGGATCAATCTGTCATGACCCAAATGAATTCCATCTCCACTGTCTCCTCCACACATATTCTCATGCTCACACCAACTTTTGACTGAGCCCCAAAGTCTCCCTAAGTTTTGGCATCCCAGGGCGAAAACCCCAAAACAGACCTGGCACCAGGACCAACAACTCTCTTATTTAAATTGAAGCAGCTCGGCTCCAGCATGCGATGCTCTGGGCATCAGCCCACCTCAGCCCTGCGTCTCACCCTCCCTTCACCTGCCCACTGGAGCCCACTGAACTCTCCCGCTCCCCAAGCACATTCGACTTGCCAATTATTGCTTCTATCTTTACAACACATAATTATTCCCATCTCTCTGCATCTGATTCAATGCCTCTTCTAGAAGTTTCTCTGGATAAACGTCCTTAGGTCATCTTTATCACACACTGAATTGGGGTTTATGTCTTATCCCCACCTTCCCAGCTGCATCAGCCTTTTCTTGGTATCACACAGTCCCTTCCTTAAGCCTTGAGAGGGAAGCCTTTCTCTGGAGGAGCAAATGTCTATTCTTTCTTCTCTCTTTTCATTTATCCTTCCCAGGTGGTGAAGCATTGAGACTGGTCATATCCTGCTTTTTCTCTTGAGAGTTAATGGAAATTAAAGAAGCAGCTTGCTAGTGAGCCTGGCTCTGGTGAAGGTCCCAGAGGAGAGATGGATGAAGGGTTCCTTTAGGGTCCACGTCGTCTAATCCAGCTCCACTGACAGGAAACCAAATCAAGTTGAAAGCAACTGTCCCACGTGAGAATAATGAATGTGCCCATAGATGGAGAATTCCCTGCGTATCCGCTCTCAGGGAATTAAGACTTCAGGGAGTGAGCTCAATGCATCCATTCAGTGCAGGTATGTCCAAGGTAAGTAAGGATCCAACCAACAACTTCTGATTCAGAGCCTGTGAGGATGAACTGGCAGGAAGCCTGCTCAACCATCCAGGCAACTCCTCTTGTTGTAAAGGAGAAACTGAGACCAATAGGTGTGTAACCTGCCCCTTATATAGGGTCAGTGTATTTGTCTGGTGAAATATCCTTTGTTCCAATTCCAATGACAGAGCTAAAGCAGTTCCCTTCCTCTGTAAGGAGTGGACCTTCACAAAGACATAACCTGGATGAAGGTGAAGGCAAGCTGCCTCCTCCCACCCCTTCTGAGACCCAGTGGGGAACGCAGCGAGGTGCTCCCTAGCCAAAGAAGGAGTCCAGAGCTGTAGCCTCTACCCTTTCAAGGCAAAGGAGGGCATATGCTCAGAATGAAGAAGGGGAATGGCCATAGTCTCAGCAGGTTTTGAGAAAGCTGAGGGCAGAGGAGGGGTTAAGGAGGGATGGCTTCCCCTCAGCAGTGAGCCTCTGGAGCTGGGTGTAACTATAACATAAGGGGTCCAGAGACCATGGCCATATGGTTTGGGGACAGGCACCCTGACAAAAATGACTCACCAATCTCTTTCAAAGCCATAACTAAAATCCAATCACATGCTTACATTTCAAACATAGCCTTAGTTCCTAAATTTAAATGGCTGCTTTGCTGCAGTTAGACTGACTAGTTTTATATCCAATACTTTTAGGCTTTAAATACTCTAGGGAATGGTATAGTGACAAAAGAAAGAAACTCTCATTATAAAGTGGTTTTTTTCCTTTAAAGGAAGGTCCTAGACCCCTTTATCAAGACAGCCAGGCAGATAGCCAGAACCCTTTCCTCAGTGCAGTTTTCTGAGACCCACAATTATATGGACTGTTTAGGATAATTCTTGTGTTCCCATGTGGGTCTTCTCTTGCCTCTGACTTTATTAAAACATTTTATGGCAGGAACTGGGTTCTCTGTCCTTTGGCTTCTTCGCAGTGCACGGCTGAGTGCTGAGCCTGGAATAGAAACTCAGCGACTTAATTAATTCTGATTGTTGTTCAGAACCATGGACAGAGGCTCGCCTCCTCTTACTCCTCCTCCCAGGCTGTTTTCCATTTCTCATGTCTCCCTCCTGATTTCCTTCAAGAAGGCCCCAGCTGGCTCACTGAGGGCTTCGCTCAAACCTTCCTTTCCCTAGGGGAGACTGCACAGGAAGCCAGATTCACACCGTGCCCGGTAGGAGTAGACATGAAGGACTCTGGAATGGAGAGGACCTCTCAGCCTTTCTTTCCGTGCTTAGACCATCTCAGTCATGTGCCCCAGCCAGAGCCATACCCTTTCTAATAATGCTGAACTCGGTCTGTGGTCAGGGGGTTTTAGGCTAGCAGGCCACCTGGCCGCCGGGAGCAATGCCGAGATGGAGCTTGTGCTGGGCTGCTTTGGGGAGACCCCTCCCATCGCACGAGACAGATGGGATGAAGAGCACACCTGGATGGTAAGTGAGGAGGGAGTCTAAAGGCTGAGGGTTGGGGGCACAACATCAATCATCACAGTCAAGGAGAATCTGCAAAGCCCTGGGGAGGGGGTAAGGGGCAGGGCAAGGGGCCAGCAGCTGAGGCCTCCAGGGACAATCGAAGAAGATGCAAAGTGGCATGGGGTGGTAGACTCAAGACAAAGGCTGCGAAGAATACCATGGGGCCAGGAACTTTCTCCTGTGTGATGTTGGCTGTGGGGTGAAGTATGCCACCCTTTAAAGAGCAGGGTGCCAGGGGGACACGTCACGTGGCAGAAACAAGATAGCCTTTTTAATGAGCAATAACACAGCACCCGTTCAAGGCCAGATAGTGCCACTCCAGAGCTGGAATTAGTATATTTGGCAATCCATGATAATTTCAAAAGTCCACTCACTTGCTGTTATCTCCGCTATGGTGGGTGCTACACAAGCTGAAATAAAACAACAACGACCACCATAACAGACCAAACAATTCCATTCAATTTACTGCCTCTCCTCCTCCTTCCACGTTCTGCCTGCCCTCCCACATGGAATCCTTTCTCATCTAGAAAGACTTCTACATCTGGAGTTATCCCAGGTGCCAAAGTTTTTTGCAGAATAGATGGGTGGCCCCTAGTGCCCCTCAGTGTTTTTGTATGGTCTTACATTGGGTTACCTGGGAAACAGACTCTGCAATAAAGATTTGCATGCAGAAAATTTACTGAGGGTGCTTTTGGCATCCACAATGGGATGAGGGCAGTGGAGGAGTGCGGAGGAAGTGGGATTGTGCAGAGAGAGGAAATAGCTGAACGTGGACGACGTCTCACCAAAGGTTTTAGCCAGTCTTACAGCGATCTCTGAAGCTGAGATGACCCTTTTGAGTTGTCTTACCATGAGGCAAATGGAATGGGAACTTACACCCCACATCTATAGTTGAATGCAGGCCACCTGCAGGAAGGTGGCATGACCTTGGGTCAAATGGCCGTTTTGGCTGAGGCCAGTTCCTGGAGAGGGACTCAGCTGAGAGTCTTCATCTGCCAACACTCCCAGCAGCTGGAAGAATGAGGGTCTCAGTCCCGAAAGGGGGATCAGGGTGACACCCCACAGCGTCCACCATATGGACAAACAAACTTGGATGACACTGGGTGGAGGGCACATATTGGAATCCCTGGAGGAGGTACAGTTTAAAGAGTTATCCAAGATGGCTCTTTTCTACCCCCCACCTGCTGATCATCATGGTAATGAATTACTGATCTATTCCTACATGCCCTGAGACAAAGGAGGTGACTTGCCCTGGGACACACAGCAGGCAAGTGGCGACTGTGAAAGGAGCCCACACTCCATTGTGGTGTGAGCCCCATTCCCCAAGTGAGCACCAAAAAAGCAGCACCCGCCTCAGCTGCTCCCCTATTCCCTATACTGAACAAACCCTAGCATACACCTGGTCTGGAGAAGATGGAATTTGTTAGGAAGTAGAGATGGGGGAGGATGTATGTGTCTGTCAGTAAATGCATGCAGAATTGGATTGCTTTTAAAAGCAGTTATCATGTGTAGACATGACCTTTGTGCTGTGACATGACAACCTGATGAGCAAATCCGATTCTTAATTAACCTTTTCATTTGAACCCCTTGACCAAGCAGCAAATGGAGGCCTGGTGAATTGAAAATGACAGCCTCACCTCCCCTGTGCCCCAATCTGGCCAGCCACCTCGCCTGGTAATTACCTCGGCCAAGACTGGGACATTTTTACAGGCTGATGAGTAAATAATCTCCCACTAATTGCTGTGATAACCACGGAGCCCAGTTCACCTCTCATCTCTTTCTTGGTTACCTACCATGAAACCAGAGGGCAGCTCGTAATACGATTCCTGTCTCTCTCTTCCTCCTTTTAATAAAAGAGAGACCGTTTGGACTAAGGATCAGGAGAATTGGCATAAGAGGGACATTGGCCTGCAGAAGCCGCTCCCCTCCAGGATAAGCCAGATGCTTTGGCCATGTCCTTTAGCAGACCTGGGGAACAGCTGATATTTCTGGCACGAGCTCCTCAGCGGATGTCAAAGCAATTTGGAAGGCTGGCTCTTGGCCCACGGTCACATGGAAGGGGTGGCGAGGTGTCAGCCAAGTCTTTAGCCCCTAGGGCCCCTAGCATGACTGAGCAAGTAGCAGCAGAGAGAGGAGAAATTGATGGGACAAAGAAAGGGAGAGGAAGAGGAGGATGTGAGAAGGATGCGGAAGAAGCAAAGATGAGATACAGGGTATTATAGGGGGTCTGGGCATAGAAAGAAGGTCCCAGCAGCGGCTTGGGTCCCTGCCACATCCCCCTGAGGTGGCTCATTGTTTCCGCCTAGAGTGTCCTCCCTGCCCCAACTACCCCAAAATATAATCATAACGGTAGAATCACTTGCAGAGTGCTGACTTTGGGCCAGGCCTGTGCTGAGCTCTTTACAGGCAGTATGTCGAGTGAACCTCATTCAACCCTAGGTGGTAGGCATCATTCTTCCCATTTTATAGATAAAGGGGAGAACACACAGAGAGGCTAAAAAACGTGCCCTAGGTATACACAGCTAGTTTAGATGGAGCCAGGCTTTGGAGTCAGGCATACTGACTCCCAGAACCCAGCCCTTAGTTATTCTACCCAACTCCACACCCCCCAGAGCTCTGGGTAGCTTTCCTGTGCTTGTTGTCACAGAAAGAGCACTGGACTTGAGTCCCAGCTCTGCCCCACCCAGCTATGTAACTGTGAGCAAGTTAACCTGCTTGTGCCTCAGTTTTCTCATCTATGAAATGGGCATGATATTATCTGCCTGCTTCCTTCGTGGAACAGGTGCAGGGATCAAGTGATATAATATTTGTGAAGGCCCTTCGTACGTCCCAAGAGGCCCTGCACATGTCCTTTGGGATACCCCTCCCTTCTCCGTCCCACTTTGTGAGCTCCTGCAAGGACCACAGATGGTCCTTGCGCTGTTTATCTGAGCCCATCTCAATGCAGCAAGGACTCAGGATTTGTAAGCTTCCTGTTGAGCAAATGAAAGCCCAGATCCTCTCTCCTCCTTCCCCTTTGTCTCTTTCCTTCTTTCTTTCTTTCTTTCTTTCTTTCTTTCTTTCTTTCTTTCTTTCTTTCTTTCTTTCTTTCTTTCTTTCTTTCTTTCTTCTCTCTCTCTCTTTCTTTCTCTCTCTCTCTCTTCTCTCTCTCTCTCTCTCTCTCTCTCTCTCTCTCTCTCTCTCTCTCTCTCTCTCTCTCTCTCTCTCTCTCCTTCCTTTCTTCCCTTTCACCTACCCTCTTCCTTCTCTTCCTACTCCTTCTCATACCCCAGCCCTTCCCAGGACTCACACTCTAATGGGAAGACACCTGCCCCTCTCCTTCCAATCCATCTGATACTTTGCTTTAAGATCAAAAGCACAGTTGAGACCACATCACAACCCGCTCAGAATCATTCCACCTACTCAGAAAAGACGCGCCGAGCTCCTGAACAGGCACGAAAGCCTCTGGCTCCCCCCTTTCCTGGCCTCATTTCTCATGACTTTTCCCAGGATATTCCAGTCCTCACTCACTTCTCCTGTTAATTTCTTTACCAGTAACAACCTCATAGGTGATGGGCTAACTGTGCCCAGCCCACAGTTTGCTGTTAATAAATATCGTATAGTGAACAGGACCTTCAGCGAGGACTTGTCCTGTCCTGCTGTTTGAGAATCTCACCTGAGGTCCCAAGGCTGAGAACTTCAGATGTGAACTACCCACACTCTCTGAAGGGAGATGCCGGACCATCTACCGTGTTTCCCCAAAAATAAGACCTAGCCAAACCATCAGCTCTAATGTGTCTTTTGGAGCAAAAATTAATATAAGACCCGGTCTTATTTTACTGTAATATAAGACTGGGTTTTAATATAACATGATATAATATAATATAATATAATATAATACAATACAATGTAATGTAATACTGGGTCTTATATTAATTTTTGCTCCAAAAGATGCACTAGAGCTGATGGTCTGGCTGGGTCTCATTTTCAGGGAGACACGGTAGGAGGACTTGCTAAGACTGGCCCCACACTGGTTGTGCAAGGCCTACCTCATTCCACCTACACGTATATGGAAGAGAAGGCTCGAGAATGGCCAAGGCAATTGGAAGGAGATGGGCTCTTTCAGACTTTTTAGCAAATGGTGAGGGCAGCCTTCTGCATCTCCCCAAACAAAGTGAGGTCTCTCTGCTGGCCAGATGCCACCATGGAGCTGGGCTGAGAGATATCTTGGGAAAACGTAACTTACAACCCCCAGATCTGGAAGAACACAGAGACTAGGGCCCAATGCACCCCTGAAAAAGTCTAAAGTCAAGAGACCAACTGGAGTAGCCTGTGTCAGCAGCAGAGAGAAGGGAGAGCATTGAGCAGGGAACAGTCGCCACTTGCAGGGGTTAGTGGGGCAAAGATGCCAAGTTTCTCCTAGGACTGGATGAATGCAGGAGAAAATGGATGGACTAGAGCGGCATTGAGAGGGTACCCAAGAGGCCCTGAGGTCCACCTCCTGGGGGGAGGGGAAGCCCTGGCAGAAGGAGGCTGTGTGGTGACATATCAAAGGGAGAGGAGAACGAGGGAAGGATCAGTACATCACCCAAGGTGGTAGGGTCCCCAACTGGTTACATTTCACTTTTATTATCGTTTCTAGCACTAATTCTCAAATCACCTCTACAGGAGTCCTAGAGGCTAGACTGGTTTGCCCACTACCTTCCCCCATACTGAATGCATTCTCCTTTGCTTCCATTCATGCCCATGCCCCTGCCTGGAAGACCCTCTGCACCCATGTCTGCACACAGTCTATTTCAAGGCCAGGCTTGGTGTCACTCTCTTGATGAAATCCTCTCAGATCCAGCCACCCAGACACTTGTGCTTTCTTTGGATTTGCTACTTATTGTAGCCTAGCTAGTTACCTATCCTAATATTCTTTGTTCTTTTCTTTAAAAATAGATCCTTACAGTTTTCACTGGGCCCATGGCCACTCAAGATAAAGACTGATTTTGACAGCTTCCTTTGCTGCCAGGTATTGCCAATTAGATATAAACAGCAGTATTTGGAGCCAGCTTCTAAGAAACTTTCTTAAAAGGCGGCTGTTGTGTATCCTTGAGCCTCCATCTTCTTTGCTCCTTCCTCCTTTCAAATGCCTGGAAATGCAGATATAATGGCTGGAGGTTTAGCAGCCATTTTGGACCATGAAATGACCTTGTGGCATGAGAATTACATACAAGGATGATGGAGCAAAAGGACAAGTATCCTGGTTTCTTGACATGTAAGACTACCCTACACGTTCTGGATTGCCTACCTTTGCACTTTAAATGAGACAGAGACGTACTTCTGTCTTGTTTAGGCCACTATTGCTGTGGGTTTCCTGTAGGAAGCAGCCAAACCCAATCCTCATTGACAAACCACCTAAATAGCTCACAAGCTAACACTGGTGAAAGTACCTGGCATAGTAAATCCCACATGACAGCATCTCAGTCCATCTCTTTTCTCTCCCAACATGTGATGTGCTCCTAACGAGCTCTGGCTTTGTAGCTGTATACAGGCTTTGGACTGTCAGTTAACTCTTCATGGGTATGTATCACCCCAACTCTCTAAATATAGCTCCGATGATATATGCTTTTCAAAATTATTTTATTCCTGAGCTTATGTAAAAGTTCTACAAAAATATGCATTATTGTCCCCATTTTATAGATATGGTTCTACAGTCTCCTTGGGGACCAAAGGATGCCAGGTACCCAGGTCTTCTCACTCCAGGTCTACATTGTTCCTCTTGCCTCACACCCACAGCAACAAGAACTAAGCTTCCGGATTTATCTTCCTGTTCTTTCCATTGCAAAGAGCACGAATGTTCTTTGGTATGAAGCTGTGTACATTATAGGTGTTCAATAAATATGTCACGTGTACTTAAATATTCATCCAAGCTACTTTTCAAGATGCACTGAGCTCAGAGGTTGGCAAACTATGGCTCGCAGTCTGCATTTGTATAATCCATGAGCAAAGCATGGTTTTTATATTTTTAAATGGTCATGAAAGAAGGAGAAGAAGAGGAAAGAGGGCAAGGGGAAGGACAAAAACACATGGCAGAGACCATAGCTGTCCTGCAAAGCCTAAAATCATCTGGCCCTTTACAGGAAAAGTTGGCCACCTCATGCAGCTGGATGTTTAATCCACCAGCTGCTATCCCCTGTGCGAAATGATTCCCCCAGAGACCTTGGAGATCCTGTTTCCTCCAAAGTCCTGCAGGACTGACCTACCCTCTTGCTGCAGATCTGGGATGGGACGCCCAGCTCCCAGGGTCCCCCTCCCCCCAGCACTACTCCTTCGGGCAGATGGGGATCATCCTGCTATCCCCGCATCCGCCACCACCCTGTGATGGGGACGTCTTTCTGATTCACTGGTCAAATAATCAAGCTCAAACTTGATTAAAAATTCATTGGCCTTTTTCCTGCAAAAAAATAAAGAAGTGAGCAAACCTCAGTGGCTGAGGCTGTAAACTGAAGTGTGAAAGCCCAAACAGGCTGAAACCATTACAGGAAAAACCATCAGCTCCAGAACATTTTTATTTCCCTAAATACCAGTCTTCTGGAGGGGAGGTTGGGCCGGGTTCCCAATTCCAGTACTCCTGACGGCATATTCCCCACAAGAACCCTCAGTTATTCACTCGGTAGATATTTGAGTGGTTATGAGAATGGGGTTTGAAGTCAGACCAATGGAGTTTTACCAGCTGTGTGTCTTTAGCTGAAACACTTAACCTCTCTGAGCCTGTTTCTTCATCTGTAAAATAAAACTATTAAGAATCGCCTTTATTCTTAATGCCCAGCACTCAGCGCAGCGTTCAGCCCTGGTGTGCTCACTCAGTGGAAGGTATATACTTGATATCGCTATTACTGACCAGCCCTCGCCCTTTTGTCCCCTCCTCCTTCCAGCTCTGCTTTATTTCTCCTCCTTCATCATTCCTCAGTTACTTGCTAAATCCCATCCTTGAAGCAGTCAAACCCACCTCTAACTTGGCCCTCTCCTTTCTGGCCAGGCCCCCTCAGCATTGCCACCAAATCTGCCTCCAACTAGCTCAGACCACCATTCTCCAAGCCTCCTGCCAGGGGTCCCTTCCATTGTTTTTTTCCTGCCTCTGCCCCAGGCCAGCTTTTTGCCTTTTGCTGGGACGTTGTAAGTCTCCAGACTTAAAAAAAAAATGAAAAATAAAAAATCTATCTTTCATTTGACAAAGATTTGAGAAATGAGTTTATTCTGAGAGCAAGGGTTGTACTTTCCCTGTGCTCTTTACGCCTTTTGGGCGGGGCCCATAGTAGGTGTTTAATGAGCCCTGGCCAGTAGCCTGGCCTGGAGAGGGAACAATGACCAGCTCATGGCCAGAGCGCCCCTTCCTGGGACCGATGTGAACCCCAAGAACTACTTGGACCCAGGCACTAGCCAGGCCCAGACCAAGTCTTCCAGTCGGAGGGCTGCCTGATGTAACAGGGAAAACATGTAAATCTGGAAGTGAGACATGACTGGTTTGAATTTTGGCATCACCTCTGGTTATCTGAGTGCCCTTGAGCAAGGTGCTTCACCCCTTCAGGCCTTAATTTCTTTATCTATAATGTGGGATGAGCCTACAATGAGATATCAATTCACACCCACTAGGGTGGCTATAAAAAAAAAAAGACAGATAATAACCAGTGTTGGCCAGGATGTAGAGAATTGGAGCCCTTATAACATTTTGGTGAGAACATACAATGGTGTAGTTACTTGGGAAAACAATCTGGAAATTGCTCAGAAGTTTAAACACAGAGTTACCCACTACCCAGCCATTCTATTCCTAGGTGTATACCCAAAGAAATGAAAACATGTCCACACAAAAACTGGTACACAAATGTTCACAGCAGCATTATTCATCGTAGCCAAAAAATGGAGAAAACCCAAAAGTCCATCACCTGGTGAACAGATAAACAAAACGTGGCGTGCCCGTTCTACTTAATATTATTTGCCTATATAAAGGAATATAGTGCCGACACTCGCTACAACATGGATGAGTCTTGATAACATTATGCTACGGGAAAGAAGCCAGTGACAAAGGCCACGTGTTGTATGATTCCATTTATACGCGTATGAACTGTCCAGAACAGGCAAATCCATAGAGACAGAAAGTAGATTAGTGGTTGCCAGGGGCTGGGAGGAGGGGGGAATGGGAGTGATAAAAATGTTCCTTTTGGGGGGTGATAAAATGTTCTAAAATTAGGTTGTGTTGATGGGTGCACAACTCCGTGAATATACTATAAACCATTGAACTGGACGCTTCAAAAGCGTGAATTTTATGGTATGTGGATTTTATCTCAATAAAGCTGTTTTCTTTAAAATGAAATGGGCAAGACCTGCCCACTCACCCACTTCGATGGGTCATCCTGAAACTTCGAGAAGGATGTTTGTGCCACGGTTTTGGACATGGTGTCGCGCTATTCCTACACAGGAAGGCTGAGGTCATGGTTCTTCATACAGATGGAGCCGTTTTCTGCCCTCCCTTCTTGCTCTGGCTTAGGACCCCTCGAAGAGGAGATTGCTGAGGAGTGACACTGCCGTCTGGCAAGGACAAAAGGAAGTTCTGGGCCTCCAATACGTCTGGGGAGGCAAGAGGTATGTCCTCAGAGCCACAGAGCAGGAGGGACCTGACCCGGCCAGCACTCCTTTGGGTTCCAATACTGCCTCTCCCCTCCCTCGAGACCTCAGCGCCAGTCTTCCCACTGGAGGAGGGAGGGGCCGGTTAACCTTCAGGTTTGGGAGTAACTGGAAGACGAGGGAGCAGAGCAGGATTATCTATGGGTGACAGATCATATTTTAAAGAAAGGTGGTTTAGTCCTTTCAAGCTTTGTAATGCAGAGTCTCAGCTCCCGCTCCCCGCATAAGAACGCAGGATATGGGGAGGCCAAAAAGGAACACCCACGGAGCCATAGGTAGGGGAGTCATATCACTATATTCTCGATGGCGGCTGGTCGAGACACAAAAGCAAACATCTGCCAGTACCTCAGTGAGGGGTCTTCCTGCACCCCAGTCTCGCTGGCGGCCGGGTGAGACACAGGAAGTAGGATCAACACGATCAGCGATCCACAACCCCCTTGTTAACCACACTTGCTAGCCACAATCCACACTTGTTAATGTAGCCATGGCAGTTATATTAGTGGCTAATGGCTAACTGGTTACAGCTGATGGCCATCTACGACCGGAGCTGGCACCTTTCCACGTGAGGTTGAGAACCTGGAAACTGCTCTCTGGAACTCCGTCCCTACAAGCCTCAACAAGCCTCAAGTGCTAAAATAATAATAGTGATGATGACGACCAATGTTTATGGCATGAACATTTACTATCTGCCAGGCATCACACTAAACATTCACACGGATTGACTTATTTAGTCTTCACAAAGATCCTATGAGGCAGGGGCATTGTTGATCCCCTCTTCTAGATGAGAAGATGGAGGCACAGGGGTTTCAAGTAATTTGCCCAAGGTTGCACAGCTAGGAACGACAGAACAGGATTTGAACCCTGGCAGTCTGGCTCCACCGCCTGTTAGGCTGTGTAAACCCTGCAGGCTGCACACAATGGAAGACCAAGGTTATTACTAAGACTTTTTAATGCCTCCCCGCAGGGAAGTAGGTCTCAAACTTCACCAGGCATCAGAATCATCTGGGAGGCATGTGAAAAATACAGAGTCCTGGGCTCACCACAGTGAAACTGACTCACTAACCCTGGGCGGCGGGGGAATCTGAATTTGTGACCAGTTTGCCAGCTTCTTCCAGACATACTTGGAGGCACTTGGCCTCCCTGAATCGAGACCCAGGGCCTGGCCAGCTGGTTCTACCCCAAGAGGTGGACTCTCCCTGCTCAGTCCACACCACATTTACCCCGACTCCACTGTCCTCATCCAAGTCCCCCCAACCTGGAAAGGCCCAGGTCAAGTTCTATGTAGTCTCCTAAGCCCGGCACTGGTTTTCCCTTGTCTAAACCCCTAACCCCTTATAGAGGAATTCACACTGCTTCAGAGCCTCGTTATAAGCTGCCTGGGATTCCTCCATCAATGTCCCATGGCTGCAAGGCCTTTTCTGATGACCTGGATCATGGCAAGTGACTTACATGTAGAAGCTTTCATTTTTGTCCTCGTGCATGTCCCCGCTAGCTCGCGGTAGGTGAGCATTCAGTAGAGACCTGTGGATTTGCTTACAGACCCCGTGCGCCGACACGCTCCTATTTCAATCATCAGCATGCCTACTATGCACAGGTGGCCAACTGGATGTCTCCTGCCCAAGGGCACCGTCCCAGTGTCTAGATCCCTCCTCCATAGAACCCAGGCGCCTTCTCCATGCCAGGCACCATTCTAGCACTGAGGGTCCAGAGGACGACCCTCTCTGAGGGCGGACACCCCAAAACAGCTCATTCGAAGGCAGTGTCCTTGGGTGAGGTTTTGCCTTCCAGGGGATATTTGGCAGTGATGGGAGACGTTCTCAGTCATCACAGCTGGGGTGATGGGGCGACTGGCAGCTGGTGGACAGAAGTGAGGGATGCTGCTATATGTCTTGCGAGTCACAGGACAGCTCTGCAACCACAAAACAGGACCCGGCCCCAGATAACAGCTGCAGGGTTGAGAAAGCCTGCTGTCGTGGGATATGCTAAGACTTGCAGTGTGGCAACAACCCATGACAGTGATGGTGGCAGGAACCCAAAGGAAGCCGTAATTAACCCCCAGGGAGTAGGGGCTTCTTGGAAAAGGATTCGCAGAGGAGGTGCTTCGTCCATGAGAACTGGCTGATGAATGATGGACAGGAAGGGTTTTACCTGCAGAAGCAGGGGCAGAAGGAGGAGGTGTTCCTGGCAGCCAGGTGTGAGAGGGCTTGGCAGGTTTGGCAAGCTATTACTGGGTATGATGTGGCCGGAGCACCTGGTGCTTATTCTTTCCATTCATTCAACATGTCTGCTGCCATCTTGTTGTCATTACGCTTTTGATCAGCAAACTCTGTCACCAAGCAGAGCGGCCTGATCAGCTCTGGCCTGGCTGAATCATCCCCAATTCTGAATTGGTGGTCTCTGAACAAATGAGGTTTACTCTGAGCATCGTACAGGATTGAGCTGAATGTGGCCATTTAGCTGCACTGCACTGAGCAGCACTGAGCAGGAGACGTCCTACCCCCACCGCAGGGCTGTAGCTGTGAAAACACAGCAGCACTTTATTTATTTTTTTTAATTTTATTCGGGAATATTGGGGAACAGTGTGTTTCTCCAGGGCCCATCAGCTCCAAGTCATTGTCCTTCAATTTAGTTGGGAAGGGCGCAGCTCAGCTCCAAGTCCAGCTGCCGTTTTCAATCTTAGTTGCAGGGGGCACAGCCCACCACCCCATGCGGGAATTGAACCGGCAACCTTGTTGTTGAAAGCTCGCACTCTAACCAACTGAGCCATCCAGCCGCCCAACACAGCAACACTTTAAAGGTTTTCAGTGGCACCATTGTAAAAGGCTACCACAGGTGGTGTGATGTCTTCCTTTCGAGAACGCTAACCGGGGGGTTTTCTGTCACAGCAAATGAGGAAAGTGGGTTTGAAGAATGCTTGCACTTCTCAAAGAAAGATAGGAATGAAAATACATTACAAAGTAATTCTGGAAAAAGAAGTAATTTTGCTAACATTTGCCTCTTTAAAAAAGCAAACAAACCATCCTCAATGGTACTGTTGTCTATTTCAAATCGCCGTTTTCCTGGATGAGCTCAATCTTTGCCTGTCTCCTTTCACATCCCTCTTTACACGGCTCTTCTCTTGCTCTGGCCTCTCCGTGTCTGTCCCTCTTCATATAGAGTGTCTGTGTGGTGTGTGCTTCTCTTTATTTAAAACCTCACCAACAGGTTTTATTTGTCACCGTGAAAAGTCTGAATTTTAAAGATTGTCGGACTAAGGGCTGATGTCCATCAGTGCATTCAACTTTAGCACCTGTCTCACCCCCAGTGGCTTTTCCAGAACTGCTACCTTCACTGTGAAGCTCCATGAGTCTCTCCAATTCAAACATGGGCTTCTTCAGCATTTTGACTTTTCTAACAAAGACATCATGGAGCAGATAAGTAGATTGGCGAGCCTTTCTACGTCTTTTCCAGTGCTATCTAGAATCGATGTATTGTCCACTTCTTTCAATTCATTTGTCTGCACCTCTCGGGTCATGATTTCCATTATCTTCTGGATTTGGCAGACCTGTAGATGCTGAGCGTAAGACATCTTCTGAATCTGATTATTACACTTTTTAGTAAAACCAACACAGTATAGACGAAGCAAATAATCATGGGTAGTCTTGACATCAACATGAGCTTCAGTCATGGTCGGCCATTGTTTGCCCATGGAGCACATTTTGTCGCGGGTAAGATCCAGGCCGTGGACATGAGGCAGGCAGTGTTTTGCCTGGAGCATCCTCAGTAATTAACCTGACTTTTCTAAATGCAGCTTCATCATTCTGCTGATCAGCTGGGCTCACTTCCAAAACACGACCCTTGAAACCATCAGATGCGATTTTGGTTCCTTGAGTTCTGTGACGAGTGTTTTCCCAGTATTTATTATATTGAATATAGCTGGTGCTTTCACAGCATACCAATCTTTCTTAGAAAATGGGTCAACCACTTTTATCTTGGCTCCCTTCTTGCCGCCTTTCGTAAAGCGCTTATTCTTGCCGACCACCATGGTGCTGCTCACAGAGCCAAAAGGCTTGTGCTTCTTTTTCTGTCTGCATTTTGTGCTTCTTTGCAGGTGAATCTGTTGCTCACGTTCCCTCTCTCTCTCTCTGTCTCTCTCTCTCTCTCTTTCTGTCTTTCTCTTTCTGTTTCTCTCTCTGTCTCTCTCTCTCTCTCTCTCTGTCTCTCTCTCTCTCTGTCTCTCCCTCTCTCTCTCTCTCTCTCTCTCTCTCTCTCTCTTTCTGTCTTTCTCTTTCTGTTTCTCTCTCTGTCTCTCTCTCTTTTTCTGTCTCTCTCTCTCTGTCTCTGTCTGTCTGTCTGTCTCTCTCTCTGTCTCTCTCTCTGTCTCTCTCTCTCTGTCTCTCTCTGTCTCTCTCTCTCTCTCTCGATGTTTTCCCCCTTATTTCTAGCTACCTGTTTCTGACTCTGCTTCTCTCCCTCTCCTCCATCATTCTTTGGATTGCTTTCTCCTCCTCCCCTAGGCCTCTCTCCAACAACTGGCCACAGTATAAAACTGAAGTGTATTTTTATTACTGGTTGTATTCCCCAGATAGAGTTACATGCTCCCCATTCTTGGTTTTTAAAAGCAAATGACTGAAACATTTTCTATTTCTCTCACCCTACAGCTCCCTGAATAAAGCTACATTTTATTTTCATCTCCCTCCATTGATTTATTTTTCAATTTTGTGGGTCATGTCCTTGCAAGAAAACAAGTTCTCCACTCTCATTTTATGGTACTTTAGAGAAGAGCTGTCCCAGGGGTGTGCCAGGCACCGGGGAAGGTGGTGCTGTGGCCGGGGTGGGGGGCTGCAGCGCTGCTCTGGGCTGGGCGACCCCAGGGCTCTGCCATCGAGGGCTTTTCTTGGTTAATCTGGTTTCAGCAGAGCCAAGACCTGCTTTGGGTTTAACATGCAGCGTGGGAGGAATATCTATAGATTCCTAATTCATCGCCACAGACTCCCTTGCCTCCAACGCTGCCTGTAATGTCTGGGGAGAAATAGAAACTGATTGAAGACAAGTCTCAAGGAGCAAATTATTTACATCTTAAAAGGAGAGTTTTAGTCTGGCAGGAACATTCAAGTAGATCTAGGAGCTCTTCACACTTTGCACTTTCTTGGTTTTGCTCAAGCCTTTGACACGCAGAATGCAATTGAGCTTGGTTAGCAGGCCCCATGTCTCTACCTCTTGCTAGAATTGACATTTCATCTTTTTTTGCCCTGCCACTCCTGGGCCCTGCCAGAGGTCTTTATAAATAGAGTCACAGGACTTGGAACGCTGGGGATGGAAGTGTCAAATTGCCCCCTCTGATAGAGGTGAGGGTGGAAATGATTTGCCCAAAAGGCACAAGGCAACCTGGTGGCAGATGTCCCCAGACCCACTCCAGGCCCATCCATACATCTGTTAAAGGGAATGTTGTCTAGCCAGCGTCTGTAGGTTAGACCCTCATCTCAGCTGACAGTGCCAGGATCTGAGGCCCCTGGCCAGCCTGGCAGCCCTCGGGGACCATCACACATGACACTCACACCCCAGATCACAGATGACTTCCTGCCAAAGTGAATGGGAAGGAAGAGGGGAAGCTACTGCAACAATCACACCTGTGTCTACATTTAGTCTCCTTGAATTCAGTATTAGTTATTGATTGACTAGTACAAACCAGACCCTTTTCTAGAACTGGGGGTACAGCATGAAGTTTAGAGCCTTGGGGTATAATACTGAGATATGTGTGGGGTGACAAAGGGGCAGAGAACCAGTCCTCCCTGCCAAATCCTCCCTGCCAAGCCTAGAGAGAGGGTACGGAAGGCTTCCTGGAGGAGGTGGTATCATGAAAAATGACTAATGTTCCATTGGATCTTTCTTCAGCGAGCTCCCAGTCAGGGCCGTCTGAGGAATACCCTGGAAATAAAAGGCATTTTGATATATTAGCGATTCAGATTACTGTTTCCATCTCAGTCTCTATAGTCACTCACCAGATGTGTGACTCCAGGCACGTCACAAAACCTCCCAAGTCGCCCTCGCATACACAGGGGCCAGGGTGAGTGTCCAGCAAGATGTGATCTGGGAATGCATTTTGCACAATTTAAAGTGTTCCGACCTTGTAAGCCATTATAGTACTTAGGGTTCCACTTAAATCAAAGCCACACCTTCTCCCTTAAAGGTGCAACAAAGGAACAAAGAAGTAGGGCCTCAGACTGTGTGTCCTCAGACTCCCCCAGAGCCTCTCTGGGCCTCAGTTTCTTCACCTGAGAAATGAGATTGTTGGTCTTTTTCTCTAAGGTTCCTTCCTGCACAAATGTCCCACAGGCCCATGATTGTGGGACAGCAGCCAAGAGGCAGAGGGTGGCGCTCTCGAGTGGCCAGTGTTCTGCCAGAGCAGGTGCTACCTTTGCCTGGCCTAGCTTGCCCCTAGGCAGGGGCTTGCACCACCGCTGACCTGGCTGCCACCTCAAGCTAAACCCCTAGCTCTGCCACACAGGAGCACCACTGAGCACCACTGAGCACCACTGAGCACCACTGGCAAAGCAAGGGCCCTGCTCTATAGGAGAACCAAGATCCTGGAAATGAGCTCCATCCCCAAAAAGAGAGAGCTAAGGAAAAAGAGATCTGCCATCTTCCTCAAAATAAAAACAGAGGCAGATGGCTGGGAGGCTTTCCATGGTTAATTAAACATGCTTTAGTCTCTAAGTTAATTATGAAACGATTCCTGCAGGGGGAAGCTCTACTTTGCATGGAGTGGTTCAGGTGAACACCCCGGGGAGGCTGCAGGCCCCCTTTGCTTTGCTCCCCTGCATGAATAAAGAGACTCCAGTTCAGGCCTCAAAGGCAGCAAAGGCCACCCACTGGTTAGGGGGGTGCGGTGTGATGGGAGCCCCTCACCTCCCCAGGCATCTGTAAGGAGAGGCGTTCCATACAGCAGATCTGAGACTCTGTAATTTCCCTTCTGAGAATTCCTTCTACGGAAATTATCAGAGACGCAGAGAAAGATTTCCTGGACTAGAATATTCATCACAGCATCATTTCTAATTACAACAAACAGGAAACTGCTCAGATGCCTGCTAATAGAAAACTGGCTAAACAAATTCTGGTACAAACAGAAAATGAAATATTATATAGTCATTAACATGGTGTTTGTGGAGAATAGATAATGACATAGGGAAACGCTTTGGTTGTATAAACTGAAAAAAGCAAGAAGCAAAAATTGTAGATAAAGTAACACCTAATTGTACAAATAGTTTTGCGCCAAAAAGAGGTGGCACATTCAAACGCTAACGATGGTTATTTCTGAGAGGTAAGATTTTGGAAGATTTTATTTTTTTATATGTACCTTTCTATATTTTCTTAATTCTTTGCAAGGAGCATGTATTACTCTCGTAATCAGGAAAATAATTTAAAAAACATTTTAAATGCCAGAACCCCTCAAAATGGATTTTCGAGTGGGCCTGAACAATTCTATCACACCTTCTTTGAAGTAAATTAACTTGATTAAAACATGAGCTTCTAGGATTGACAAAGGTGGGCAATAGCTTATTTTCTAGAACCCTGGAGGTTAAGGTGCTTTCAAAGGGAAGCATTGCACTTGTTACATGTCCGTTCCCACTGGTGCAATGGGACACGGCATACTGTTCTGTCAGCTATGACAACTGGTACAGAAGTCTGGGAGAGAGGAGGGAGTCGCGACTTCCTGGGACAACCTGATCCAAGAACTTGATGAGACCTTAATGCTAACGAGAGCGGTGAGGACACAGAGAGTTCTTCCAAGACAGGAGAAGTCCTCATAACGTGAAGCAGCGTAAGGATGACAAAGTCAATGATGAAATCCCATTCTGGCCAGGACCGCACGACCGGACTCCCCTCGGTCTCTGGAACCTCCTTGGAGTCCCCAGAATAGTGTAGTCACAGTGGCAGCCAGGCTGACCTGTAGAAGCTTAAAAGGCATTGTCAACCTCACATGCCCACTGGCAGGACAGGAGTAGGAGATGGAAATAGAAAAAACATTCACAAATGTTTATATGATCCAAATGCCACTTGACATGCTAATAATTGTCATCCCTTATCAATTTAGCAAACCCCATCACCCAAACAGCTCACATCTCAGAATTAAAAAGTAGGGGGCATTATTACTACAAGAGGAGAAAGATGCAATTCAGTGTTTTGTCCTTGAAATGTGCTATCTGGTGACGGTACCTCCTCTGGGGCCCTTGGTTGCTTCTATATACAGACCATCCATCAACACGTAAAAGTTTGGCCCAGCGGCAGTCCTCTCTCTCTGGTTCAGTGCCACACATGGTGCCCAGCCATTAAAGTAAGGAGAAAAGCAAGATTATATAAACCCTAATTATAAAGAGAGTGAGAAACTCCAACTGTGTCTAACCCACACCAATCACAAAAGGAGACAAAGAAACATGAGATAAAGAAATGGAGGTGTTAGTGAGACTTATCAGCTATAATGGAAGACACTCTCCAGGAGAACAAAAGGCGGGAGGAATCCAGGCCACACTGAAGAGGCAGCCTTGAGTATCTGCCGCTCTCAGTAACTTCTTAAGCACAGTACACAACAGAGCTCACCACAATTCCATTTAAGAATCTCCCCCCTTTTAAGCTTCTGCTACAGGCAGGAATAGCAATTATTAAAAGTGCTCTCAAATCTCTCTGACCACAATCATAGCATGACATAGACCTAGCCCCATCACAAAAATTTTTCAAAGCCATTCATTACCCTGTAGAAGAGCATCTTAATTTCATAATGGAAATTTGAAAATATATATGACTCACGTTATGAAGGGTTGCTTCATAGCCAGCTCTCTTGCAATGGGTCTGCTATTAAAGTGAAGGATACTTGTCTCCAACTCCATGGTGACAAATTTTCCCTTCAACAATTCTGACTTACACCTGGAAATATGTCCCAGCTTCAATGGTCTTTGGCTTTAGAACCACCACCAGCATCATACATTGGACTTTGACATTCCTAAACGGATTTTCCTTCACCAAACGTGTACTTTTGCACATCCACTGGCAAACATGTTGAGATGTCGTAAGGTGCCAAGACATGGAAACAACCAGTGTCCTTCGATAGATGATTAGATAAAGAAGATGTGGTGTATATATACGCAATGGAATACTACTTTGCCATAAGACAAGATGAAATACTGCCATTTGCGACAACACGGATGGATTTTGAGAGTATCATGCTAAGCGAAATAAGTCAGACAGAAAAAGTCAAGAACCACATGATTTCACTGACATGTGGTATATAAAACTGACAGCAACAAAGGAACAAGATAAACAAAGAAATAAAAACTCAGTCACAGACAATAGTTTAGTGGTTATCAGAGGGAAAGGGGGGGTTTAGTAGAAGAGGGTAAACGGGATCAAATATATGGTGATGGAAGGAGAACTGACTCTGGGTGGTGAACACACAATGGGATATATTGATGATATAATACAGAATTGAACACTTGAAACCTATGTAATTTTACTAACCATTGTCATCCCCAATTAATTTAATTTTTAAAAAAAGAAAAGAGATGTCATAAAATGACACAAGCCACCAGCGAACTGTCCCATTCTTGAGCATTGCCATTCCATTTGGCCTAAGACATATGACATATTGATGCAACTGTTTGAATATGTTGTGTTTATTGATGTAAAAAATGAGGAAAAACAGGAAAATAAAAGTGCAGGTATTGGTAATAAGAAACATTTTTGCAAACTTAATACAATTGAAACTAAAATAAAAATCATTAAGATGCTGAAAGCAGCAAATCTTTGGCTTAAATCTGAGTGTTCATTGGTCTTGAACTGGTTGACTGGATTCCTTCATAGGGGAAAGAAAACAAAGTCTTAGAAATAGATTGTCACTGATCCTTTCTTAGTGGCAAAATATAATTGAGGAGTCGATCATTCTTTTCAGCTGTCTGAGTCTAAACCCACCTTAAAAAATACAACAATAATCTTTAATGCATACAGTATATAAGACTGATTAGTGCTTTAAAAATGTTCACTTACTTTGTACAAGAACCCTACAATGTAGTTACTATAATCATTCCCATTTTTGAAAGACCTGAGGGGCAGAGAGGTCTCTCAGCCATACACCAAGGAGTGGCAGATTTACACCTCTGCCACCAGGGACCTTACCCGTGTTCTTAACCATGAGGCAACACTGCCTCTTGGATGGCATAAGACCATCATCCAACTTTCATACGTTTGATGGTCTAGACATTTTCAGGAACTTATCTCCTACAAAAAAATGCATAAAGTTCTCCCGGGAGAGGGCACTCCTTGAGGAAACCTTTTGCTGTTCTTGGCTTTTGTATGTGTGGTCAGCTTTCAGATTCAAGTTAAAGCAGGACCGGGGAGGAATTCAGACAAGACCAAGACAGGGTCATTTCTGCCACGATCAAGGCCATTAGCACGTGAACAGCCCTGTTCGCACGTCACGTCAGGAAGCTGAGTTCAGGTCCAGGAAACACATGAACCCTCCTCTACGAGACAGAAGCCCATGGATTTCAATGACAAATTTAAAAAGCCTTTGAGAGTGCATTGCGAGACCCAGGATTTCCACGCCGGGAAAACGATTTTCCTGTTGTTGAGAATGGTACCGGTAGGCTGGGCTGTGGCTGGGACATGCAGGCTGCGACAGTTTTAGGTGGAGGAAAACTCAAGTCTGCCTGGGAGGAAGAGGGGGATAGAGGGTACACCTGCCTGGCAGGGCTGGTCTCAGCCTCCCAAAGCAGGTTCAGTGTTAAGGTTTCTAAGGGAAGAGGCGAGCGCTTCTGCAGGGTGAATGTTCCAAGCCCTGAAACATGGAAACCAGATTCGCTGGTAGTAAACATGCATGTGAGCCAGTCTGGAGAGGCTGGTACCAAGTTAGACCCTTTAGTGGGTCACAGACCCCTTCAAGAAGCGGCAGACACTCCAGGGAAAAGGATGTACATGTGTAAATACCCATGAGATTTAACATACACAATGCATCTCAGGAACACCCCCCAGACAAGTCCACGTCCCCTCCCCAGATTAAAGAGTGCCTGCAGAGCGTAGGAGCACTTGGGATGTGAGCCAGGAAGGCTAACAGGGCAGAGCAACTCGGGTCACGTGACTTGTCCTCTGGTTCAATGCCAGGTCCAGAAGGTTACACAAGGTCTCTTTACCAGGCCGTGCCCATCAGAGCCCCTCGCAAGCTGTTCTCATTCACACTCTCAGCATCTCTGTGAGAGGCCTGGGGTGGCGACCTCATTCCTCCCGTGGCCATTCAGGAAAGGGAAGAGCTGGACGCCTTGTCCATCTGTCCTTCCTGGGGCCTGCCCTATCTGCGTGTCCCCACATCTTGCCCCTCAAGCTGTGCAGATACCCCTATTCCATCTGTCCTTACTCCCAGTGTGGGAGATGGGTACAGGGGAGTGGGGGTGTCTAGAGAAGGGGTTTCAGCCCTAGGAGGCCTGGAATCAAACCATGTGGAAAAAGGCTGTTGAAGATGATGGTGAAGTACACGGCCCAGAAGAGACTTTGGAGGCCTGAGCAGCAGGAGGAGGCGGCCATCTCCTCTCAGCAAGCACTAAGCTTCTTCAGGAAGAGCTGGGGCTGCAGGAAGCTCCTGGGGCAGCTCCACCACCTGTGAGAGCTGGAGCTAATGGAGTGTGACCTGTGGGGAGGGGACCGAGCGATGGAAGCTGTGACCCAGAGATACGGCTGAGAAGTGTCCCAAAGGCCTGAATGGAGCTGGGGAGGAGGGTCGCAGAGTGGCATCTGGCCTGGCCTGCAGAAAGGGAGAAGAAAGAATTCAGATGCCAAGAGGAATGTCAAAGGCCCCAGAAGAGGAACAGGAACTGCTGGCAACCACTAAGCAGCCAGTGTCCCAGGATTTTTCCAGATCTTGGTTTCTGGCCTGTGCTCCTGACCTGACTCTCCAGGAAAGCACCTCCGCCCCAGGGCTGGCTTTGCGCCCCAGCCAGTGTTTCCGCCATCAGTTCCCTGTAAGTGGCGAGCGCCTCACACCTGAGGCTCATCACCTGAGCACATGTTTCTTGAACCAGTGTCCCCTGTGTGGGTGGAGGTGAAGAGAGGAGATAGGCCAAGGGCAGGGGATGATGATGGTGTCATTGCAAACAGGCCTGGGTACGTGTGTCTGTGTCTAGCCAGGGAAGGCAGGAGTGGGGTGGGGGGTGTTGCAAGTTTGCAGCAAGCCCCCCAAAGCCCAGCTGTCATGTCGCCATCCTTGGCTCACTAGACCTTCAGCACGCAGGGCTGCCCTTCTCCAGGGCATAGAGCAAAGGCTCTTGGGGCAGTGCTCACACACCTGTCTCAGAACATCCAGAGCCCAGGAGCGGCAGGGTCAGTCTTCTCGTGCACATGCAAGGGGCCCTCAGGAGGGGAGGTGCTTGCCCAAGGTCACCACGATCCTGGAGGCAGTGTGGCAGCGTGGGAAAGCACGGACAAGGGCAGAGAGACTGGGCTCCAGTCCTGGCCCCACCGCCAACCAGCTCAGCAGCCTTGGGCAAGGGACTTGACGTCCCTGAGCCTGTTTCCTCCCATGCACGACAGGGAGAACAATGGCGTTAACAACAAGAGAAATAATGCACCTGAAAGCACTGATCTTCGTCCCTGCAAACGCTGGTGCCCTGTCCACCAAGTGGTGGCAGGTCTTTGGGTGTCACACCTGCCACAGTTCGCTCACCTGCCCTCTCAGGAAGTTTGCTGCTGTGGCTTTGTGTATTAGTTCTCTATTACTGCATTTTTAACCATCACCCAAAACTTAGTAACTTAAAAGAACTGTATGCGGAAAACACTCCTATTTCTCCTGTCCTCTCACACTACTACATAGCACCACACTTCACTTCTGGTCACCAAATGTGACGGGATTGTCCCCACGCATGAAGCAATTCTCCAACCCCAGCCGGGTGTCCTGCAATTTCACTCAATTCTGACACCCTCTACACAGAGATGGCATCAGGTCGGACGGGTTAAAAGCTCAGTTGCACTACTGCCCCCCTCCTCCGGATGCCGAGGCAAGTCCCAGGTCGTCCTCATACTTTTGACCAACCTGCTACAAACTGAGGAACCCACAATCCCCTCCTTGGGTTCCCTAATTTGCTAGAATGGTCCACAGAACTTAGGAAGACACATTGACTGGTTTATTATACAATAAAGGATATGCTAAAAGATACAGGTGAACAGCCAGATGAGGAGATATCAGGGTGAGATCCTAAAGGGTCCCGTGAAGTTGGGATGTGCCACCCTCCTGGTACATGGGTGTGTTCACCAACGCAGAAGCTCTCCAAACCCCACGCTTTGGGGATTTTTCGGGCGTCTTTATCACACAGGCACGGCAGTCACCAACTCAATCTCCAGCCCCTCTCTCCCTAGAGACTGAGGGGTGGGGCTGAAAGTTTCAAGCTTCTAATCATGGCGTGGTCTCTCTGGGGATCAGCCCCCATCCTAAAACTATCCATGAGTTCACCAAGAGCCACCTCATTAGAACAAAAGACTCCTGTCACCCAGGAAATTCCAAGGGACTTAGGAGCGTTGTGTCAGAAACCAGGGTCAGAGACCAAATATTAGAACAAACCATACTCCCAATGCTCTTATCACTTAGGAAATCACAAGGGTTTTAGGAGCTCTGAGCCAGGACCTGGGAGCAGAGACTGATATATGTATTTTCTACTATTTCACAACAGCAGACATTTATCATCTCACAGCTTCTGTGAATCAGAAATTCAGAAGCCACTCGGCTCGGGAGTTTGGGCTCAGGGTCTCTAACAAGGTTGCAGACGAAGCATTGGCCTGGGCTGCAGATATCGGAAGCCTTGACTGGGGTGGCTGGGGCTGCTTCCAAGATGGTTTATTCACATGGCCATGGGCCAAAGGCCTCAGTTCTTTGCTAGCTATTGGCAGGAGGCCTCAGTTTCTCACTATGCAAGAGTTTCTGACCATCTCTCCATTGGCTTTCCTGAGTGTCCTCACAACCTGGCAGCTGGCTTTCCCTCAGAGCCAGTAATCCAAGAAAGAGAAGGTAACCACCGTGCCTCTTATGACCTAGTCTCAGAAGCCACATGTGCCGTTTCCGCTTTGTCCTACTAACTAGAGAGAAGTCACTAAGTTCACCCATGCTCAAGGGGAGAGGAATCGGGCTCTTCCTGTTCAGGACGGAGTGTCAAAGAATCCGCATACGTTAACCCATTACACCTGAAACAAACTTCCCCTCCAATGCCTTGTGCCTTTTCCCACAGAGACCAGAAACAAATGGGCCAGGGACCTCTGGCAAGTGGGGAGCCCCTCAGCGCCTGGAGGGTTTGGCTAAATGGGGATAAGACATTCATACATCTGAAGACCATTGGGAGTTCTCTGATGATCCTCGGCAAACATCCCCTATGGGACACCGCAGAACTGGCCAGAGGGGTGGAGACACCACCCACGCCGTCCTACCAGCCCCTTCTTGACTTCCTGAGTTGGGTGGGGAGGGAAATGTTGCTATACGAGCCTCCAAACCCGTAAGACTCATCCAAGTTTCAGGGACAGTTGTTACAATTTTAGGCACAGCTGAGGCAGAGCTAGTCAGGGTCTTGCACCTGAAATGGGGGAGAATCCGCGCACCTGTAGGCTCCCTCTTTGCCAGTATTTCCCATCATTCCTGGTGATGAGAATCACCTGGCGTAGCTACAAACGGGAAGATTCGCAGACCCGGGCTCTCGCCTACAGCCTCAGAATGTTCAGAGCAGAGGACCAGTGAACTATATAGGTGACAAATGCGCCAGGTGACGCTTTTCATCAGGGACATGTGGGAAATTGTAGGGCTGACCGAAAGAGGACAACCCCAAGAGGGGCTGCAGCTAACTTCCATGACTGAATCTGTGCAATGGGAATAACCAGGATTCCCATAATTGCCTAAAGGAAAGCGTGGAATGAATGGCTTATTGGGGTTCCTTTCAGCTCTGGACCAGAGCAGCGAGGAGGAGAGAGAGAGATTTTAGCAGCCGGGACCAGTAAACGACCTGGGGAAAGAGATTGTAGTTAAGGCAGACGAAGCAGGCATGCCTGTCTTTCCCTTGGGTGCTGAGACTCACCTGAGAAGTTGGTCTCATGGGGCTCCCTGGTGCCCCCCCGGGGCTGCCCACCCTTTCTGCAGCTTTGGCAGGGAAAAGTGTGTCAGCTGGGGTTGGCAGCTCTCCCAGCATCAACCCAAGATGGCTCTGAACAGAAATAAAATCTGCCTTCTCACTCGAGAGGATGGGCTCTCCTGCTCCCCTGTGAGCCAACCACACACGTGCAAACCCAGAATATGCTGGGTGGACAGATGGAGGGAAGATGGGAGGGGAACCCAAACCAGCTGTGGAGCAAACAGGCAAATCCAAGGGCTTTGGTCGGAGAGAGGCCTGGATTCAAATCCTGCCTCTACTACCTCCTGGCTTGTTACATGAACAAGTTTCTTCATCTGTGAAATGAGAATAATAATACTAGAGCATAGCAGCCAACAGCTCAGCTCTGGAGCCAGCCTTCCTGAGTTGAATCCCAGCTCTACTACTGACTACCTGTGTAACCTTGTATAGGTCGCCTAACCTCTTTAAAGCCTCAGTCTCCTCATCTATATAAAATGGGGGTAATGATAGTTGTGGGGACAGAGCCAGGAGTGCAGTTTCCAGGCTCTCGGCCTCATGTGGAAAGGTGCTCACTCGGGTAGTAAATGGCCATCAACTGTGATTGGATGGCCATCAGCTGTGGCTGGTTGGCCATCAGCTGTAACCAGTGAGCCATTGGCCACTGATATAACTGCCGTGGCTACGCTAGCAGCAAATGGGGAGCTAGCAAGAAGATGGTGGCTGAGCTAGCAAGAGCGGATTGCAGTTAGCATGGCGGAGTGCAGCTAGCAAGTGAGGTTGGTTGGCAGAGAGAAGTGGATGGCAGGTTGCAGATAGTGTGGCTCCTGCTTCCTGTGTCTCCAACCCAGCTGCCAGCAAGACTATAGTGGTGTGACTCCCCTACCTATGGCTCTGTGGGTGTTCCTTTTTGGCCTCACCATGTCCTGTGTTCTTATGTGGGGAGCGGGATTAGAGACCCCACCTGACACCCCGCATGACAATAGTCCCTACCACAGAGGGTTGCTGTGAGAACACAGTGAGTTAATTTATGGAAAGCCAGCCCCACAGTAAGTGCTATGTAAGTGCTATGGTATCAAAGAACATTCAGAGCTATCTGGACGCTGCTCTTTGTCGCCGTGCAGTGTGCGTGCGGAAGGAAACTGGACTTCGCTGAGGCCCAGTGTCAGGTCACTGTGCTAGGTGCTTCCACACCCAAGTCCTCCTACTGTGGTCACCTCCCCCTCCCTCTCCTGCTTCTCTTCCTCCTCATTTGTTTCCATTCCACTCCCCTCACTCTCCCCATGAAGTTCATCCCCTCCTCCCACCCCACTCCTGCCAGAGATCCATCAGTTTGACAAACTTAAAACAAGTTCTTCCCATATCATGAAGCCCCACACAGAGTCCCCGGGAAGGGGCCAGAATGCTGAGAGGGTTGGGAGGTCACGCAAAGGAAGAGACCAAAACACGGAGCTCAGGGTGTCCGCTTTGGAGACGCAGGAGTGGTAGGAGGCCAGGTGGAAAGCCAGCTCTGACCAAGCAGATGGTAAGTGCTCTAGGGCAATGCTTCTCAGTGCTGGCTCTACCTTAGAATCAACTGGGGGCGTTAAAATGCTGATGCCTGGGCCCCACCCCGAAGGGTCTAATGTAGTTGCCCTGGGATGTGCCTGGGCATTGAGAGCTTTTAAATCTCCCCAGGTAGTGCTCTTCTGCAGCCAGGGCTGAGAGGCAGGGCTCTGGAACAGCCGTTCTTGAATTTCAACATGCCTAAGAAATCACCTGGTGGGCTTACTAAAAGGCAGCATAGTTTCTAATTCAGTAGGTCTGGGGACTGGCTTAACAAGCTGCATTTCTAACAAGTTTCCAGGAGCTGCTGATCCTGCTGGTGCCCTGAGACTACACTTTGAAAACCACTGTTCTAGGGTAGGGCCAGCAAACCATGGCTCTTGGGCCAAATCCAGTCTCTGGCCCATTTTTGTAAATAAAGTTTTATTAAAAGACAGCCACACTCATTCATTTGCATGTTGTCTACGGCTATTTCAGGATACAACAGAGATGCGCAGTAAGAACAGAGACCATATGCCCAGCATAGCCTAAAAGGCTCACTGTCTGGCTCTTTACAGAAAAAGTTTGCCAACCCCAGTTGTAGGGACCTGTGGAGCTACAGACAGCAGGATCCTGGGTCCCTGAATGACTGCCTGGAGCACAGCTTTCCTACTGACCTGGGCTTTTATATGAAAAAGAAATAAATGTCAGCATTCTTTAAGCCACTGTATGCCGAGGCCTCCTTATTACAGTAGCTCAGTTTCAGCTACATTCTAAATCCCGGCTCCACCACTTCCTGGCTGTTCTATAACCTCTCTGAGCCTCAGTTTCCTCATCTGTAAAATATGAATAATAATATCAACCTGATAGGTTATTAGAAGGATTAAATAAAATATCAAGCCCTGGCTCAGAGTAGAGGTGCAACAGATCTCACTTCCCTTACTCACTACCGCCTTTGGGTGCCCATGGTTTGAGGGAGGACGTCATTTCTGCCCCTAAGAACTCCATCTGCTCGGGGAAAGCAGGTCACAACTGAGCATGCCAGAGAAAGTGGCTAAAAACCTCTGCATGCTCTTAAACTAAAACACACTTCATTTCCCCACTCCCACCCCCTGTAAATGAATACAGTTTCCCTTTATTTGGAGGCTGGCACAGCTGTTCACTTGCAGAAGTGTCCTTTTTAAGTCCAAGAAGCCGATCTTGGAGCTACTTTAAAATAACAATCTCTCTGGGTGGGGAAGCCTCTGGCTGGTCTGGAGGTTGGGGAAACAGGCTTAAGTGGCCACCCATGGCTCAGGAGAGCAGCCCACAAGCACTTCATTCCAAAGTCAGTAATTACAGAGTTTCTACTTGGTTCTATTTAGTGCCAGCTGTGGAATGGGGCTTCCTCTACCACCGACCGATGGAGAGTAGGTGGGTTAGTTCAGAAGCATGTCTTAATTACCAGCTGACTGTTGAACACTGTACTCAGGAGCTAGGGAGGAAGGAAGGGAAGAGACACAATAAGAAATGGACCAAGAAATGCCACCAGCAGCAGCACTTTGCAGTACCAGATAGAAGCCAAGAAGTAGCCAGGTCTGAAGGCCAGGGGCCTTCATTGAAGTCCATTCCATAGGGGGCTGATCACACAGTCACCTGGGGAGTTGTTACATATACACATTCCCAGGTCTTCCCCAGGCCCACTGAAGCAGATTCCCCAGGGTGGGGACCCAGGACTCTGTATTTTCAGCATGCTCCCTGGGAGATTCTGGGGGGTGCCTGCCTGGCACTGGTCTGAGGATAGATTTTGAGGAAACATGACACTAAATGTAACAAGAGGAAGGACTTTGCCACCCACGGATCTGGGTTCAAATTCTGGTCCAGGATACAAAAAAGACCAAGCATAAAAGAAAAAAATTCACCACAGAAATACAAAGGATTATCCAAGAATACTATGAAGGACTATATGCCACCAAATTTAATAACTTAGAAGAAATTGACAAGTTCTTAGAAACATATAGCCTTCCAAGGCTGAATCATGAAGAACTGGAAAATCTTAACAGGCCGATCACCAGTAAGGAAATTGAATCAGTCATCAAAAACCTTCCCAAAATCAAAAGTCCTGGACCAGATGGCTTCACCAGTGAATTCTACCAAACCTTCAAAGAGGATCTAATACCAATCCTGCTCAAACTCTTCCAAAAAATTGAAGAAGAGTCAGTACTCCCTAACTCATTTTATGAGGCCAACATTACCCTGATACCAAAACCTGGTAAGGACAACACAAAAAAAGAAAACTACAGACCTATATCTCTGATGAATACAGATGCTAAAATCCTAAACAAAATTCTAGCAAATCGAATACAACAATGCATTAAAAAGATTATTCATCACGACCAAGTGGGGTTCATCCCCGGGGCACAAGGATGGTTCAACATTCGCAAATCCATCAATGTGATACATCACATAAACAAAATAAAGGACAAAAATCATATGATTCTATCAATTGATGCAGAAAAAGCATTTGATAAGATACAACATCCATTTATGATTAAAACACTTACTAAAATTGGTATAGAAGGAAAATACCTCAACATAATAAAGGCCATATACGACAAGCCCTCAGCTAACCTCATAATTAATGGTGAAAAGCTGAAGCCCTTTGCTCTACGTTCAGGAACACGACAAGGTTGTCCCCTATCACCTCTGCTTTTCAACATAGTGTTGGAAGTCCTCGCCAGAGCTATCAAGCAAGAGAAAGAAATAAAAGGCATCCAAATTGGGAATGAAGAAGTTAAATTGTCACTCTTTGCAGATGACATGATGCTATACATAGAAAACCCTAAAGACTCCACCAAAAAGCTATTAGAAACAATCAATGAATATAGTAAAGTTGCTGGCTACAAAATCAACGTACAAAAGTCCATTGCTTTCCTATATACCAACAATGAAATCTCAGAAAAAGAGATAGAAAAAACAATTCCTTTTGCAATTGCAGCAAAAAGAATAAAATACCTAGGAATAAACTTAACCAAGGATGTGAAGGATTTATATGCTGAAAACTATAAGACATTTTTGAAAGAAATTGAAGAAGACACAAAGAAATGGAAAGACATTCCGTGCTCATGGATTGGAAGAATCAACATAGTTAAAATGACCATATTACCCAAAGCCATATACAGATTTAATGCAATCCCCATTAAAATCCCAATGGCATTTTTTAAAGAAATAGAACAAAAAATCATCAGATTTGTTTGGAACCACAAAAGACCCCGAATAGCCAAAGCAATATTAAAAAAAAAGAACAATACTGGAGGTATCACACTCCCTGATTTTTCCTTGTACTACAGGGCTACAATAATCAAAACAGCTTGGTATTGGTGGAAAAACAGACACATAGACCAATGGAATAGAATTGAGAACCCAGAAATAAAACCACATAAATATGGACAGATAATTTTTGACAAAGAAGCTAAAAACATACAATGGACGAAAGACAGCCTCTTCAATAAATGGTGCTGGCAGAATTGGATAGCTACGTGCAAAAGAATGAAACTGGACTGCTATCTGTCACCATGTACCAAAATTAATTCAAAATGGATCAAAGACTTAAGCATAAGACCTGACACAATAAACTGCATTGAAGAAAACATAGGTACTAAACTTATGGACCTTGGGTTCAAAGAGCATTTTATGAATTTGACTCCAAAGGCAATGGAAGTAAAAACTAAAATAAACAAATGGGATTATATGAAACTGAAAAGCTTCTGCACAGCAAAAGAAACTATTGACAAAATAATGAGGCAACCAACTGAATGGGAGAAGATTTTCGCAAACAGTTCCTCTGATAAGGGGCTAATATCCAAAATATACAAGGAACTCATGAAACTCAACAACAAAAAAACAAACAACCCAATTGAAAAATGGACAGAGGACCTGAAGAGACATTTCTCCAAAGAGGATATACAAATGGCAAATAGACATATGAAAAAATGCTCAACATCGCTAATCATCAGAGAAATGCAAATGAAAACCACAATGAGATATCACCTCACCCCAGTCAGAATGGCTTTCATCAACAAAACAAATAGTAACAAGTGTTGGAGAGGCTGTGGAGAAAAAGGAAGTCTCATACACTGTTGGTGGGAATGCAGACTGGTGCAGCCGCTATGGAAGGCAGTGTGGAGGTTCCTCAAGAAATTACGAATAGAATTACCATATGACCCAGCAATCGCTCTCCTGGGTATCTACCCCAAAAATATAAAAGCATTTCTCTATAGAGACACGTGTACGCCAATGTTCATTGCAGCTTTGTTTACGGTGGCCAAGACATGGAAACAACCAAAATGTCCTTCGATAAATGAATGGATAAAGAAGTTGTGGTACATATACACAATGGAATACTATTCGGCGTTAAGGAAAGATGATATAGGAACATTTGTGACAACATGGATGGATCTCGAGAGAATAATGCTAAGTGAAATAAGTCAGACAGAAAAAGCAGAGAACCCTATGATTTCACTGATATGTGGTATATAAACCAAAAAGAACAAGACAAACAAATGAGAAACAAAAACTCATAGACACAGACAATAATTTAGTGGTTACCAGAGGGTAAGGGGGTGGGGGGTGGGTGATGAGGGTAAAGGGGATCAAATATATGGTGATGGAAGGAGAACTGACTCTGGGTGGTGAACACACAATGGGATTTATAGACGATGTAATACAGAATTGTACACCTGAAATCTATGTAAATTTACTAACAATTGTCACCCCAATAAAATTAATTTAAAAAAAAAGAAAAGAAAAAAATTGGTAAGTTGAACAATATCAAAATAAAAATCTGCTCTTCAAGGGATACTATTATGAAAAAGAAGAGACAAGCCACAGACTTATAGAAAATATCTGCAAAGTATATATCTGATAAAGAACTGGTATCCAGAATATAAAAAGCTCTCAGCACTCAATAACAAACCAGTAACAAACAACTAACCTAACAACCAAAGAACTTTTTTAGATGGACAAAGAACTTGAACATACATTCCCGAAGAGATACAGATGACAAATGATCACATGAAAAGATGCTCAACATTAGGAAATTATAAATTAAAACCACAAGATACCACCAGACACTTACTAGAATGGTTTAAGCCAAGCCCTGAGTCTAATGATTACTGTTTTTAAAAGTTCCGGCAAAGTGCTTCACAACACTGTGCCTTAGTTTATAGAGTTCTAAGATAGGGATAATGCCCAGTCTTTGTGGTTGTCAAAATTTTATGAAATAATCGAGTCTGGCTTATAGTAGATACTAAGTACATTTAATTCCCTCCCTTTGTTCCATCATTTCTCTTCATACAAAGGACCTGACTCATCTACTCAATTTTTCACTCTTAATTTTGACACCATCTAAAGCTTAATTATCTGTTCCATTTCATAGGAAAAGAGGCTGTCATAGGCAGGCCCATGATGGCAGGGAGAAAGAAGAGCAGGGGAAAACACAATGTATCCACATTCATTCATTCGCTCCTTCATTCATTCACCTACTCAGCCCAGCTTCCTGAGCACCTCATGCTTTCAGGCACTGTACCAGGATCTTAGTGACAGAGGGGACTCCAGGAGCACAAGGAGTTCGCCTCCCCACTGGGGACAAGGAAGCATTCTGTTAGCCAGGCCTCTCCCAGTTGCGAGTAGCAGAACCCCAGGACACACCAGCCTCAGGACATTTACTGCCTTGGTTGCTGGGAAGGCTCCTGGTTCCCAGTGCTGAGGAAGAGCGACAGGAACCAGAATATCAGGAGCTCACACGAGGGGCTCAAAACCTCAAGGCTCTCCCCAGCCCTGTGTCATTTCTGCTGGTCTCCCCTTCCTTCACCAGGGCCTCCCTCTCTGACAGCAGATTGGCATTCTCCACGGTGGGGAGGCGCTTGACTCTGGCCACCTCTGCAGCTCCCACAAAGGAGAGCTTCACAGTCATCCAGGGAGGATTCTGATTGGCCCTGCTTGGGTCCCGTCATTTGGACCAATCACCTTTGCCAGGACAGGAGGTCATCAGGTGCCATCTGTGCTTGCAGTCCTCAGAAAGCAGAGCCGGAGACAACTTGGCTACAGATGCTTAATTTGGAAGGTGACTGCAGGAAGCAGGAGTGAGGAGGGGAAAACGGGTGGTGAGAAAGCCAGTCAAGGGTGACCTATTGCGCTGGTTAGCCACGCAGTAGGTTAGCCACTGGTTAGCCACTCCCCGGAAGCCACGGGGAGTTCACCACAGGATTGACCCCTGAAGCACGGGAGGCCACACTTCTCCCCCATTGTTACCCCAGTGGCTGAGGATTGCCCTTCCCTTCCCCTGCCCTTCCAGGTGCCCCCTGACACCCTCCCCCCCCCATTCTGTGCAGGGGCTCAGCCAGTTTCCAAGGCTTCAAGGCCCAATGACAGCTCTTGAAATGGAGGCAATGGTCTAACACGGGTGCAGCTGAATCGGAAGTGAGCGAAAGGGATGAGATGCAAGGTACGAGGACATCTGCTCCAGTGGCCAGGAGAGCAAGTGATCAAGGAGGAAGGGGTGGGGAAGGCTTTGGGGGCAGACCCAGTCCGTAGCCTGCACAGTCCAACACCTACTGCCACCAACAGTTACAACAAATAAGATGAGAGGACAGAGTCCCCAGAAGGGAGACCTCTGCCTGGACGCCTGGGTATTCACAGATTGCTCTTCTGGAGCTACTGCCCAGGTCAGGTTCAGACCCTCTCCTCAAACCACCCCATTCCCGCCTCTGCCTCCTCCCACCTCCCCTCAGCACCTGCCTGACTAGTGTCCTCACCTTCAGCTGCCAGGCAGGGCAGGGATGCCATACCGCCCCAGCCCTAGACCCTGAGCCATGAAGGCAGATGATCCATCTTACGCCTACTCTGCTCATTCTTGTACAGGGGAATGGAAAAGACACATATCCCAGCCAGATACTGAACTTGTTTTCTTTCCGTTTTGCCAGTGCCTCCAGCATTGCTAGGAGGAGCAGACAGCCTGAATTGTGACGCGGGGTCCAGGGCTACCTTCAGCCTGGTCCAAAAGTCCAGGGTGGGCTGCGTCTGGGTGACTCGAATCTAAGCCCTTAGAGGTGGACCTTAAAAGGATGACATCTAGGAAAGAGGGGATGGTGCCTACCTGGTTCTACCTTTCTGGGCTCTAGATTGTTGGGTCTCAGTGTCAGGTAGGGCCCACCTGGTCCAGATATCCATAATACCTAGAAGTCTTCTTGAACTTGGACTTCAGGAAAAGGACAAAGAATTGATCATTCAAATGACTGAACGCTTCCAGGCTTAGGATGAGAGGTCAACACAATTAATTATACAGGAAATACTGCGATTGTCATTACTGGCCAACAGCATCTCTTCTAAGGGCTTATTTAATCACTGTATCCTTATGGGGTAGATAAAATTATTAGCTCCACTTTACAGATAAGGAAACTAAGTTCCAACAAGGTTAAGTAATTTGCCTGAGGGTGCACAGCTAGAAAATGGCAGCGCTCATTGCCAGTACCCTACACTGCCTCGCAAGTGTAATGAACAACCATAGCGGCCAGTAAGAAACCTCTGGTCAGAACTGGCTCATCAGGATACGTCGGTTCTTTCTCTGATGGACGTACTATTTGTTCTTTATTTTGTGGCCCTTGGGCCTTGTCTGGGGGCCCCATGCTGTTTTCACAATACAGGAAATTTGGGGTTTAGTGTTGTCCCGAGCCCTTCGTGGCTATTTGGAGGTTGTCTCATCCTCCGTCTGCAACTGCTCAAAGTTCATCTGAGCACAGATGCTTTGGCAACAATGTACCTGGAGGAGTGTGCCCTCTGGGCGAGAATTGACAGAAGTCCAGCTCCGGCTAGATGTGGGCCAGCTCAGCTCTCCAACCCGGGTGCTCCATGACTGCACGGCCCACAAGAGGCCCCATCCATGCCCGTCCTCTCTCCAGCAGTAAGTGAGCGTGGGAGGGAACCCATCCACTTCTCTGGGCAGCACGAGTAACTTCCTGACCCAAAGAGATCTTCCACTGGACAGAAATGTGAATATCTCAGTCCTTCCCAAGTGGCATCATTCATCAGCCTCCATCCTTAGCAGCTCAGGAATGTTCATGTTTAACGTCCTGTTGGGCCAACACCACATGGGTCCCACACCTGGTGAGAAGTGCCATCAGTCGGAAGAGTGGCGACAGGTAAGTGGATCAGTGGACCTCTGGAGCCTTTTAACTGCATGAGCGGCAGCCAGCTGGGGGTGGTCCAAGGGGTTGAGCAAGGGAAACAGATTGGCTAAGCGGGTAGTCCTATGGAGGGGCAGTTTAGAGCCACTGCCTCCAGAACCTTCTCTGAGTCTGGCCCCATGAAGAGTAGGGGAAAGGTGGAGACGGTGGGGGACCCCAAACAGCAGCGGTAGCAGCGGCTGGTCCTTCCCATCCAAGGGACCAGGAGACTCCAGAACTAATGAGCCTGTCCAGGGAGGGTTGTGAGGTTTGCTTATATCCTCGGGGTGAGCACCTACTGTGTCTACATCATGTTCCACGACAGAAAACACAATCTGGCTGGGAGACAGGACTTGCATACGACGCACACATTCATACCTCTACCCCCACCCGGAACTCCCTCCACACCCACCACCTGCCTGGCAAAGTTTTGCCTACTCATCAAGACTCAGCCCAAGCAGCACGTGCTCCCTGAAGCACCCTCACCCACCAGAAATGAACCCCGATGTCCGTGGTAGTGCCTGATACGGCTAGGGGTGGGGGCAAGGAATTATTAGGTATGCAACTGGAAGCTTCCCATTTGAAATAATTATTCTTCCTATCAGGCATCTTACTGCATAGGGGCTTGTCCTGTCATCAGGTAAATGCAGCAACATTTTTTGTTACAAAATCCAAAGTCATTTTCCCCCAATGTCACCACCTGTATATTTGGCTACCGTGGGGCAAAACCCTGGTTTCCTGAGTTCCAGCTCTGCCAACCACTTGCCCCAAGAGATGAGAGTTTCTTTCTGTGAGCTATGAGGACCCTGGCATATCCTGCCATTAGCACAAGTATCCCATGTTAGTCTCTGAACCTCCCCTCTCACCTGGGGAAGCCCGCTTCCCGAGGGCAGGGGTGTCATCTCTGGCTCTGCAGGACACGCCACGAGGTCTGGCACAGGTCAGCGCGGGACTGAGCTGACTGGATGTGCTGAGGGGGAAGGGTGGTATTGAGGAGACCACCCAGCTCACACGGAGGATAAACCAAGAGGTGACCAAGACGTGGGCAGGTGTCCCTCAGGGCAGTGGGGGCTGGAGGCCACGTGTGAGTCAGCCACACGGGGAGGGAGAGAAGGATGACAGGCCCCTGAATGGCCCCCTGATTCAGAGCAAAGCCAAGGGCCTCTGGGAGGCAGCAGGGGCCGAGACCTGGTCACACCCGTGAGGCTGGCTCCAGATACAGGCCCTGTCTGCTCAGCTGGGACCCTCCTCCCAGCACACCAACAGATGCTTCCTCCAGGGGACAAACTGCGGAGAAATTACAACCCCTTGTTGTGACCTCTCCCACGGCACTACATGTACCAGGGGACTCTCCCTGGCTCACCTACTCCCATTTTGAGATAGGTGAAGCATGGGTAAATTAGGGCACGTCAGCACCAGCTGAAAAGCCAACACCTTTTCCCCAGGTGGCCCACCTAAGAAAAGATCTCTGAGCCCTGAGAAAGGAAGCAGAGAGGCTAAGAACATGGCTTGCAAAGCCAAGCTGAGATAAATCACAGGCAGCACCACTGTGCTGTGTTATCACTGATGAAAAGGGTGGCATCAGGACTCAGAAAGCAGTTATAATCACCTGTGGCCTAGATGGGTGGACCCTGACTCCACTACACCGGTCTCCTTCTAAGCCCACAGGCTGTCCCATCGCTGCAACCAGCACGCAAGGGTACCAAGGAGCCCTTGCCTCTCCGAAGCCCATCCGTCCTCCTCGCCCTCCACCCCTGGGCCGTGGGCAGGCTGCCCAGCACTGCCAGGCTGAGTGGCTGCAGCAGGCTCAGGCACCTTGGGCTCAGCCTTGGCAGAGACCCAGAAAGTGGACTGCAACTCTGGGGAGGAGCTGCTGCCTGCAAGATTCACAAGGAAGGGTGACAGTGACGGCAGGGAAGTACTGCCATCCCAGCCAGGCCGAGACTCCTCTCCTCCCACAGCAACCAACCTTTGGGACAGAGCAGTACAGGGTCCCCAGGACCCCCTGGGTGGCTCATTTATAAGTCCCAGCTGGGCCAACCGCGGCTTCTTGTTTCCCACTGTATCAAATGGAAGCTCCTTGGCCTTCTTGCCATGGCCCCCCACCTGTCTCACTTATTTCAAGTCACTTTCTTTTCTGCCCTACTGGTTGTACGTATAATGTGCCACGCAGGGTCCTAGGCACCTTAGAAGCTACCAACGTGCCTTCCCTCACTCTGAGGCCATTTACCCCAAACCAATAGATTGCAGTGAGAACTCGAGCAGCAGCAGAACAAAGCTCGGGAGCTGGGGAAGGAGAGGTTCTGGGCGGCAGAGTCTGGAGATGGGCAGACGTGGTGACGTTTGTGTGAGTCCTCAGAGCCCGTTCTCATCACAGCTCAGTCATGCCCACCTCAGGGCCTGTCCTCCACCATCCCTGCGCCTAGAAGGCCCTCTGTCTTCCGCCTGGGCTCCTGCCTCTCACTTTGCTAAGCCTACCACACAGAACGCTATGAAAGTCACACAAGTGGATCTCAAATGAACTAAAACTACTGTAATAGCTTCTGTTTAATAGAACCAGTCTGTGCCAGGAACGATGCTAAACATCTCATGTCCGTAAGCTCGTCTAGTCCGTACAATACTCTCACAAGGCAGGTACTATGGTCCCTGTTCTCAGAGAAACAGAGTCCCGGAGGGGTTAAGGACCTTCTCAGAGCCATCCAGCGAGTCAGAGGAGATCTGGTTCTCCCTACAGCCTGCGTTATGACTGCCCTCTATGCTGCCTCCCCAAGTGGGGAAGCTCAAAACCCTGCTCTTCCGGAGGGCGCTCAGGGTGCCATCACCAGCACACCCCCAACTCCGTAGGTCAGGCCATCTTAACATCTTAATCTGAACTGGGCGCATCCACCTGTCAGAAGGAGAGGCAGTCACAGAGAAAGAGGACAGGCAGCAGGCGCCTTCTCTCCGGCCCTGAGCGGAATTGCGGGTTCATGGAGAGAGGTCTGGCTAGGGTTAAACAGTCGGATCCTAATGCCACTTTGCCACCTTGGATGAGTCCTCAGCTCAGACTGACCGTGTGAACTTGGACAACTTGTTTACTCTCCCTGGGCTCCGGTTCCCTGGTATATAATAAAATGATGCAGTTGGATTGGACCAGTGGTTCTCAGTGCAGATTGCACATTAGAACTACCTGGGGAACTTGAATAAACATCTGTGCTCAGTCCCCACCCCCAGAAAGTCTGATGAGATTGGTCTGCGGTGGGGCTCAGATGTCGGTATTTTGTTTGAAAACTTCCCAAGTGATTTTATATGCAGCTACAGTTGAAAACTCCTGGTCTGTGAGGCCCTTCCCAGTTCTGTGCTTCTCCAGAAGTGTGCCCCCAGCTGGACTGTTTCTGTAAATAAAGTTTTATTAGAACACAGCCGCACACATCATTTACGTATTGTCTGTGGCTGCTTGTAGGCTCCGCTGACAGAGTGGAGTGGCTACTATAGACACCTCGGTGGCCTCAAACCTAAAATATGTACTACATGGCCCTTTATAGCTGCAATAGGAAGGCTAGTTCTCACTTCCCAGCAGGGAGAGGAGGGAGCAGGAAGGCCCAGGATCTGCTCTCCATGAGGGACAAGTCTTTTTTACTGCTTTTTCCTCAATGCCTGCTACAGTGTCTGGCACACAGGAGACTCACGAAGTATCTGTCGAATGGACGGTTGGATGGATGGATGGACAGATGCATTCAGACCAACCTTACCTGGCACATCACACCTGCAAACCGTCCTAGTCATTCCCCCACCTCCGAGCAACCAGAGGCACAACACAGAAGGCCGAGTCGAGACAAGACTGTCTTAGTCCCCCGTGAGCCCAGGACTTAGGAAGGTGCTTCAACCTCCAGTTCTCCTCCCAGCAGCCTCCAGCAGCCCCTTCTGCAAAAGCAGGAAAATGTGAGTGGTTCTCCCAGCCAGGAAATTCCTCGATGTCTTTGGAACTGCACTGCAAGCTGCCTATTTCTCCCTTGCCTGCGCGGCTCCCTTCACACACACAATCGTACCACACTGCTTCCTTTCTCTTTCCTCCCTTTGAGTAATTCCCATGCCTCTGGAGTGGCCATGGTTCCACAATTCACGGCACATCACAGGTGGTGCTCCCACCCGTTACGATATTCCAGCCTGAGAAGCCTCCAGTCATGGTTTCAGAGTCTGTAAAATGACTTAGAGACCTGCCGTTCTCTCTCTGTAAATCCAGAAGTCTATGCATCACATTTCCCAGAAAAGGGATATGTGTACCTGAGCCTGATAAGAGATAGCTCCCGCCTACCCACCCCAAGACCCCTTACTTAATCACTGGTACTCACAAATATTTCAATTGCTGTATCATCGAATCAAGAATTGCTGAGTCATTAAATCCACACGACACTGGACCATCAAAGGTGAATCTCTCCAAGCCGTAGTGTGGAAGCATTGCTGAGTCGGCACAAAGTACCCTCCTGAGCCGTGGCTCTACTCATACTGCCCTTGCTGCTCCTAGATCTTTCCAAAAGCCAAATCTCACTTTCAAGTCCAATCCATGGATGTGCTTTGTGAAAATGATTTCATCTGACTCTCCCAACAACTCTATGACTAGCTGTCGTTATATTGTACCGAAAAGGAAACTGAGGTTCTCAGAGGTCACCCAGCCTAGACTCACACCCCAGCCTGTTTGACCCAAAGGCCCATGCCACCCCCTTTCTGGATGGCCTTCCAGCTTCCGGCCTGTGCAAACCTTTTCTCTCTCAGAGTGGCCCAGACTTTTCTTTCACCTTCCTTTATAGCACATGACACATGGTATTGGAATTTCTCTGGGCATCTAATCTCCTAAACTGGCAGTCCCACACACAGTCAGGTAAGAACCATGTCTAATCTTCTTCATGTCCACCACACCCAACACAGTGCCAGGCTCACTCGGGTACCTAATGGGGGCTTTGAATGGGTCTACCCATAGAAGGCTCTTGCTACTTGTCAGGGAGTATGAATGCCACAGGGGCAGACCTCAGAGGAACAAAAGCATTCTGAGGTTCACGTTTCCACCTTCTTTTGGGTAACTGGCTCACCCTAAGGTTGGGAGTGGCCTACATTCCCCACCCTCCCAGTAATTCAGCTGGAATCCTGTGCTGTCAGCCTTCTCCTCTACCGGGTCCTGAACCCACTGGAGAATCAGATGAAAATTTAGGCTCCTCTTCCCAGAAAAAATTCTAAGTCCCCCACATAAAAATTTTTCACATACATGAAGTTTTGCACTTATCAGTTGGGCTTGGCATCTCCCGAAGTCCATCAGTGAAGCTCCTAAAAGCATTTAGACCCCAAATTAGAGGACAGTCCAAGGAGTTTAAAAAACAACTAGTGTAAACAGCGGAGAGCAGTACATTGGGGTTTCTGGGTAGAAATTGGGTCATAGTAAACCATGGAGGGGAGCCCACACCTGCCCTCCCAGACCTTCTCTGGTCCCCCACTTCTTCCTCAGCCCATCTTCTCTGACTGAGAAAGCTTCCTTTCTCCCTCCAGTAGCTCTCTGCCAAGGAGATTTATCTAACGTGAGTTGTTTTGCATTTGCTTCATTAGAAAGCCTTTTAAAATGCATTTTCAACTCTGTGTTCAGAACAGTATGTCTCCATGCGAAAATTTTCAGGCAAATATATCACTTTAAGGACGTTGCTTTTTTTATTCCTTCCGCCCGGCTTGCCAGGCCCCAGTCAGTGCAAATACTGCAAGAACATCCTAAAGCAAATTCAGGGGTTCAAGCCCCCTGAGCTGCCTAATTCTCTCCATTGCACCTAATGGGTTGGGAACCCCGGTTAGCACCTGGGCAGCTGGAGCAGCGGATAGACTGTGAGATATCAGTGTCCCTTCAGGCTCATGCCGACCTTGACCACAGTGACAAAAACCACCCTTCCCAGAGGTTGTTTTCTCAGTTTTACAGATGACAAGGAAAAAGAAGCCTAGGGAGATGGTATTCTACAAGGTGGCCCAGCAAATCCATGGCCTGGTCTGAAGAGACGAGAGGGCCTCAGAAACCTCTGCAGGTTTGTGATTTTTTTCTGCTGCTTAAACATTCTCAGAGAAAATAAAACCCTCAAAGGTTGTATTGTAGGATCTAGCATGGTTCTGGAGTGTTCCAGAGGCTGCAGTTCAATCAGCGCCGAAAGGCCCAGACAGGACCGGGGACTGTCTGACAGCTGGGCTCCAGCCTAAGTGTTCAAGTGCAGACTGCTGACTGCATACGGACACGTGACTCCAGCCCCACTAGAGGAGTGATGTGTCGGACAGGGGGGCTCCAGCTAACAGCCGAGCCATCTGTTCCACAGCAGGCTTCTGGGGTCTCTGTGCAGCTTCTGCAGGAAGGTTTCTTTTCAGAAGCAAGGCAGAGAACAGAGTTGATTTCCCCTCTGATGACGGGGGCCTGACGTCCACAAGTCACACGTGGCCCTGCTGCCCCATCTGGTTTTTGTGCCTATTCTCCTCTTCCTGCTTTGCCCTGATGCTGCCTGAAGGACCTCAGGAGCTCCGCAGGTCAGGACCTACGCTTTCTGGGCTGCTTCCCACCTCAGCCCTACAACAGAGGAGGGTAGCGAAGGGACCAACCCAGGGCCTTGCAAATGGTGGCGATTCAACAACTTTTTGCTGAGTTAAAGAATGGGGGGGGGGGAAATCATGAGGGTGATATAGAATCTGGAAGAGCAAGTCTGTTGGGGAAGATGTGTTGGAATCTACTGGTTCTAAAGGCTCAGTGGGCCTGTACTGGCCAGAAGAGGATTTATTGGGAAGCTATTAAGTTTATGTTTGAGGCCCTCCATATCAAGGGACCCTTCTAAGCCCTGGACTTAATTTTGTGTCCATAATTTAGACACAAAACCTGGATCCATCCCTGGTCCTGGCCCTCCAGCTTTACAGACTCTGAGGCCTGCATATTTGAGAGTAGAATCCCAGAATTAGGTGGGATCTCAGATTCATCCCTCAAGCAGGTAGATCCATCCATTCCCACAAGCGATTTTCTTAGGGTTCTGCAAGGGTAGTTGTCACCTCTCAATTGCTTGTTCTAATGTTTGACTCCCTTAAAGTCAGAAAATTTCTCTTTATGTCTGACTGCTATCTCCTACGTTAGTTTACCATTATTTCCTCGTGGCCAGGCATTGTGGACACGGAGACCCTATTTCCTATCTCTCTAAGATGATTGGCATCTCCCTCCGCAAACCTGGTAGACAGATGGCAGACACAATGCAACATCCTCACCACACTCTACCCTCCTCCAGAGCACACAGGAAGACCACATTTCCCTCGCAGGTAATTTGGGACCGTGTAACAGAGTCCTGGCCAATGGATGTAGGTAGAAGTGATATAAACTACTTCCAGTCTTGGCCCTTAAAAACATCTCGCATGATCTTCCAGTTCTCTCTCCCCTTCTGCAGAACCTTGGAAAGCCATGTGTTTCAGACAGTATAGCTATGAGATAGACATTGCCTGGGGCTTTGGGCCACCGCTTGGAGGCAGCTACCAAGCAGTGATAAGATGGTGAAATGAGGTAGGAATGAATCTTTCCTATGTTAAAACACTGACATTTCAGCATTTATTTGTTACTGCAGAATAGCCTAACCCATCCTGATTAATACAGCCTTAGTCCCACCTCCACCCCTCCTCTCTCTCAGGTTTCAGATGCCTCTTCTATGGCAACTTAGAAGTTCATACCAATAGAAAATAGGACAGTGGAAATATACCAGGACGGAAATCACTTTAAGAAAAACAAATTCAAATGAATAATAACTAAACCATCCCTGAGCCTTCTCTCCCAGTTAAACAGCATCACCCATCACCTTCCAACTTTCCCCTGGATCCCCTGGATCCCTTTGATCATCTCAGGCTCCTTTCTCAGGATTTCGGTCCATTTCCCACATCGTTTTTAAGAACCAGTGACCCAAATTAGAAAGATCCTTCTGATAAGAAGAAAATCCATAACATATTTAGTATAGAACACAGGAGGCCTCCTCTGGTTTCTCCTTATGTCTGTAGTAGCAAAAACACAATATTGCTTGGAAGATCTTTAATCCCACATCTGAGGTTAAACCTGGCAAAGGGTACACATGGATTTCTCACTGAAACGCTGAAATTACACTAAAATGTGACTTAAAGAATAAAAGAGGTATAAGGACACAAGAATGGAAAGAATGAGAGAGAAAAATAGCAGAAGACAAAGGATGTCAACAGATTTCTGGAAGATGGAAAGCAGGTGGAAGAATTATCCAAGCCGAGAAATCTGAATACCATGTGCCTACACAGGGGGACGGTAATGAGAATGGAGCCAATTCAAGCTGTGGGATCTTGGCAAGACACCAGAACTGCAGGCACCGGAGACTGCAAAAGACAAGAACGAGTTGTAGAACTGGAAACTGGGCAGGCTCTCCCAATGTAAACTGGAGGATCGGTAGAAAGGTGCCCAAGTTCCCGCTCCCATTCAGTACAGTCAGGTGACCACCTTTCTCCTACCCCAGCAGGGAGGTTTATTCAATGGAGAAATTTAGGGTCTAAGGCCAGATAAACAGAAACAATAGGAGAGCAACACCAGAGAGAAAACAGGAGGATTAAATGAAAGTCTATCCACAAATGGTCGTACCCCCAAGCCCCTATGACATATATCTCCAAGGACCTTAGCAACCAGATCTGTGCTACCCCCACCCCACTCATCCACCACACCCCAGAGAGGAGGTTGGTGGATTCTTCTCTGGAGAAATTGAATGGCCCCTAGAAGGACCCCCTGCTGCTGACATTTGGGGAACCCCAAAGGAATGGCCCTCATGTAATTCCTGTGATGAAGTTTATTGATTGACAAATGATACCCATGCACAGAGTGTCCAGATGGCTTTTTAATAATATTTTACTCTTAAACATTAGTGGACGGCAAACAACAACCAAGAACTGAAGGAAAGTCTCCAACATGAAAGATAGAAACAAAAACCAGCTCATCAACAACCAAAGAGATGAACTTGGAGGAAAGAAAACATCAATTTTAATGGTCATTAGTTTCTTCAGAGAGATAAAAGAAAACATTTCATCCATGAAACTAGGACAAAGGACTATACAAGAGGGAATAATACACACTGGATTGTGATAATGGTTGCACAGCTTTGCAAATTTACTTTTTTTTAAAAAAAATCATTGAATCATACACTTAAAATGGATGCATTTTATGGTATATAAATTGTGCCCCCGAAAAAACTATTTTTTTTAAAAAAAAAGGGATAAGCAGAAAAAAAAAGGAGCAAGCCCTTGGATCTGGAATACATGATAGCAGAAACAAAATAGCCAATAGAAAGATTTGGAAGATAAGGTCAAGGAAATCTTTCAGAAAGTGGGAAAAATGAAAGGTATGGAAAATATGAAAGGGAGAAAAATACAGAAAGTAGAAGATCCACCTAGGAGGTTCAACAAAAGAAACAGAATAGAAAAAAATGAAAGGGGGTCCATTGTCAAAGAAATAATGAAAAAATATTTTCCAGAACTGAAGGACCTGCATTGCCAGATTTTAAAAGCCTATTGAGCACCCAACACAATGAATGAATAAAGGCCCACACTAATTTCATGGTGATGTGTGTGAAGATAAAAGATCGTAAAAGCTTCTAGAAGGGGAAAAACACAGATAGTAAAAACAAAGAGAGATCAATACTAGGAATGGCATCAGACTTCTCATTGGCAACTTTTCGTTCTAGATGTCAGAAAACAACTGAAAAATGTGTTCGAAATTGCCCCCCTTAAAATAGTAAAACAACAACAACAAAACCCAACAGTAACAAACAAAAACAAATTTTAAAAACCAAGTCTTTCATGAGATCAAAATGTGTGTGTTTGTGTGTACGTTTGTCCATACATCTCTTCCAGTTTTCTCAAAGATCTCTTTCTCTTTCTCTCCCCCGCCCCTTTCATACTACTATTTCTGCATTCTGTTCTCCTTCTTTTCTCTTTCCATTTCCTGTTCTCTCTTCCCGGTTTTCTCCCTTTACTGGCCATCACATAGAACAAAATTTTCTAATTACTTCCTTCATTTGTGAAGTCATCTTTATGTTCTCGGTTCTCCATTTTAAAAGCAAACATGTGGAACACTTTATGTTTCTGCATTACAAAATCGAAATTAAACTGTTTTTTTGTTTTTCCCTCTGTGGTCTGTGAGGCATCTCCCTGGGTTTCTGCCCATGAAGCCCGGTCTCACTTCCACCTCTGGTTGGTGCAGTTCATGTTTTGTGGGTCACCTCAGATGGGAATGAGAGGCTTAACTAGTTCTGAGCTCATACTCATCACGCACATTTAGAGATAATTCCAAACTGGTCTCTCCTAGTTCATCAGGAAAAAAGAGCTTAGACTTGGGCCTCAAATCTAAGAAAAAGCCTCCTCATTCTAGATCCTTCTATCCAGCTGGCCTTCCAAACCCCAACCTCTCACAAAAGCAAGCCTGCCACTCTAGGCCAAGCACCAAGCAGGGATTGGATTCTGCTCGGTGTCGAAACTCATATAGAGGTGGATGGTGACAGCAATGACAATCCATTCCTTAGCACACATTTATTGAGTGCCAACTATGGGCTCAGCTGTAGGATACAGAGAAAGCTGAGACCTGGCCTTCAGTCTCAAGAACTCACTGCCGAGAGGAGATCCACAATAGCAGAGTAGATAAACACTGTGCCTTCTTCCTCCCGTGAACAAATTAAAATTACAACTAAATTATACAACAATCAACCTGGAGAACCAACTGAAGTCTGGCTGAACAAAGTTTTATAACTAAGGATATAAAGAAGCCATGTCGACACTGCTGGGAGGGGCGGATACGTGCAACTGGCTAACCCCAAACCATCGTGTGGCCATTGAGAACTGGGAGGGATATCTTGGCCATGGAGGTTCCCTCCAGAGGAGTGAGGGACCCCAGCCCCACACCAGCCTCCTCAGCCCAGAGTACTGGTGCCGGGAAGAGGAGCCCCACATCTGGCTGCGAAAAGCAGTGGGGATTCCAGCCATCCGGGTGGGATGGAAAGTGATGGGAAACCCAGACTCTCTCAGTCCCGGGCACTCACCTTGGGCTCCAGCGAAGGGACAGTAACTCAGGTGGGTGTTGGAGACATATGGGGAAACAGACTGAGTTGCTTGCTCCAGGACAAGGGCTGGAGGACCGTCAGCATTTTCTCTGAGAGGGGTCCTCCTCTTGTGCAACTGGCAAACTGGTGCCATCTTTCCTGTGTTGAGCCCTCCCCCGACGCTTACGGCCAAATCCAAATCTGATTGGTCTGGTGAGCTCCGCAGCTCCGCCCTTCTGACTCACTGGGACCCTACCCTGCCCAACGCTGGAGGCACTTTCTCCAAGAGCAGCCAGCTCCACCTGCATGGAATTCTTTCTTGGAGAACTATCAGAGTCCCACATACCCAGGTGGCCAGCGACTGGCCTCGGTGTGCTCTGAGACTTTTGCTGAGTAGCTTCAGGCTCAGTAAATTCTGGCACCAAACCAGAATTTACATTAACCTGGTGACCACAAGTCTTCTCACTCTAGTAACTCCCTGAGATCCTGCCTCACCAAATTCCATACTGCATGAGGCTTTATCAGTGGCTAAACTTTAAGGAGCTGGCAGCTGGCGTTAGGGTGTTTGGCATTTTGTGGAGCTGTCCCAAGCCCGGTACCGGTGGCAGATGTCCAAATGCTTATCCTTCATGGTGGCCACTGTGGTAATAAAAGTGTATACGAGGCATCAGAGCTGGAGATTCCTTCTACCCTAGAGCATTGAGGAAAGCTTTCCAGAGAAGGTGACCCAGGAACTGAGTCTTGAAGGATACATGAGACATTGGCAGCTGGAGAAGGCCTGAGGTAGGGGAGGGCAGGCTCGGCAGAGAGGACGGCCAATGCAAAGCCACTGATGTGTGTAAGAACATTTCTGTGTGACTCTGAGGGTGTGACATGGTTGGCAGGGTATCTCAGCTCTCCCCTCAGAACTCCCCAGGCCCCCATGACATCGGCTACCCTGTCTGGGGAGGGACTGCAGTGCCTGGTCCTGCAGAATTCTGTGGTGTCCTGTGAGTGATGGCTGTGTCATGAAGAGGGCAGAGGCATGCTGTCCCTGGAAGAGAAACTGCTGGATTGGACAACTGTGCTGTCAGTTAGCAGCCCCATTCACTCCCAGCCAGACTCTTACCTCTGCAGCTCCCATCTCAGGAAGGAAGATTCCCCTTCTCCAGAATCACCAGCTCTCCATGGAGGCTGAGGGTGATGGAAGCCCTGTCTTCTGTGAGGGCTGGGTTGGATCAGTCTTCAGGGCCTGGTAGCACAGGTCTGATGAGCTGTGGGGCCTTGGAGAGTCCTGTGTAGGGCTCACTCTCTACTCCATCTCTGTGTCCTCAATACCCTCCCCTGCCCAGCACCTGGCATACTTGTATAGCAGGCATTTCATACATGCTTGTTGAATGAATACTGAGCTAAGGAAGGGGAAAGGAAAGTAAGAGGAAAACAGAGAGATTGATTGTTTTAAAGGGAGAGAAAGAGATGAGGTTTTGGGGCACCGAGTCGTACCAGATCCTACACATGGGCACGTGTTAAATGCCAGGCCCTGTTGCAAGCACCTTACATGCATTAACTTGATGAACCTTCACAAGAACTCCATTTTACAGTTGAAGAAACTGAGGCAAAGCGGGGCTACATAACTTGCCAAGGTCACATGTGGGAGCTGGGTGAACCAAGGCAGTCTGGGCTCAGAACCTGCACTTGGAACCGTGGAGTGTGATAATACCACAGTTGTGGCAGGGGTTGTCTTCATGGGACAGAGGAGATCACGTCCCTGGGTGATAGGATCACTGACCAGGAGGGGGACACAGTCCCAGTACTTTGTGATTTGCTCAATGCAGTGACGCCTCCGCACTGGCTTCCTGGAGATGAGACCCTGCACTCACTGGCTCCTGTCATTTGCTGGCCTGGAAGGTGCTGATCAGGACAGAGTGCGGTGGTCTCCAGTGTGGTCCCCAGGAGGCCTTGGCCTCCACTCCCAGATATGGGTCAAAGGAGCTCAGCTCTCACAGCCTCTGACGTTATCTATTTTTGCTGCAAAAACAGCTGACCAGATGGTTGGCTCACTTTGCCCTGTGCCAAGGGGTCAGCAGAGTAACGGTGGGTTCCCATAGTGGCTTTCACCATAGTGGTGTTCTCCAGAAGCCACCATCACTTCCCTCCTAGAATCCTCCCCCACTAGCTGTGCTCCTCTTCTCCGTTGTTAGATAACCCCCACCCCATTCAAAAATCACCATGTGCCAGGCACTCTGTCAAGCCTACTGCATGACTCATCTCAGTTAGTCTTTACTACTGCATTCTAGAGGGCAGGTATCATTCTCTACTTTTCTCAGGCCAGGAAGGGAGGTTTAGGGCATTGCCCCATAAGGAGCCCCCTCTTCCTTCTCCCCCCATCACAAAAATGCTGGTGGTGGGGCTGGGATTCCAACCTGTGTTGGGGCCACACCTCCCTGTTTAGCCCCGGCCTTTGTCTTCTGAGCACCGCGTGGGGTTCTGGGGCTTACAGTCTTTTAGCACTGGCTTAGATCCTTTCTCAGAGCTTCATCCCAGATGGGAAACCAAGTCTGAACGAGGACGGCCTCCGTCACAGGTGGGTGGAGCCCAGGGAAGTCATCTAAATGCTAAGATGCTCCAAAGGGATTGAAGGACACACACGTCCTGCTGCAGTGGTTCACAGGGGTCAGAGGGCAAGGCCAGGCAGGAGAGGCCTGGGCAGAGGAGACCAGTGAGATCCACTGCTCTATCCACTGGAGATCTAGAGGATCACTGATTTAGCAGGTAACTGGCCCTATGAGAAACCAAATGTGACAGTGGGAAACCTTTTGTAGGGACAACACATCCAAGACATACAGGAAGTGGGAACCCAGGTTAGACCCACCTATTGCTGAACTCTCAGGTATAGTCCCACCTGTCCTGGTTTATCTCTAAGAACATTCTCCAGGCCACAGCGCCATCTGCAGGGCAGCCCCGCATCGACACAGAGGCTACTGGGGCTGGTCCTGAGAGCCATGGATCCCATGATTGTGGGCGACAAAACCAGCACCCATACAGTTCTTTAATGCTTAGGGCAGTCATCTAGGCACCAACCCTTTCCAGCAGCCTTGTGAATGGTTCAGGCCGAAATTGTCATACCCATTTCATAGATGGAGAAATTAGGCCTCAGAAAGCTAGAATCATCTAACTAGTTGGCAGTAGAGCCAGGCAGGATTCCAGCTCAGGCCCTTTGACAAAAACCTCTATGCTCTGTAGGTGTCCCTCCTATAGCAGAAGAAAGAGAAGCATGGGTGGTGGAAGATGAAGCGAAAATTTGCCAGTTGGAGGATTCAGAGAGCTGGGATTTGTATCTTGGTTCTGTCACACTGGCCCTCTGAGGCCTGCCAAGCCCTACCTACCCCTGCCAGGGTGAGCAAACACCCCCCAGACAACCCATCCTCTTGGATATGACAGCAGAAAATTCAGCTGCTTAAAGGGGATTGTCAAGGAGGGCAGAAGAAAAGGTGGATGTTTACATGTCTCAATAACTGGCAAGATAATTGAGAACATTAATATTTTTACTCCTGTCAGTGCCCATCTCAGCAGCAAACCCTTGGCGGCCAGAACTAGGAGGCCGAGGTTGCCTACCCTACCGCGGAGAAGATATTCGAGTCGTCTAAATTCACCAAATTTTCTGAAATTTGAAACCTGTAATTTCCTGAGCCACGTTCTGTCGGCCATCCAAATTCTTGAGCTCTTGTTTCAGTGTCATTCATCCGAAACGAGGCAGCCCAATCGGGTTTACATTGCTGGGTAAGGTTCCATTAGCCACATGTGAGTATTCACTTAGAAGTGGATCACAGTGAATTCACTTATTACTCGGATGACCTTTCACCACCCCCACTTCAATCTCCCAAGAGTTTGTTCCAAGAATAGACGAGAACTGCTATAACATCCCGAGCTAAAGGTGGTATCATCCCGATGGAAACCTAATTAGAAGGGAGCTCTGCCTGGCTGGTGGTGGGGCTGGGATTCAGGGCCAGTGCTGCCCCTCCCTACACACAGAGCACCCAGAGGTGGATTCCACTGTTCTGTGACTTTATTATTTATTATCTACCACGCTGCTCTTTTTCTAATTTACCACTTTTGCATATTTACACTGCCTAATTAGTTACCAAGTATTTACTAACTGCCTGCTACAGGCTCATCCCTACGATGTTTGCTTTGGGTTGGGGAACCCTGAAAGAGAACTGTTTGCTCCTTTGGGGTGCTAGTCTCTCCTGAGGCCTTTTGTCAGATGAACAAGTAATATATATTGTGCAGTATTTGTGCACAAAACACTTGCCTGGAAATCCACACATCTAAGAATGGATGCATCGTGGGGAATTTCTAGGGCGGGTTAAAGGAGAAAGAAATGTAAATGATACGGTTCTGGGACTCTCTTCTACATCACCCAGCCAGAAGAGCATAAGGAAAACACTTTGATTTCATTCATGAACTCACCTACGCAGTGCTAGCCCCAGACAGGGAATTTGGCAAAAACATAGTCCCTTAACTCAAAGAGTGAAAAGCACAGTGGGGAGGCGCCATCTTTTCTTTAGCTGCAAATCACAGAATGGAACAGAGGCAAGATCCAGGAGGGGTGAGGAAATTCCATTCTTAGGAAATGGTTAGAAAGACTCATTCTGCTCAAAGGACAGCATCCGGTGAGGTCTTCCCTGCTTGTTGCCAGCCTCTGCCCTCAACAGGCTGAGGAAAGAGACGAAAGGTGCATTTCTGACCATCATTATTGAAAAAAGAAATGATTGTGTATTGGGGTTCTCCAAAGAAACAGAACCCATGGATATATAGTGATATATGAGAGGGGATTTATTATGGGAATTGGCATACAAGATTATGGAGGCTGAGATATGCCATGATATGCTGTCTGCAAGTGGGAGAACCAGGAAAGTTGGTGGCATATTTCAGTCCCAAAGGAGGGTCGACCTGGTGTAAGGCCCTGAGTCCCAGGCCCAAGAACCAGGATATCCAAGGGCAGGAGAGATGGATGTCCCAGCTCAGGAAGAATGAGAGAGAATTCGCCCTTCCACCATCATTTTGTTCCATTCTGGCCCTCAATGGATTGGAAGATTCCTGCTCACATTGGTGAGGATGAATCTTTTCACTCCGTCTACTGAGTCAAAAGCTTATCTCTTCTGGAAACACCCACCCAGACATACCCAGAAATACTGTTTTACCAGCTGTCTGGGCATCCCTCAGCCCAGTCAAGTTGACATGTAAAATGAATTCTCACATATGGGTTCATACAGTGACCACCTCCATCTGGAATGATTTCCTTCTCTCCACTTCCTGACCATGCTCAGGTTTCCTTTGGACTTTAATCGTTGGACTCCTTCCCACTGCACTTCTAGGGCACAATGCTCAGGCCCTGTCCACCTTCTGCATCCTTCCTCGGTTAGATTTTAGCTTCTCCCTTCCCTCACATTGTCTTCAGTTACCCTGAGTCAAGACCTTGCATCATCCATCCAGCCCCAGGGAACCTGCCCCTCCTGCACATCTTGGAAAACAGGACTCCTGCATACCCAGTTCGTCCTGACCTCAGAGGCAGGACCCACCACCCAGCAGAAAGTAAAGAGCGGCAGCTTTGAAAGAAATGCAAGTGGCTGCCCTTGGAGCTTATGGCTAAATTCAGATTTTAAGAGGACATGAATGAGAAAAACCAAAGGACAAATTATAAGAATGGATGGTTTCAGAAATGTTTACTAATGAGACAAATACGTACGTGTAAGGTATTTAGCACCGTGCCTAGAACACTGTTAAGTATCCAATAAATATTAGGCGGTACTATTATTATGATTATTATTGTTGAATCCCAGAATGAGAAGGGCTTGTAATAAAATGTAACAAATGCAGCCCTTAAATGCTAAATGTTTTTTCAGAGCAAGAATAACAGGGAAGAGATACACCCACCCACTCACTGTTCAAGGCAGATGACGTGATGTTAACAAAAGACTAGGGGGAAAAAGTTAAAGCCTCCTTTGTCCTAATTTTCTTCCATTTCCTTTGTTAAAAGGAATAATCTCCAACCTGGAAAGATTAACAAACATGACTAGGGGGTAATTGGGACCCAAGATAGATGATTCTGAATTCAAGGAAAGCCCTGCTGCTGTATACGAGCTCAGCTCTCCTGATTCCAACTGAATATATCCGACAGCTTTCCAGGGTGACAGCAGAACCCCTACTGGTAAATACTGAGAAATCGAGAAGCAGACAGGGGTGGGGGGAAATTGGACACGGAGAAAAGCTGCCCAGACTTGGGAAAGTGGGTTCCAGAAATTACAGATTGCTGTACCTGATGTTGACCTGCGGCCAGATAGAGTCCGCCTGCTTAATAAAAGGTCACAGGTGTTACTAGGGGCCAGGGTGGCTCACTAAGGGTAATTGGTCAAATTGCCATTGATAGATTGGTACATGGTGGCACTGCGGGGCATAGTGTATACTTAATGTTAGCAAAGCACCTAACAGAATCTTTCAGGATTCCTGATGGGCAAAATGAAGAAATAAGGGCTACAGTTAACGTATAATTACCCAAATTGTACGTGGCCGATACCCACATCTAAAGAATTGAGCAGCACCCATTTTGAGCATATTGCAGGTGCTCAGTAAGTATTGGTTGCACGAATGAGTCAAGCAGGAGGGAGGTTTCTGATGGCATGCCCCTGACTCATTCAATATTTCTCACCATCGATTCAGATAATCTATGAGTCATGGTACCCAATGTGCAGAAAGCAAGATGGAGGGAGAACTGATGCATTCCATGACAAAAACCCAAGTTTCACATGAAGACAACAGTTTGGGATGATGGGCCAGAGACTAGACCAAGTGCAGAGAGACAAATGTCACTCATTTGGTTCCTAAAAGACCTGCAGTGCTGACACAATCAGAAGCTCAGGTGTGCTCTATTAGCACAAAGTGGCTGCCAAAACACAGCAGTGGCAACCCTAAGCTACACAGGAGAATGAAGGAGAGAGGGTCCCAGTGCACACTGCCCCAGCAACCACAGCTTTGTTTACTGAGTGCTTACTCTGTGCTGGTCCTGGGCTGTTTATATGAACGCTTTCATTCTACTTCTTGTGTAGTTTTTATCAAAAAGGATGTCTATTGTATTGGAAGGGGGGAAAGGTCGTACAGATAGATTGCTTTGTGTGTATCAGCCAGGCTAATTAGCAGCTGTGACAGCCAGCTATTTTGGATTGCCATCCCTTGCCCTAGCAATCACCAAGCCAGGCCAAGCTCACCTAAAGGGGGGTTGCACAGGTAGACAATCCTCACAATAACTCAGAGGGAGACACTGAGGCTCAGAGAGGTTGGTATTTTTAACCACGATCGCACAGCTGATCTGTAGTGCAGTGAGGATTTGAACCCAGCGAGCCTTAACTCTAGGATCCAAACTGTTAACCAGAGCACTGGCATCTGCAGAACATCAGGTCCACCACTGGCCCCCACGTTTTAAGAAGGATGCCGACAGATCAAAACAAGTGTGGCAGAGAGCTACCAGGAGGATGGGATACACCGGAAATCTTGTCCTGTGAAAATCCCTGGGCATTGCTGCATGGAATGAAATGACTTGGGGGGAATGCAATGACCACCCACAAGTGCTGAAAGAAATGTTATATAGCAACGCAAAGAGGTGTGTTTTGTGCAACAGGATAAGGGCAAGTGATGGATTTCAACTTTCTAAAGATTAGTTACCCCAAACTGGACTGGGCTGCTTTACTGAGGTACTGAGTTTCCCGGCACGAAAAGCATTCAAGCAGAGGCTGAACAGCTGTGGACTCTAAAATACTAATCTCACACTCTTCTCAAAGTGCCCACGGCACTGCTTGGCACCCTGGTCGCTATTGGTTGCATGATTATAACTCCCATACAGCTTTGTCGAGGTATGATTTACGTGCCATGCAACTCGCCCCTTGTAAGCGATTTGATGGCTCTTGGTGAATTCATACCTGTGCAAGCATCGCCACGATCGTTTCAGAACACCGCGGTTCTCGCTTTTGCTTCACAAGAACATGACCAGCGACCAGGGTAGGTCCCGGTCTCCCCTGGCTGTGGTCCCCACTGGCCTAGTAACACGTCTGTGCCCTGGCTCTTCCGCCTCCATCCCCTACTCATGCCCCCTTGCGAGTCAGCTGACACGGTTCGCACACGCGGCGCTGTCCAGAGCTCCGGCCCCCCCCCCCAGGGGTTCCCACCGGGCACTTTTGCATCCTTCCCGCCCCATCTGCTGAACTCTGGAGGCCGGTGGCTGGTCTTCAGCACAGTCCAGGGCAGCAGTTTGTACTGGAAGGTCTGGGTCCCAGTGCCCCAGCCCCGCGTTGGACTCATGGCCATTGGCCTCCAGCAGGCCACTTTACCTTCTGGATCCTTGGTTTCCCCCTTTGCAAAGCAGATGTAATACACACGCCTTGCTGGGTGTGAGCTTAGAGGTGGTGTGTGTAAAGTGCCTAGAAGTGTGTCCAACGACTCAGTGATTACTGCTTTACCGTTGTGATTCTGCGGCTAATACTGCGGCCGCCTGTTTATTGGTTCTCCCACTCGTCTGCTCGAGGTGCCTATTTTGCTTTTCTCTTCCAGGCGTATCCCTGGCTGTGGTCTCTGTTTTCTGGATTACTGTTGATATCCAGACAAAATGATGGATTCTCCCACACTCAGGAACCCCCGTGGCCCTCCCGAGCCAGGGGGGCGTGGATGTCAGCGGCGTGGAGCAACAGCACCACCTAGTGGCCAGGAGCAGCAGCAAGTTATCCACGGGCCACAGTAGCAGTTGTTCTAATGATCGGACACTTCTCGGAGGTCACCTATTCGATGGTCCATCCGATGCTTGCGTGCGCCATGACGTCCTCCTAGAGGCCTTTGCGTGCCATGCATCAGAGTAAAATAAGAATGAAAATCAAAATGGGAGAAAAGTTCTTGAGCAAAGTTTAAAAAGCGTCCCCACCAAATCCACAGAAACAAAGATCAGTGCTGCGTGCTTGCCTAGAGCTGGGGGATATGAGAGAAATACGGAGAGACTGCTAAAGGATATGGGTTTCTTTTGGGGGAGATGAAATGTTCTAAAATTGATTGCAGTGATGGCTGCACAAATCTGTGAGTGTACTAAAAACCACTGAGTTGTATACTTTTGAGTGGACTGTATGGTATGTGAATTATATCTCAATAAAGCTGCTACCAAAAAAGGTGAAAAGAATATCAAATTCCTCAAAGGAAGGAAAGAGCATCTCCACAGCATATCATCAGATTTTCTGTGTAATTTGACAACCTCTACCAGACACCTGTGGACAAAGGACTCAGGTCACTCACTATAAGTTGTCATACCTCACTTGAAACTTCCCTCTGCAGGAAGCATATATACCCTCCTGTGCTGAGCAACTTACACGCAAATACTCTCAGCCTGGTTAAAGCATTATTTTAAATAGATCAAACAGATTGCAGGATCCACAATATACAGAATTGACACATGAAGCCCCCCGCCTCCCCACTGCCCCATATTCTTGGTATTCACACACAACTGTACCCCAGGTAAGCCTGGGGACTTCCTTTCCAGGCAAGGAAATCGAGCCTCAGAGGTTCAGCAGCACAACTGAATCCAGTGAAAGGGTAAAGCTCTCATTTCAGCCTCAGCCTTTGATTCCAGATTCAGAGCTCTGGCCATTTTGATAGGGTGACTGTATGTCCTACTTCACACCTGTTGTCCCTGAGAAATTATTACTACTATATTATTAGTAGCATTCCTCTCCCTCTTGAGATAACAAACTTCACGGTAGCCTACCTAAGGGGCAGTCTTCCCTGGGGCTCGGCCTCGTCTGTAACTGACTGATGCCTCTGAACTGACACTGTGGTCAGGCCAACAGCACCTCAGCACTTCCTGAAGCACCCACCAGCCCCCCAAGCCTCTCACCTGCACAAAAGAGGCAAATCCATAGAAACAGAAAGTGGATTAGTGATTGCCAGGGGCCTAGAGTAAGGGAGGAATGGAGAATGGATGCTAATGGATCTAGAGTTTCTTTCTAGGGTGATGAAAATAGTTGAAAATTAGTAGTGATGGTTGCACAACTGTGAATATACCAAATACCACAGAACTTAAAAAATGAAGGAAAAAAAAGGAAGCGTGGGATATAACAATATGCTTTTTTGGACAAGCATTCCAAAAAGGAATGCTGGTCTTATTAGCACATACCATGGTTAGAAAAGGGCAGACAGCATTCAGCAGGATTAGGTGAACTGAGTAGGAGATTAAACATAGCCCTCTTCCCCCATCCTACTTCACTTCTTCTGTAAATAATGCTGATCAGTTTGTGGCCAGCACTGCTGTTTACACTTGGGTATCAAGAGAGCCTCAGGGAAACCCCAGAGCAAGGCACACAGGTCTGAGACATTTAATCTTCACAACCCTATGAAGTAAGTATTATTCCCATTTAACAGGTATGCAAACTGAAACTCAGAGACAAGGCGGCTAAGAGTAACTGGCCAGAGGCCAGCTGCTAGTGAAGGACACAGCTGAGATGTGAACATGGCTTTCGGGGACCCAATGTCTGCTCAAAGCCACTACAATGAAGAGTCCCCAATTACCCCCAACTCACCAGCTCCAAAAACCATTGAAAGAGAAAGACTGTATTTGAAAGTGTCATGCCAGTGAGGAGTACTGCTAAAGGCATAGGGCCAGGACAGCACCCCTGTGGTTGTCTTTTGTACAAGTGCCCTGGGGGTTTTCAATAGAAAGTCTGCTAAGATGGAAAGGGAAAGGGATTTTAAAGCAGTTCAAGACATTCAGAAGCACATGGCTGTCCTCTCTTCCTTCCAAAGCAAGCTCTTTATTGTTCAACCCATCAACAAGTATTCGATGAACCCTAGCACTGTACTAAGTACACTGTACCAAGCATGAATACAGAAGTATAAGACACAGTCACATCCATTTTAGGATGGAATCTCAATATTGCTCAGGAATCATGCCATGGTTAAACAAGCAAATCTGGACTTAGTTGCCAGTATTGCAATGAACATTCTTTAAAGTCAATATTTTTTTTAAAAGCATTGCACCCATATTTATCGTGGCATGAAATTTCTTCCTAATAATATCAACTTCATTGTTATCACTAAATAAAGTTTACTTTCACTAAAATTCACCTTATATTCTCCTCTTCTGTAATTTCAATAGATTTTTTTAAAGGAATTTTAAAAGGTAAAGTAGTAGAAGCACTTAGGTACAAATTTGGCCAACAGCTGTCTGGGCAAACAAGCTTGAGACCACTGAGAGACCCTAGCTCACCTAATTTTCATTACATTTTGACAACATAAAGCATGTTTCCAGGTAAGACATGACTGTCATCAGAAAAGGGAGTCAGCACCTTGGAGAGCGGTCTAGACAAAACAGTTTTTTTTGTTTTGTTTTGTTTTTTAATTTTATATTTATTAGTTTCAGGTGCACAAAACAATGTAATAGACATTTATCATTTATATCCCCCACACTGTGTCAACCCCCCACCCCCCATCCACTATCCCTCTGACATCGTACACAGCCATTCGTAATGCTGTACTCCGCTTCTTGTAACTATATACATATACATATATATGTGTATATACATATATATAAACTTGTAGTTGACATTCCTTATTGCTCAGCTTCAGCTTCAGGTGTACAGTGCAGTCATCAGGCATCTACATCTTCCCTGAGGTGGTCTCCCTAATGAGACAAGTGTCCATCGGACACCCTACAAGATCTTTACAACATTATTGATTACATTCCCCAAATTAACTTTCGTATCCCTGTGGCCATCTTGTGGTTACCAATTGTGCTTTATAATCCCCTCACATTCCCCCTTATCCCCAACCCTGCTCCCATCTAGCAACCATCAGTTTTTCTTCTATGTCTCTGAAACTGTTTCTGATTAGTTCATTCATTTATTCTCTTTAGATTCCACATATAAGTGAGATCATATGGCATTTGTCTTTCTCTATCTGACTTATTTCACTTAACATAATGTTCTCTAGGTCCATCCATGTTGTTGCAAATGGTAAGATTTCTTTCTTCTTTATGGTTGCGTAATACTCCATTGTATAAATGTACCCCAGTTTCTTAATCCAGTCACCTACTGATGGGCATTTCGGTTGTTTCCATGTCTTGGCCTATTGTGTATAGTGTTGCAATAAACATAGGAGTGCATAAAATTTTTTGAATTAAAGTTTTGGATTTCTCTGGATAGATACCTAGGAGTGGGATTGCTGGATCATAAGGTAGTTCCATTTTCAGATTTTTGAGATAACTCCATACTGTTTTCCATAGTGGCTGCACCAATCTGCAATCCCACCAACAGTGCACAAGCATTCCCTTTTCTCCACATCCATGCCAGCACTTGTTGTTTGTTGACTTATTGATGATAGTCATTTTGACTGGAGTGAGGTGGTATCTCATTGTGGTTTTTATTTGCATTTCTCTGATGGTTAGTGAGGTTGAGCATTTTTTCATGTCTGTTTGTCATTTGTATGTCTTTTTTAGAAAAATGTCTCTTCATGTTCTCTGCCCATTTTTTAATTGGGTTGTTTGATTTTTTTGGAGTTGAGTTTTTTTTTTATAAATTTGGGATATTAACTCCTTATCAGATATATCATTGGCAAATATCTTTTCCCATTCAGTAAGATATCTTTTTGTTTTATTGATGGTTTCCTTTGCTGTGAAAAAACTTCTTAGTTTGATGTAATCCCATGTTTATTTTTTTCTCTTACTTCCCTTGCCCAAGGGGATATATCAGTAAAAATCTTACTCCAGGTAATGTCTGTAAAGTTTCTTCCTATATTTTCTTCTAGGAATTTTATTGTTTCAGATCTTATATTTAAGTCTTTAAGCCATTTTGAATTTATTTTTGTATATGGTATAAGGAGGTGGTCCAGCTTCATTTTTTTGCGTGTGTCTGTCCAGGTTTCCCAGCACCATTTATTGAATAGACTGTCTTTACCCCACCATAAATTCTTGCTTCCATTGTCATAGATTAAATGACCATATAGGCATGGATTTATTTCTGGGCTGTCTATTCTGTTTCATTGATCTATGTATCTGTTTTTATGCCAGTACCATGCTGTTTTGATTACTGTATCCTTGTAATATAATTTGATGTCACGTATCGTTATACCTCCCACTTTGTTCTTATTTCTCAAGATTGCCGAGGCTATCTGGGGTCTTTTATGGTTCCATATAAATTTTAGGATTATATGTTCTAATTCTGTGAAAAACGTCCTTGGTAGTTTGATAAGAATTGCATTGACTTTGTATATTGCCTTAGGCAGTATGGACATTTTAACTATGTTAATTCTTCCTATCCGTGAACATGGTATGTGTTTCCATCTATTTATATCTTCTTTAATTTCTTTCTTCAGTGTCTTATAATTTTCTGAGTACAGTTCTTTTATTTCTTTGGTTAAATTTATTCCCAGGTATTTTATAGTCTTTGAAGCAATTGTAAATGGGACTGTTTTCTTAATTTTTCTTTCTGATATTTTATTATTGGTATATACAAATGCAACTGATTTCTCAATATTAATTTTGTATCCTGCTACTTTACTAAATTCATTTATCAGCTCTACTAGTTTCTTGGTGGAGTCTGTAGGGTTCTGTATATATAGTATCATGACATCTGCATATAATGACAATTTTACTTCCTCCATACAAATTTGGATGCATTTCTTTTTCTTAGACAAGACAGTTTTCACAGCAAAATTTACCACCAGCTCGGGGGTAATATCAGGAGTTGCCCAGAATTCTGTCCCCTAAATGAACCGCTTGATTCTCTCACAAATTCTCAGGACTCACAGGTATAGTTCTGGGAACAGAAACTAACCAAAACCAGAAGTCATACTAAGATACTGTACATGGAGATGATTCCATCCCGGGAGCAAACCTCCTGCTTTGAGCGTAGAACATTCAGCACAGAGTAAAAAAGTGGGAGTAGCAGTCTCAGGAGCCTGAAACCTGAGACAGTGACACAAGGACTCAAACATGACTGTCACCTTGCTTCCTTTACCCAGACTCTTCGCTTGACTGTGTGGCCCCAATAAAGAGCCTTCACCTCATTCTGGGTTGCTACCCTACATGATCTCCATTTGGCAAATAAGAGGCAAATGACGGAAGGAGCTAGCATAAGGAGAGGACTGGATAATTTTATACTGTTAATGGAATCTGGATATTCTAGTGAAAAAGATCACTGATTCCTTGAAATAAAGCACATAAACCCGGAAGTCGAAGCTGGAATATAACTTAAGGGAAAAGTTCAAATGTGAACTTCAAACCAATGGTAAGCAAATGCCTTTTCTCTCTAGAGGACCATTTGCTTTAAAGTACTGAAAAGTGAGCTGCTAGCTCTGGCAGTGATGGGAAAGAAGGACAGTTCCTTTTTATAGATACCAGCTATGCAGAAACAACAGAGCCAGGGCTGCACAACTGAACTCGGTCCTCGCACCCACTCTCCTCCTCCTTTGCCCCATGAAGACCACTCTGGCGAGTGCACAGGTAAGCCCTTAGGATTCCTCCATCAACTGTAGAAACGATCATCAAAGCTACTGAAATGGAAGGCAGCATTTAAAACATAACACTGGTTTTTCTTAAAATGTTGACTGCTTTTCTTAGAGCATTATACATGCACGGTGTGAGAAAGCTGCCCCCACTCCCAGCCACACATCCACGCTCGGCTCCTCACACACACGCCCATGCACAAAGAAGAGGCCAGCTGATTTTGCCATGATGCTCAGGGAATGGATTGCTCACAATTACTTCCGGTTTTTGAGCTTGTTGGAGAGCAGTCCAGGCCTTCTGAAAGCCTATCTTCATGGGGCACAAGTAGCCTGAATGCACCAGTTTTTCTGGCGAAGAGAATGTAAGCCAAACTTGTCTGTTACCTCTGCTGTGTTCATAACACTGGGGAGATCCTTGAAAGAGAATATTCAAAAGTCAGTTTACAATGTTGTATTCATATAATTAAATATTACACTCTTCCCCCAAAACCTGTCCCAACCCACAGTCTTATCTCAGCTGATAGCAACCCTAGCCTTCCAGTTGCTCAGGCCACAAACCTTGAACTCATCCATTTTTCTCTCTCTCTATCTCAATTCTCACAACTCCACGTTAGGAAATCCTACTGGCTCTACCATCAAAACACATTCAGAATCTGACCACCTCTCACCACCTCCACAGCCACCCTGATCTCACCACCGTCTTTTCTCACTTGGATTACTGACGTAACCTCCTAATTGGTCTCCTCTCCTCCTTTAGCTCCCCTAAAGTGTATCCTCAACCCAGCGGTCAGTGAAAATCAGATCAAGTCACTCTTCCATCACAATCCTGCAACAGCTCCCACTGTCTTGGGGTCAGGGTCAGTATTGATGGTCTGCAAGTCCTGCATGACTTCTGCCCCGTGACCTCTCCAAACTCATCTCCTTAATCTTTTTAAATACAGCACTCAGCACGTGTGACTACACATTTACTTATTTAGCACGTTCTTTATTACCCATCGCCTCTAACTAGAATGTAAGCAATTAGAGGGCAGAATCTCTATCTTGTTCTCTGATGTATCCCCAATGCCTAGTATTGTGCCTGGCACATAGTAAGCTCAAACTAAATGTAAGTTGGCATTCAAGAATAAGGCAGATCTGATGAACTGACATGGAAGAACATCAGAGATGTGCTAAGGGGGAAAGCAGATTGCAAAACAGAATGTAGGATATGCTCTTCAGAACTTAAATATGAATACAATCATGTAACTGCTTATATAGGTAGAGAAAGTTATATTTCTAGAAAGAGAGGTAAGAAACTTAGCAATGTTTTACTCTGAGGAATGGGCCTAAAATATTTCACTTCACTTGATATTCTGAACTATTTGCATATTTATACCATGAACATGCTCTGTTTTTATAATTTAAAAAAATTGTTATTTTCTTTTTTGAAAATCCACTATGTTCACTAGTGAAATTCTGGACTGACATCGAACCTAACAAACAGTAGGGTAACGCTTGAGTGTATGTCGGTCAGAATATCCTGGGAATGTTATATGGTCAGGGCCAGAGCCCACATAGTCCAACTGGAGGGATTCAAAGAATGATAGGATGGCAAAGGAATCACATACCATGTCCTAAGAAAAATGATTGCTATCACTGGGGACATTTTACCTAGAGAAGACTCATTGCGGGGACTGACAGCTTTCTTCAAATATCTAAAGGGCTATGACATAAAGAGAGGTTTAACTAGTTTTATGTAGCTCTATAAGCAGATTGGAGGTCAGTGGGCAAAACGTACAGGAAGTCAACGTGATAACGAGTCAATAGAAGTGAAGGTACAATAAGCTGCCTCAGGACGGCCTGCTGTGAATGGAGGTATTTGTGCTCAGCTTAAGCCACCACTTGTAGGGACACTGCATTAGGGGCGCTGCTGCTAAGGAAAGGGCAGTGAGACGCCATGAGGTTCCTTCTTTGAGATTTCACCACTATGTCTGGGAGGGAAAACCAATCTGGCCCTCCGTCCTTTCCCTCCATGATCCCCGGCCCACTCAGCCACTGCCTCCCACTAGGGCAGATGGGAGCTCTTACAGCTTCTGAATGTTTGGGGCTTGCATGTGAGTCAAAGTCATGCATGTTATGGCACAGATTTCTTTTTAAATGCAAAACATCCAAAACTCCCCTCAAAGATTAAAACGCTACCAGCAGCTCTGGACTCTTATCATCACTGAGTAAACCAGGTTATCCAGAAATTTGAAGAGATCTTTAGATCATTAGTCTCCAGTGCAAAACAGACAGGGTGGAAGCTGGCATATTATCCCTTTGCTATTCTTAACAAAAATAAAGGTTTATAAATATTTAGGTCCTATTTTATACTCTGATTTGTATGTATCCTCACATGAGAAACAAAAGGACCTAGCATCAGACTGACTACACTTTTGAACTAAAAGAACCTAGAAAAGGTAAATGTACACATGAATCATATACTGTAATTTGTTTTGTTTTTTTTAATTAAAGTTTATTGGGGTGACAACTGTCAGCAAAGTTACATAGATTCAGGTGTACAATTCTGTATTACATCATCTACATATCACATTGCATGTTCACCACCCAGAGTCAGTTCTCTTGCAATTCATTTTTTAAAGGGGGAGGGATATATATCTATAGCTGCTTGTATTGCATAAAATATCTTCGGGCGGATATACAAGAAGTGAAAGTCATTGTCTACAGGAGGCGGACTGGGCCGGTAGGGGACTGGAATGAGCCAGTGACTTTTCACTATATACTTTTATTTCTTTTTGAATTTTAAACCATATAAATATATTGCCATTTAACAAATTAAAATAACCTACAATCAAAGAGAAAACTCTTTCCATGTGAGAATTAATGGACCATTTTATGCATTCTCTACAATATCATCCACTAAGGAGTCACACAAACAGTTCAAATTCCAGACTATCCAAGTGAAACCCACACGCAGTTAAGTGTCTTAATAGAGAGCTAAAAGCTTTCAGTAAGTCTGTCATATTCAATATACTGCTGAAAAAGAAAATTTTTATTAAAAAAGACAGCCTGACCTTTGGGAAGTTGGCAGAAAAAATAGGGACAGGATCCAAGACTACTTGTGGCTGAGACACCTGGACCTACTACAGATAGCAAGTCCATTCTTCAAATGGGCCCCATTTGCTAATTTTGTGATGAGTCTAAATGACCCACCCTAGGGTCCTAGAATACAGCCAGTTTCCCTCTGTCAAAGGAATAGTTACTGAAATTCTGTAAAATCAGACTAGTTATAAATAGAAGACTGAGAACAAAAAGGCATTTCTACTTGGTGATTTAATGTGCCAAGTAAGCATAGGATAGGCAAAAGGAATGCTGCCAGGGAATGAAGTAAAACCTCTGACAATTGGGACCTGTAAAGGTTAATTTCGTGTGTCAACTTGGCTGGGCCACTGGGTGTCCACATATTTGGTTAAACATTACTCTGGGTGTGTCCCTAAGGGTGTTTCTGGGTGACATTCACATTTGAATCAGCAGACTGAGTAAAGCAGATTGCCTTCCCCAAGACGAGGGGCCTCATCCAATCCACTGAAGGCCCGAATAGAACATAGAGGAGGAAGAAGAAAGAACTCACTCTCTCGGCCTGTCTTGCAGCTGGGACATTGGTCTTCTCCTGCTTTGCATTGGAACGTACAATCCTGAGTACCAGCTTGCCAACTGCAGACCCTGGGAATACTCAGCCTCCGTAAACATGTGACCCAATTTCTTATAATAAATCTCTTCATATATTTAAATCCATCCACCCTATTGGTTTTGTTTCTCTGGAGAACCCAGACAAATACAGGCTTCCATCTGAGTGTCTGCTACCTTCCAGCCAAAATGCTTGTAAAACTAAGCATTTTACAAAATTAATCTCATTTAAGCCAAGTGATCCAGCATAATGGGTATTACCTCCATCTTACAGTTAAGGAAATTGAGACAGAAAAAGATTACCTAACTTTCCCAAGGTCTCACAGCAGAGCTGTGGTTCAAACCCATGTTTTCTAGTTTTTATACAGGAGGAATTACAATGGTTTGGCCAATATGGCAAGTGCCAATCCAAGACAAATGGCTACTCTGAGTTCAAAAAGAATATTGTCTGCAATGGATTAAACACAGCAATATAAACACCTAAGAGTCCTCATGGAAGTCGCTAGGGCATCAAGTCATTTCACTGAAAATCAATAAAGGGAAAGAATTAAGCATTTTCCCTGCCTTTCTTGTACAAACTAGATTTCAGAGAAACCAAATTATTTAATAAGGGAATTCACTGTTTAGAAGAATTTTAGCTAATAAACGCAGAAGGGATGACAAGATCTATAAAAACCACCATTTTGTAATTCCTAATGAAATAATGGATCTAGGTAATAGTCTTCAATGGATGCTAAAACCATTAGGTGAAAGGTTAATGGGGAACTTCATTTTGGGGGAATTAGGTTGAGACCGTCTGAACCCACTTATCACTAAAAGTGTGACAACCACACTTCTGTGTTAAGATGTGATACCTAAGTGGAAGTACATAGCATCACTTATAAAGTATTCTTGCCCCCAAAATGAACCAGAATCTAATTAAGCCCCTAAAACAAACTACCGTTTTACAGGATATCCATAGAGAGGCAAACAAGTTAAATGAAACCACAATAATTAGCCAAATCAAGAATGTGGGATAAACACTTAACAAAAAAAAAAGGCACAGAAAAAAGGGAGGAAGGAACTGTTGTAGAATAAGAGACTAAAGAGACATAACAGTGAAATACAAAGTGTGAACTTTGATCCTAATGCAAAAAATCAAATGTAGAAAGGACATATTTGATACAATTGGAAAAATTTAAACAAGAACTGGGTACTAAATATTCAAGAATTATTGTTAATTTTGGAGGCATGATATGGCACGGAGATTATGTTTAAAAAAAAAACAGAAAAGGCCTTATCAGTTAGAAATAAACACTGAAGAATGTATGAGTTAAAGGCTTCATGTCTGGGATTTGCTATAATATACTCTGGGCAAAATGTCAATTGATAACTGTTGAAGTTGGATGATGGGTATATGGGGGCTCGCTATGTATCCTTTCTTTTTTTTTGTATTTATTTTAAATTTTCCACTAAGTAAAAAAAAAAAAAAATGAGTGCACTATCTTGAGGAAAGACATTCTAAAATCTATAAGCTGAGAAAATAACTAGAGCTAAGTGCTAAAGGTAATAGCTAAAATAATGATATAAGATACAAAGAGACAGCTGACTTGGGTATTTGGTCTGAAAAGACTGAAAATATGTCTGTACTATGAAACGCATGCAATGAAAACACCATCAGTAGTAGAAACTTCAAAATTAAATGACTCCAAATAAATTCTAAAGAGTAATTTGTAGATGCCATATGGTTATGATTCTACATGAGAATCAGGGTGTAAAAACAATGTGACTAGTTTATGAATATCTTGACAGGCAATATTCTGTAAGATATCATTTATCCAAAATATAACCAATGAAAGAAACTCAAATAGATTGATTGAACGGGGTGGGGGGGACACATTAAAATCCTTATCTTGATCGTAACCATCCTATACTACCAAAAACAAAACCACAAAAAAACCCTTATCTTGAAGAAACCAATGATAAAAAAAATCCAGTAATGACCTGGGATACTCATGCCTACTCAGGTACTTGCACAATAGTAGGGCAGCGGGGAGGGGCTGTGACCACACAAGACGCTGGGATTTGGGATTTGGGGTTTCAGCCATCTTTTTCATCTCTTTCTCTCCAGAGGCATTATTTTTAGATATTCTCAACAGGTTTAAAAGGTTTTACTGAAATTCTTCAAAAACTCGTACTTCATCTAAGGTACATATAACTTTCAAACAAAACATGAAATTCATCATAATAACCATTTTCTAACCATTTATTTTTTAAGAGGAGTTTCTTATGTAGGCCATTAAAGCCTAAGTACTTTTTCTAGGAACGCAGGGACCATTTCTCAAAAAGAAACCTCTTCAGTAAGTGTAGTGGGCCATCAAAAGAGAAGGAATGACTGATAGTCCAAATAAAACAGAGAACCACAAGGTTTTGCTTCAAGCATCCATCTTTAGACACATTTAACATGAACGGTTCCAAAGCTATAGACTAGATAACCCTTACCTTACTGTCCTTGAAGTAATGTCTCCAGTAAAATCACAAAGTAAGTGATTTTGCAATGGCTACTGACATCCCAGATTGTGAAGCTGATATTTTTATTTTCCACCATCTCCACACTGAAATCTAAATTGAAAAGATGGATAATTTCTAATGAAGACTTCTGCTGATTGAACAATCCAAATCAAAATAATTTCAACCAACATTTGGACAGCTTTAACATTTGGACTTTAAATTTAGAAAGTAGCTTGCTAGTCAAAGATTTATAACTTAAAAAGCAATGTGTAAACTTGCTCTCCCATTTATCATGACAGGTGTCTCAAACCTCTACTCTCTCCAACCTCCAACCTTGCACCTCTCTCTTCCTCTCAGTAAAAGATCTTACAGTGTAATTCAGAGCAAACAGAAGCCATTAATGGGACTGACTTCCACTTCACACGACACAATGTAGAAACCTTCCTACATCTTCACCCATGCTTTTCTCCCTCCCTTTTGGAACAATAGAAGGGGGAACTATCTGATGCCAATTCCATCCACCTATATGCTGGATGCAATCTACCCACATTGTCTGGAATCTCCCCATTGTTATTCTCTCCGCCTTTCCAAATATCTCCAACTTGTTCTTCTTAGCATGCGTAGTCAAGTCTTTCACATCTCTCAAAACAGAAACAAAAACAGAAACACCTTTCCTTGATCTCCCATCGTCACTGGCTACCACCCCCTATTTTCCCTTTCAAAGTCAAACTTTTCTAAGAAGTTTAGCTGCATTCACTGCACCTGCTTTGTCACCTCACTCATTAACACCTTAGTTCTGCTTCACCAGTTCCTTATCTGGTCTCAGCAAGGTCAGCAGTGATCACCATAGGAATGAATCCAACAAACATTTTTCAGTTGTTATACATTTGACTATATCTGACACTACTGCTCACTCCCATCTTGCAACTCTTCCCTGGCTTCCCACTTTCCTTCAATTTTTATGGATGCACCTTCTCAGTCTCCTTAGTGAGCTCAGCCGCATTCAGTTGACCCTTACACGATGGAGTTCCCATGACTACATCCTGCCGCATCCATTCTCCTCTTTCTACACCCCGCTAGGTAATCTCATTCACTCCTGGGGTTTCATGACCATCATTGTGCTAACAATTCTCAAATTTACATTACCCCAACCCAAATCTCTCTTCTGAGCTTCAGACTCAGAATCCAACCTTCTACCCAACATCTTTGGTTAGATGCCTCAAAGGCGCCAATAAAGCGCATGTCAAAAAACCCCAAAAAACTTAGGACTTCCACCCGTTCAGCCTGCCACCCCCGCAGTGAGACTTCATTCCACAAGCTGGGGACCTAGGAGGCATCCCTGACATGCCCAACTCTCTCACTACCAAAATCTCATTACCAAATCTTATCAGTTCAACCTTCTAAATATCTAAGTTACCCTAATCCAAGAGACCATCCTTTCTGGTGTCAATTACTGAAAAGCCACAATGATCTCACCATAGCCACTCTTCCTCTCTCAATCATTCACCATTTTCTAATCAAAGCTCTCAAAAACACAAAATGTGGTCATATGACTTCTTTACACGTGTTTTATTGAAATATTTAAAATATAATAAAAATAAACCTCTCCTTGGCTTCTCACACCCATATCTCCAACGTGGCTGTCAAGACTCACCATCACCTGGGCCTGCTCAGTTTCAAATTTCACTTCTAGTCATACCTTGTTTTAACCTGACAGCGAGGACAAAGAAGATGTCTATCATTATAGAAAGTTCTATTGGCCAGTACCAGCCTATTCAAATATAACGAAATCTTTACCTTACTCATAAAACAAAATAAACTTCAAATGGATGAAATAATGTTCTTATAAATAAAATAAAAATAACCCATGAAATTAGCCAGAGAAAATATTGGTAAATATTTTTTATGATCCTGAAGCAGAGAAGACGTTTCTAAAATTGATACTAAAACCAAAAGAAGAAAAACAAAATGGTAAATTTGGCTACCTGATAATTTTAAACGCCTGTATGGCAAAATGCAGAAAAAAAAAGTTGGAAGGCTGGAAAACAACTGACACATGATGATGTCCTTCTTTAAATCACTAAGAGACAGATAAACATCCCAACACAAAAACAGCTGAACAATATTAAAAACAAGTCACAGAAGAACAAATACAAATTGCCAATGGATGTTTGAATATATTCACTCATAATAAAAGAAATTCCGATAGAAGCCAGTGTTCTTTACCTATTACATTGGCAAATTCCTCAGAGAAATGAACACTTTTTATAGTTGGTGACACAACCTTTTTGGAGAGCAGTTTGGCAATGTGTGTCCACATTTAAAATGTCCACAAGTTTCAACATGGCAAGTGCCCCTCCAGGGATAACTGCAAGGAGACAGAATACATGTTTGCAAAAATGTTAAAGATGCATCATTTACAAAAACAAACCGCTGCAAATAACCTAATCATCCAATAATGGAAAGTTGTTAAAACTATAGCTATATAACGGAATACTACCCAATTATTAAAATTTGATGTTGACCTGTATCAGACTATTCAAGCCCCCAAATGTAGTGCCTTAGAACAATGATTCCCTCCCCAACAAACAGTTCTGTGGGTTGCCTGGGCTTCCTCTTGTGGCTTCATTCAGCTACTGAATCACTTGGCAACTGGGCTGGGCCTCTCTCTTTCCAGATGGTCTTTTTATCCTCAGAGAGCATTGAGCTTCCTCTGAAGGTGGTGGCAGTGTGCCGAGAGGACAAGCCCCAAGGCACAAGCACTTATCAAATCTTTGAATGACATTTGCTGATGTCCTCTTGGCAAAGCAAGTCAAGGTGGCCAAGCTCTGCATCACTGTGGAAGGGGACTACACAAGGGTGTGGATACTGAGGGACACGATTCCTGGGTATTCAATTCGTTCACCAGTTATGTACTGGGCATCTCCTATGTGCCAGGCATTTGCCAGGCACTGGGGAAAGTGGTGAATAAGACAGACATGATTCTTGCTCTTAGTGTTGGGAGGAAGAGACACAATGAGCAAGCAATGACAAATGTGCTGAGAGTTAAAGTTCTGGTTGCTATGGAAACTTAGGGGAAAACCAGTCCAAGGGGTCAGGAAAGGTGACCCTGAGCAATAATAGTTTAAACTGAGACCAAAAGAATGAGCTGGCATTAGCTAAAGGGGGTGGGAGCTAAGGAAGGAGGCATGAAAGCATTCCACAGAGAGGAAATGACATAAACAGAGGTCCAAACATTTTTGTTTAATGCAAAATAAATAGGAAAACAGTGCGTGTATGATTTCACAAAGATATTCACCAAAATCTTAATAGTGGAGTAGTTTAAAACTTGTTTATATTTTTCTATATGTATGAAATTATAGGCACATAAATTATTTTTATAATTGGAGAAAAATCTATCAATTATGCTATTTTTATTTGAATTAACAACATTTTTTAAATTGTGGGTATGAACATTTTCTCCATCTGGTTTCCTCCTTCTTCAAATGTTGCAACCTCTGAAGCTCCTGCCCAAATTGGAAGTTGAGCATTTGGTTCTTGTGCCTACTCCAACATTCAGAACACTGACATTCACATGCCATCCTCGGGAGCCTAGTCTCACTCTGGAGTTTGGATCCAGAAGCAGTTCTTAAGGCAAAAATTAAGTCCTGTCAGAGCTGTGTTTGCAAAACCCTTAAACAGCCCACAAAACACAGTGCAGGTTCCCAGGAAGAGTTACATGCCAGATTGTTCTACAGCGTTGGAACAAATCAGATTCTTCAGTTGGACACCAGTTCAAGTAGTTGGCTTGAGCCAGAGTGAAGCGGGTAAAAGTCTGCATCTTTAAAGACGAGGCGCATACTCAGTGTGGAGAGATGTTTCCACTTAGACAGGCAAGCCAGAATGAAGACTGACTCCATCTGAGGCTCAGGCTGGGACACATGCTGAGAAACGGAGGGCATAACTGCCCTCACTGTTTTAATCACTATTATCTTTTTCTTTTTTGCCAAGCAGATAGGGTTAAATCTGCTGAGCCTACATGTGTTCATATGACTCCTCTGTAAACCTAGGAATGTGCTACAGCTATCAGGGAGCAATTAGGGAAGTAAATATTACATGGTTTTTGTCCTCAAAAAGTTTACGCTGTTGGGATGAACAAGATTTTTAAAAAGAAATATACAATAATATAAGCAGCATGTAAAAGTAGAACATGCTAAATTGTAAATTGGTCTTGTCACAGGTCGTTAACATGCCTATAGTAGGGAAAGCAGTCACAAAATGTCTCAGCTTCAATTTATACAGGATGGTGGTTTTTCCTACGCCACCCAAACCCACCATAGAATCTGCATCTCTTCTTTCCCAAACAGAGATGAAACAGTTTTTCAAAAACATTCCACTGTCATTCAATTCTGTTAGCTATATGAAAAGGCAAGTCAAATAATTGTTCTTTGCAGAGATATACAAACGACATAAAACACAGGTCTCTTACTAGAGGTGGCATCGAGTAAAATTTGAACAATTTTAAGTACAGTTTGCCAATAAGTAGTAGTGTGTCTTGTTTTCAAAAGGAAACTCAACTAAACCTTTTGAAAATTCTTTTTCCACTGCAGTTTCCAAGTAGGATATGTGGAAGCGCAGTCTCAGTGCTACCACTATGGTGGCAGGCTTCAGTCACCTTAAGTATGAAAACAATGCCACAATAAATTCATCTAAACACTCCTCTCCCCTGCCCCCTGACCCCAACTCCAGTTCAAGCCGTTGTTTCTCAGTCTAGTTGTGTAGGACACAGCTCCCTGGTCCATGCTCCTATTTTTGAGCCTTGTGCCCCGGCTCACGATGGCTGCCAGCGCTCCAACCACCTGAGCCACGGGGCCGGGCCCCATCGAAACTCTCTTGAAACGAAACTTATGAAGCAGAGAAACCAGTTTATTTTACATATGTGAAGCAAAGCCCTTAAAGTAGGTTAAATGGCAATATGTCTTCGAAATTTAGTAGCTGCCTTTGGCTAGCAGACAATATCAATACCCAGAAAAGAAACTAAAAATTTTCAGAGGTGAGGAAATACAGCACTGGGAAACTGCACTACAATCCGAGAAATTAACTAGGCAAAAGTTGAGGCCATACCATAGTATCCAGGGTTGACCATCGCCTTACTCTCAACCAATGTTTTGAAACTTTCTATTGAAACATAATTTACACATGGATATAAACACGTCACACAAGATAACTGTACAGCTTAATGAAATGTCATGAACCAAATCAAAAAGAGGATTACGGGCGACCCAGATCTCCTTGTTCCCCTTCCCAATCATTACCCCTCGAAAGGTAATCACTATACTGACTGACTTCCAACAGCATAAATGCTCAGTATTTTATTTTTCATAGAGTGCAGGATAGATTCTATAAAGGAAGGCAATATTAAAGACAGACTAGCTCTGCAGAAATTCAGTCTTTTTAACACATCAGCCTATTCGTCGGGTGAGCTTGACATTCTAATTAACGACTTAACGCTAGAATTGAGTCTTCGCCTCTGACGAAGCTCCTGGAAGTCTGCAAAGATTCTTCAAAAAGAACAAAAATCACACATCCTTGTTTCAAATACAATTGCCCTTCTAAACTGCTAACCGAAGGAAAGCTTGCTCTGGGCAGAGCAGAGGGAAGCTGCGACGGGGACAGCCAATCTGTCATCCTGCTGCTAGTGGCCTCAGAGGGGAAGTCACCACACCCAGAGGGGAGGCCCTACCTCGGAGAACCAAGACTCCTACGGGAGTTTAACATCACGAATGATGTCCAAGCACACGCCAGGCCCTCCTACGACCCGAGAAAAGGAACACATTTATCCTGTACATAAATGAGGTATACGGGAACTGCTGCAACCAACAAGGAGGCATGCTTTAACCCTTCCGAAAAGGCCTGTAGGAAGTATACGAGAATCCGGGGCCTCACAGCACTCAAAATCTGGTCGGGCGACAACACTATGGAGATTTCCTGTCTCACAGAGAAGAATAAAGCGTAAGGAACATGCTGTGAGGAGGTACTTCCCACTTAACTGCCCTGCGAGGCGACTACTCCTGCTCGATTAGCCCTCCTAAACACACGTAATACACCTCCGAGGTCCTCCCTCCTGCTTCCCTTTTCCTCCTCTTCCTACTCATCTGCCAGAGGCACCCAAACCCGCCACGCCAGAGGCGCGTCTCCGGAGGAAGACGCCGCCGGCCCGGCGCCTCCGTGGCGCGTTCACTCTCCGCCGCCACAAGCACTAATTGTCTAACGGGGAGAATCAGAGGCAAGACCTCCAGGGTACGGAGAGCGGCTGGGCGAGGTGCGCGCCGGGCCCCGGGGAAAGCCTCCCAAAGCCTTTCCTGCCCGGCTAGCAGGCTGCTCCCCCTCGACCTGACAGCCCTTGGGAAAGCGGAGGGCCCTGGGATCCCCACAGCCTCCGCCCTACAGAGGGAGAAGGGAAAGGAGCCGAACCCCTCTCCACAGGCCACCCGCTGCTCTCTGGTTCCCCGCCAGCGGACGGTGCGGAAATCCAGCGAGACCTTAAGTACTGCTGTCCCTCCTCCCCAGCCAGCGACGCAACTGCGCCACACCTACGTATCAGTGCCATCCTCACCGCTGGCTTTAGCAGTTCCGCTGCACTCTGCAAGATGGTTGGTGACTGGAGCGGGGGCGGGAACAGCAACCAACCAATCACCCGCCCTCTTGGAGCTTTCGTACCAGTGAGCTCGACGTTTCGTGAGTGACGACATGTCTGGCCAATGCAAAGGACAATAAGAGCCTGGCGGGAGGAGGCCCGCCCCTCAATACCTAAGCTACCGCAGGAAGCTCTGGAAATGCCGGATTCACCTTCCAGTGACAGCTCATCAAGTCCCGGCGAAAAATGCACATGTGCCCTGCCCCAATGCTGCGTGCGACCAACAAGAACTAACCTAACCCAGGGAAGCGTTCGGACCAACCGGGTGGGGGCATGGGGTTGGGGTTAATAAAAAAAGGGTTGTTAGTGTTTCGTTTGCTTATTTGATAACTCCCCTCCCCAAAAAAAGAACCTCATGTTGGTTCGATTTTCATTTCTTTGATTACTTGTCATTTTTTCCAAATTTTTAATAGTATTTTTATTTCATCTATAAATTATCTATTCATGTCCTTCTGCTAATTTCCAAGGCATAGATGTAACGTTGTTTTGCCAGCAACTATGGACATTGGTTGAGTCATCCCAACCTGCATAAAAAGGTGAAACAGCAAAGAAATCGTTTTTACCTACTTCTGTTTGTACCTATAGAAGGAATATTGGGGCTAGTAATAGGGCTTTATCCCTCCACTCCTCACAATCTGAGAACATGCATTGTTTTCCCAAGATATTCATCGTGCCTACGAATGAAACAAAGTCCCTACCCACATGACACTCAATTATTAAAGGATTACAACCATATAAACACACATACATTTTTATATACATGTTGTATACATACTTTTTTTTTTAATAATAACATGCATGGGGAATATACAGGGGAGGACTAAAAGAAAATAGACCTAATTTATTGGTGACTATTCAAGAAGTGGGGTTGTGACTTCTTTTAAGCTATTGAAAGAAAATATTGTACTGATTTTATAACGCAAAACTCAACTTACTTTTTCAAAAATACAAAACGGATGATTAGGAAAGAGGTTTAATTGAAATCATGAAAGCTGTTCAGGGGAAGCTTATCAAACTCAACTGTGGTGACTCAATAAAGATAAATTGCTTATGGTGATATTGATTCAGCGTTTTTTTTTTTTTTCTTAATGGAAAACACTTCTTGTCAATATAATGTTATTTGTACAGCATGGAAAGTACAAAGTGCTCTTGGGAGAAGCAGAGATCATTTCACTCTGAGAAACATCTTACTTGGAGCTAGTTCCCCATCTCTGAGTTAGACTGTACAATTGGTTAAGTGTTATTAGTATTAGTTATAGTACTCTTGGTAGTGGTCATATCTGCTGTGTAACCACTGGGTCAGGTGCTGAATGCATTATGTATCTATGCTAATTCTCTAATTCTCACATGACAACATTTGAGTTTATAAAGTTTAAATGTTGCACAGTATACCCAGAACACCTTCCGTCAAGTATTACTGAACTTATCCCTCTATTCTGGTCACACTTCTGCTCAAGAGATGTCTTCTCCCTCTCTTGGAAAGCGCTGCTATACATATTTCTTGCCCTAGAAACAGCCCTCGGGTAAACTTGCCCTTAGGAGAAACCTGCCCCTTAAGACATACCTGCACTTTTTCTCAGGGGCCCTCTGGAAAGCTGTCACAGGTAGCCAATATAGTCATCCCAGTCAGCTATGGTTTGTGGGCCTCGAGTGTCTTAATGTTCTAGGACGTGCAGCTACTCCCAGGAGACTCTGACTTCTTTTTCTCAGGATGCATAAAAGTCCATCAGCTGATATCTAAATAATCTCTCTTCAGAGATGCAGGCAGCTCTCTGGATTCACGTTAGTATGCAGGGTTAGGCAGCCTGGCAAGTGCTTTGGGGCTTGCACTAAAGGATGGTCTGGTTTCCATAGCAACATTCATTCCTTTCCACGGAGGATTCTATCATCTCTCTTGCCCACTCAGAATTTTCAAATGAATTGATTTCAGTGACTACGGGTGTTTGTCCATGATCCTCTAAAGACAAAAAACCTATTTAATAATACTAATACTAGAAATAAGCCCAACAAAAAAAACCTGACTACTGCATTGCATCAGCTGATCTTCTGTTCTTTTACAATTCCATATCCTTTCTCCATTTTGTTCCGTTCTCTAGTCTGATCCATCATTTTGGGAAATAGGTTTCTCTGACAGAAAACAAACAGATGGCAACACTGTCTCCCTAAAACTGGCTAAGATGGGGCTGTAAAATGAAGTTTTCAACAAGGCTCCCTGAAAGCCTGGCCTTAGGGCAGGGGTGGCTAACCTGTGAGTTATGATTGGAGGGGCAAGAATAAGGACTGCTATCCACTTATAGCTCACAATAGAGAAGTCAGGCTCTGAAATTTGGCAATTAGAGATTTGTTTCCTTAGGTTAGGCATTGCTCTCAGGCAGTATTCCTTAAATTGCATTTACTCCTGGGAAGAGTGATATATTAGGTTACCAATGCTAAAAGAACTTAGGAAAGAGAGGAGGTGGTGCAGAGGGAAGGGTACAAAGGCGCTCTGAAGACCACCTTTGTCTGCTTCACAGTGACATCTTCTCCAACAGGGGTGGTACAGGTCCTTGCCTGGGTTCTGTGCTCCCTCTCGGGAGGGCAGGCAGGGTACCTTGTCTGACAATATTTCCAAGGCTGCATGAACTGGGGGGAGCTGTGACCAGAAAAAGGGAGACAGCAAAAACCGGGACAATTATCATTGCAAGGATTGCTCAGAAGGTGATGCCGAATCAGCTCCACTGTTTCTAAAACGACCTTGACTATCAGAGCAAGGCACAGATGGGATGGGCAGACATGTGATGACCTGGAGAAATGTCTCAGAATCTTCTCCAGCTGGACACTAAGAACCTTAAGGACGGGACCTCCTCCAATTTCTTTAGTAGACACCGCAGGGCTGTGCACATCATTCTATTGCATTTATACAACTTGAGAGAGGATACAAAGGGCTCCTTATTATGGGTAGACAAGCTCATAAACTGACACACAGGAACCTCTCCAGCAGACCCGTCTTTCCTAGGTGATAAATATTACTCCTGGGTGGAGGGATTACAGACATTTTCCCTTATAATTTAGTTTTCCTAGTAACAAACCTGAGGTATAAATACATTTGCATTATTCTCTGGCCTTGAAAATAATATCAAATCACTGAACTGAGAGCCAACATCATCTTTTGGATTTGGTAATTAGTTGAATAACAGCTCTTTGGTTTATAGATTCAAATTCAAAGTATCAAAAAACGTAAGACACAATCATTAAGTTCATCTAATTACTACACCTCTCACTTTACAAATAAAGAAACAGGGGCTTAGACAGGTGAAGGGACGAGGCGAGTGACTTGCAGAGAAATGTAAAGGACAAGAACCTGACTCCCCATCCATTCTAATTGTTTTTTATCGCTTTGCAAGTTAATACCAGTGGATCAGAATTCAAACAGTTCTTTCCTCATAAACTCTCTGATCCACCTGTGATTTAGTTAACGTCTGATTTGTCCAACAAAGCACTCTGGTTCTCGGGTACAGTGTGAGGGTTTACGAAACTGGCCTGAGTATTTCCTTCGGTCTCTGGCCCATCTTCAGGTCACTTACTCATGTATTAATTCTTAATTTTAAATTGCTAAGCAGGCCCAGCTCTTCTAATTTTTTTTTTCTTTCCTTTCCTCATGCTGGGAAAAGCTATTTTTTTCTAATTGTGAGAAATGAAAGATAACAAATCCTACCGTTTCTCATTTATCTTTTGTAAATATGAAGAGAAATATGAGACAGCGAGGGCAATAAAACCATCAGAGAACCCATTTGGCAGAATCCCTCTTCTTGCACGATGCCATCTATTCTGATGATGACCGATTCTGAATTTCCAGTGAGGAAATGGTGCTGTAGAAAGTGAACAACATCGAGGTTGAAAAAAAAAAAAAGAAAGAAAGAAATTTAGGGCACATTTCATTCAAACTCCACTACATATACTGCCTAAAATGAAACGACACTGGGGAATGACAAAGATTGTCAAAGACACAGATTACCTTTATAAATCTAATATTTAATAATAAAATAATATAAAAATAAAAATATGCAAATAATCACAATTCACTTTCAAATTAGGAGAAAATATTAACTAGTTTTCCAGGCTACACATACATAAGCTAAATACCCACATATGCCGACTTGGGAGACTTTCCAGCAGCTAGGAAACCAAGTCTGCCTACAGAAAACAGCCTGAATTCACGCAGAATTTAAATTTAAAACCCACCATTCCTTACTGCTCTTCCTGAGGGGCAGGCCAGTACCCGCGCTGGGTGCTCTTACATTTTCAAATTTCAGTGGGTCTGGAAGCATAAAGCCAAATAAAGACCATTAAAGGGCAAAGAGCAGCGGGCAAAGAGATAAGCAGGGGCTCACTGATTAAACCCTCAAAGGCCTCGCTACAAAGTCAGGCGCAAATGGCCGGCTGTGAGGAGATTCGAAAAAGCAGCCCTGGAGAGAGAGTCGCGCGGCGGACACGGACGCTCCAGAAATACAGTCATGCAGCCCCCGCCCCCAACAGCTCCCGTTCAAAATGGCGCCCCCGCCCCACCCACCCACCCACCCCTGGCGGCCGCCGCCGCCGCCGCCGCCGCGCCCGCACGCGCCCTGCGGGGACGCGGCCGGGCGCGCGCGCAGCATTACGGGGGCTGCGCGCCTGCGCGAGGCCGGGCGGCGGGCGCGCGCGCGGCGGGGGCGGGCTTTGCATAGAGCCGAGCTGCAGCGGCGAAGCCGGACGTGTCCGCGAAGATGGCGGGCCGGGTGAGTGCCGGCTCGGGAGCGGCGGCTAGAGGCGGGGGCGCCGGGCTTGCGGGCACTGCGAGGTTCAGGCGGCCCCAGGGGAGGAGGAGGGGGTCTGAGCAAACGGCTTGTTGGAGGGGGCGGCAGGGCAGAGAAGGGCTTGAGGGTGAGAAGGGGGAGCGGTGGCAGGGGAATAGCCCTCCTCATGCACTCCATCCCCCCAAGAAAGCTCCAGGGGAGGTGAGCCCCTGGCTTGCCGGAGCTCCCGCGTCTCCTTTAATTCTCCTTTTCCATCCCTTGGGGCTGTAACTGTCGTCCCCAAGGCGGCCGCAGGATTGTGGCCGTCCCAGCCCCGTCTGACGGACTCGGGGGCTTTCTCAGTACCCCCTTGCGGGGGCTTGTTAGGTGCAGCCTCGGAAACAACTGCGGGGGATCCGCCTGCGGCGTTGGGGCGAGAGCTGTGCGAAGGATCATTAGGAACCCATTTCTGGGTCTTGACAATAAAAGGTCTTGGGAAAGGAGGAGGGAGCGCAAATGACTTCGCGTTAAACCCCGGCCATCGGGGGGACCGCCACTCTTGGATCCGACAGGAATGCCTTCAGCTTGCAGTGGGGGTTTTGGGTGTCGCGTTTTGCTTTTATGAATGACGGTCACTTCGAAGGCAGCAGGATATGGTATGGTTTCAGGGTTTTACATTTTACTTCCTCCTTCAGCCCGTGAGATCGCGGTGTAGCGTGGGGTTTGGCGAGGGGAGATAGGGCTGGTTCTGCGCTGTACTGCAGTGTGCGTGGAGCTAGAAGCTCCCTGAGGGATGGACCCGTGCGGAGACTACCCTCGTCATAAACCTGGGGACATTAACCTGCGTCATTCCGGGATAAGGAGGGGCTTGACTGCTTATGCTAGAATATTTGAATAAGTTTGCATAGATTTATGCATATATGCAAATGTCCTACCTAAAGGAAATTGTCATGAGATTCCAGAATGAGAAGAGACCTTGAAGGTCGTTTATTTCGACCTTTCTCTTCCTTTGCCCCATAGCCTCTCCTTTTTATCTATGGCTATTCCCTCCACCTATGCTTCAGACCCTGTCTTTTCCCACCTCCTCAGGAACCCCACTCCTGTGTATTCACCTGCTCCCTCTTAACTTATTCAAGCTCCCACTATCTTAAAACAAACCCTTCCTGCACTTCCACAGCTGTCACCTAGTCTCTTCCCACTTTACAGCCAGAGATGTTGGCAGAACTGCCTCCACTGATTGTCTCCCATTTGTTTACCACCTGCTCTCCATTCACCCCACCACAGTCTGATTTCTGGCCCTGTCATCCCATTGACATGTGTCCCTAAACTTAATTGACATTTTTCATTCCTGGTCATACTTGATGTCTCAACAGCATGTGGCGTTGTTGACCGTTGCCTCCTTCATGGAAAACGCTCCTCTTACGGCTTCTGTGAAATCTTGCTCCTGTTTTTACTCATACGTCTCTTTTGCAGACTCACCCTCCTCTGCCCGGTTATTCAATGCAGAGATTCCTCAAGGCTCTCCTCACATTATTTTCTCCTCCGACCATCTAGTCTAAGCTCACAGCTTCAACTATCTATATGTCAGTGTTTCTTAATATTTTACTCCCAATCCAGACCTATCCTTTAAGTTCCAGATCAGTACGTCAAACTGCCTATTCGAAATGAAGGCATGTCAAATTCAGCTTGTTCAAATCCAAACCCATTATGTTAGCCCACCTAATGAGTGCTTTTCCTGTGTTTCCTACGTCTGCGAATGGTACCAGCGTCCATCCACTATATAGGCTAGAAACCTGGGGTGGGGTGTCATTCTTTTTACCTCTTCATCACATCCCCCAGTGACATTCAACACTGAGTTCTGTTCCTCCCCCACCCCCAAAGAAAGGTATTGAGGTCAAAGAATCTGCTTTGGGGCATTGCTGCTTTATCCTGTACTCACTGGGCTGGTCACTTGGGTTCTGTCATTTTAACATCCTAAAAATCTCTCCAATCTGTCCACCTCTCTGAAGTCTTCATTTTCACTTCCTTTTCCCAACACGACTATCATTTTTGGTATGAGCTACTGCGTGAAGCTCCTAAGTGGTCTCCATACGTCATTCTCCACATTGATTATTCCTTCCATGTCCATTAAACCCCTCCCTCAATAGCATGCCATTGCTTTTGGGAGAAGACCAAATCTGTAAGCGGGCCTGCAAGGTCCTTTGTGGTTCTGCCCCTGCTTCTCTCTATTCCCCTCCTTACTCTCTATGCTCGGGTTATAATATAAGCCTTTCAGTTCTTTGAACCTACAGTGGTTTCTCTTAGCACAAGGTCTTCACATGTGCTGTTTCTTTCTTTGTGATGTTTTGCTCCCAACCAGTTCCCTCCTCACAGATCACTCAGCTACTTAAGGGAAGCCTGTTCTGATCCCACGTTACAAGTCAGGATCCTTTGAATTATGCTCTTGAACTGTATTCCTTTTCTTAGAGATGTATGTTTGTCATTTTAAATTTATTAGTCTGATTACTTGCCTCTATTATTAGAATTTCCCTTCCAGTAAAGCAGAGACCATGTCAGTTTTTGATTCACTGTCATCTGTGCTTTGCAAATTGCCTCGGACCTAGTTGCTCAACACATTTTTGTTGAAAATGAATCTAATCTCTCTTCTAATACTCTAGTGATGAGGGTACATCGCCCTCCATAAAGCTAGCTCGTTTACTGTCATGTTAAGATCTTTTTTATATGGAGTTCCATGTAACTTTTATACATAGATATTATTTCTGCTGTTTAGAGTTAGCTACGTAGAACTAAACACAATTCCTTTTCCACATGATAGCGCCTCAGATATTTGAAGACAGGTTACATATTCCCTCCCTCTGTTTTGTAGATGTTTCTTCTAAGATGTGCTGAGTGGACAACAGTGATTAGTGAAGGATATACTGAACTGTGTTTTCATGAGCTAGACACTACCACTATTAATACAGAGTAAAATTGTGTTTGCTCTTTTTCTCTAGTAAATCTTGGCTCATACAGCGCTTACAGTCAATTAAAACTCTCATGTTCTTTTAAAATTAGTCTTCTCCTCATTTTAGGTCTTATATATTTGTTTTATTGAACCTAAATGTAAGACCTTACATTTGTCCCCTTTATAGGTCATTTGTTTTTTGTGGGTTTTTTTTTAGGTCAGGGCATACCTGCTCTTGTTGAAGTTCTTCTTGAGTCTTGATTTTTTTCATGTTATGCAACATAGCAGCTCTCTCTTCCAGTTTTGTTTTCATGACTTCTACGTCTACGTTCAAGTCATTGATACACAGTAGAATAAGACAGGGTCAGAAATTGCCCTTGAGCATGCTGCTAGAGACCTCCACACACATCACACACTTTGGGTGCATTAACTTACCTAGAACTTTTTGGAGATTGCTGTCAAAATTTAATTTTCAAAAACTACCTTTTGGAAAATCTGAACCCCTTTGGCCCATCTCTGATTGTCTTATCATTTCTTCTGATAGCCATAATTTTCTAGTAACTACCTATCAGATTTTGAAAACAGAGTTAGCCTTGTTGTTAGACTCTTAAAATGGGTTCTGTATTTCCTTTTTAGTGGGAGAAAAAGCCATTTCGAATTGTTATTGCTTTTGGTTAGTTTAATTAATTTTGGCATTCTGACATCATCTTGTAAATGGTATTTATATTCACTGTAATTGAAGTTTTGTGTGTGTGTGTGTGTGTGTGTGTGTTGTACCACTGATTTTTGCCATTGATAACATTAGTTACCTATAGTATATCTTGTCCTTTGCTTTTTCTGGCCTTAGAAGAAAGCATCATATTTAGTTCATCTGGGAAATTGGCTACAGAATAAAATGTATAATGTTATTCAGTATATGCATCGAGGGCATCAGAACTTGATTAATCCCTAAGATATTTTGAAGCCTATAATCTGAAAAGGAAAGAACCTAAAATAAAATAATTTTTGTCGTTATTGTTTTAGTGTATTTCCTATATGAGAAAAAAATAAGAAATGGTAAGTTGGATACATTTTTACAATAAAATGACCTATTGATTTAAAGTTATCTGGTTCCCTTTGGCTTTTCAAAAAGATTCAATTAGGCAATAAGTTTTTTCCAGCTGTTCTAAATTTTTCCTAGTAATAAAGCAGATTCTAAAGTTATTCTTACTGCTTACCTTGAATATGGACTCTTATTTAAAATGAACTCCGCATACGATGGCTACCCCTGCCCTAGGCCTCCACACTGTCTTTCAGAATTCTCATGCTATAGCTGCTCTGGAATCATGGAATGAGAAGTAAAGAAAGAATCTGAATGCAACCTTACTAGCTTAAAAGAGTTGACTGTAGGTAGGAAGAGGCTTCTTACTAAAGCTACTCTATGTGGTGGTGTTTTGTAGGCCCCTTATACTGTCACCACCATTCCACTACTGAAAAAGAGAAGGGGAAAGCCTTTCCGCATTTCCTGAATTTTTTTGTAATCTGTCTTTTAAAATTGCCAGAAATCTCACTTGCTGGAGATTGAGCAGTCCTTTTCTGAAAATATGCATACGTCAATGCAAATAAACCAACGGATCACTTTCTTCCTAAATTCTTACACCTCATTGAGGTGATTTGTTGTGAAGACAGGTAAGAAGATGTTAAATAGGAATCTAAGGGAAAGAGCTCTTAGGAATTAAAAGGAGTGTAGAAAGATGTTAGAGGCAAAATTTATTTAATCCACTGTTTTGACTAGACAGGCTAGAATATTTTAGTATCAGGTAGTATACTGAAGAAACTTTTGTAGCTTAGTCCAGAAACCTACTCATTTATAACATTTTATGAGTGAATGACATCTTTACCAAATAACCAACCTTCAGATGAAGTTTTGGAGCACATGTTGTAAATTGGAGATAGCTCAGGTGCAGTACCACAAATCAAAACAAATAATATAAATATCTCGTCTCATTTTCTAAATCAATTTTGCTAACCAACGCATATCATATTTCTGCAATCTTATATGCAATAGTTATTGCTTTTCTGTATTACCTTAGTGGAGATTATTGAAAGTATCTTCAAATGCAATATATTTTAGAAAATAAAATTGAACTCTTTACAGCATTATTAAATAGCTTCTTCTTTCTGAAACCCAGAAGAATTTATGCTTAACGTGGATGTATTTTCAAGTATTTAAAATCAAGGTGCAAAGGTGTGAGGTGAAAGTGTGTTATTTTTCTGTTGAGAATTCTTGAACTGGCAGAACAGTGATCTTCGCAAACATCTGCATTGGCATTACACTAGACACTTGCTATAATGCTGTTCTTAAGGGTATTTACTCTGGGTATGGTATTTTAGGTAATAATCTCTTAATGAGATCCTTTTCATACTTCAGTATTAATACCCTTGCATGGATTCTGAGGCCTACTTTACACTCTCTTCAGTTTCCTAGTGATTTGTTTAATCTCTAAATTTCTAATTTCCTACTTATTTTTTATGATGAAAAGTAAATACTCCTCGTGTGATTATAACTGTTTCTAGAGACTCTGTGCATTTTAAATTCATATACACTTTAAGAGATTTCATGAATGATGAAAAGTACAGCAAATTATATATATATATATATATATATATATATATATATATATATACACACACACACGCACACACACACACACACACACTCATTATCCAGATTTAAGTAGTGTTAACATATTTTGGTATTTGCTTCAGAGCTTTTAATTTTTACAAATAAAACATTACAGATCCAGTTGAATCCTCTTTGTATCCCTTCTTGGTTCCACTAACCTTTCCCAGAAATAGCCACTGTCCTAAAGTTGGTATAGATCCTTTCTGTTTATGTCTACATATGTTTGTGCCCATCAAAAATATATTGTTTAGGGTGTTTTTTAAAATGTGCATAATGGTGTTAATATTGTATATTGTATATTTCCTTCTGCAACCTGCATTTTTCATTTAAAATGACATTTGAGATTTAGTCATGTTGACATACACAGCACCAATTAATTCTGTTTACTATGTAGTATTCTATTCTGTGACTATACCACAATTAATCTGTTTGCGTATCAGAGAGCAATTTAAGTGGTTTCCAATTTATTTTTTGTGGAGTGCACATTCTTGTATATGCCTCCTTACATACATATGTAAGAGTTTCTTTAGGATATGTGTTAGAGACATACATATACCCTGTGTAGAATTGCTACATCGAATTGCTGGGGGATGAGTTATTTATCTTAGTTACATCAGTCGCACTCTTAGCTGCAGAATAGGAGTGCCTGCTACTCAGGTCCTCTCCAGCACTTAATATTATAGGCATTTTAATTTATACAATATGAGAGGTGTAAAACCATCTCATTGTTTAAATTTGCTTTTTTCCTAACACCAAGGTTGCTGATTCGATTCCCGCATGGGCCACTGTGAGCTGCGCCCTCCTTAAAAAAAAAGGGGGGGGAAAATTTGCTTTTTTTCCCCCTCATTACTAGTGAGATTGAGCATTTTACATATTAGTCATTGGGATTTTCTCTTCTGTAATTAACCTTTGTATATCCTTTGCTCATTTTTTTTCTGTGGGGCTGTTGCATTTTTTAGAAAATGGATTTGTAGAGTTTTCCTTTTTGGGGGGGGAGAGGTTTGGAGAGTATGCTTTGGATTCTCATCCTTTGTTATTTGCAAAGAGATTCTTCTCCCAGACAGTGGTAATTATTTCATGTTTATAAAGTTTTAGATTTAAATTTTATTATACTTGTAATTACTCATTTCCCCCTTTTTGATTAGTGTATTTGTGTGTTTTTAAGGAAATTTTTCCCCACCTTGAAGTCAGAAAAATTTTCTTCGAAAAGGTTTAAAGTTTTGCTTTTTCCACACTTTTGTAGTTAATTCATCTGGAATTTATTTTTGTTTGGTGTGAATTAGGAAGCTAATTTTATCTTTTCCATATATATAACCATTTGTCCCACTCTCATTTAAATTGAGTCCATCCTTTTTCCCACGGATTGGTATGCTCTCTCTGTTTTACATCCAATCTGTCTGGACTCTGTTTTGATCACTATTCTGTCTATATGTGCACCAATACCACTGTTTTAACTGCCATAGCTTTACAATTATTCTTGCTGTCTGGTAGGGTGAGTCCCCTCCGTATTTTTCTTCATTTGGCGTTTCTTGGCCCCTTCCATATGAATTTTAGGAGCAACTTAAATCTTTCCTCCTTTAAAAAAAGTTATCTTCATTTTTAAATTTACCAATTGCTATTGATTTTGACCTACATTTTTTTCAATAAAATTCAGCTGAATTACTCTAAAAAGCTGAGTTTCTTTTCCTTTTTTTTGACATTAAGCCAAAAAAATGCCAGTAATTTATCACAGCTTTGTGCTCTATAGATTTGAAACCAAATGAATTTGCATCAGCTGTTTATGAGTAATGCAGGATATTTTGGTCCTGTGCTAAATTCAGAATGAAGTGCTAAAGTTCTGATTTATTCTGCACTAACCGTGTAGATCGTGGTAATGGAGAAAATGGGAAAATTATTAATTTAAGAAATAACTTATCATTTTTGAAATCCAACATTCATTTATTTTTAAAATCATTAAGTAGTAAAGAGCATTTTAGTGTTTCACAAGTAGATTTTCTTAAATTGTAAGGTGTTTTAGTGTTATGTGCATCTGAACAAACATTTTCTTGCTTGGTTTGGCAAGCAATGAAAATAGTAATTATCACTAATTCTGGGTCTTCCAAAGAACATCTGTGTCGGGGGATTAAAAGTTTTTAGTTATCCTAGTTACTTTTCTCCTAGAGAATAATGTTAACAAAATTTTGGGAGATGATAGCAGACTTAGTTCCCACTGTTTAGAACAGAGCCTGGCATGGAAATATTAATGATTTTTGGATTAATGAATAAACATTTATTTCTGAATACTTAATTATTTTTGGACAGTGCCTGTAGTTTGCATTTTAATGTTACATTCTCTGCCAAGTTATTGAATACTCTGCTGTTGTTTATTCTGTTATCTAAATCATTAATAAGATAGCACAGAGATAACTTTACTGCTGGACTGCAGTACATTCCCTTTCTTCACCTGCAGATACTGAGTCTGAGAACTGTTTTCTGTATATATTGCCTTCCAGTCACTGTACTACTCATCAAAAAATAAACTTAATTATATTTACCAAGTTAAATGATGAAATGGACCAAGAGCATCACTGAAAACTTTTCCAAAAAATAGAAGACATTTTTTTTTCTCTGATGTTGTTGAGGGAAATGAACCTGTCAGTAATTCTGTTTTTATGAAGTTATTTCTCCTTAGTACAGTGATTCTCAGAGTGGACTGCAGACCAGCTAATTAACATCACCTGAGAACTTGTTCAAAATGCAAATTCTCAGGCCCCACCCCACCCCAAGCTGATTAAATGAGGAAGTCTGGAGGTGGGGCTCGTGCAACCTCTTTTAAGAGTTCTCCAGGTGTGCTAAAGTTCCTTATAAATTGTTGAAGGTATTTTTTCCAGACTTCTTTCCAAATGTAGATACTCAGCCTTGTTTCTAAATTTCAAAGGGTTATTGACTTTTCTTCCCTTTAATACCTTCATCTGTATCCAATTTTCAGACATTTAAGAAAGCATAGTTATTTCCTGCAGTATTGGGCATTTGTACCCAGACTGACCTTCCCATAGAAACAGTTTAAAATGCAAGAGAGCATCGCAACTATAGTTAATGATAATATATCGTATACTTGAAATTTGCTAAGAGAGTAGCTCTTGAGTATTCTCACCACACACACAAAATGGTAACTATATGAGGTGATGGATATGTTAATTAGCTTGATTGTAGTAATGATTACACAAAGTATACTTATATCAAAACACTACACTATACACATTAGGCAAAATTCCCTAAAGCGAACATATGTCATGTATGCCTATGACCTAGCAATTCTACTGGAGGCTGCGAAGGGTGGTGAGAATATATTCTTTAGAAATGCATACATACTCGTATATTATTCAAAAGACATGTACAAACATGTTAATAGCAACAGTATTCATAATTAAAAACTAAAAACAAGTTAAATGAATACATAATTGTGGTATGTTCATATAATTATATACTATAAGAAGCAATGAAAATGAATGAACTATTGTTACACGCAACAACATGGATGGGTCTCACACTCATAATATTGAGGGTAGAAGTCAGACACAAAATAATACATGCTGTAGGATTCCACTCATATAAAGTTTTCAAAAACAGGCAAAACTAATCTATGGTTTCTATCTTTGGGGATAGAAACAAGGTAGCGGTTATCTGTGGTTGGGAGTGAAGGGCTAGTGACCTGGGGGGGCGGTGGGGTGCTCAGTGTGGAATGCTGGTGATGTTCTCTTTCTGCAACGGGGTGTTGGTTATCTTGGGTGTGTTTACTTTTTAGAAATTCTGGAGCCAAATTTATAATGTATGCACTTTCCTGTATGTATGTTTTTCTTTAATAAACAGTTGATTTAAAGAAATGGTTATGTTTTTTTTTCTTAAACTGGGTGGTAGCTACATGGTATTTATTTCATGGTGTTTTATAGCTTACGTATATTTTATATTTTATTCTTATTCAGTATTCAAGAAATATAAAAGTAGTCTGGGCTTGGTTGTTAACTGAGTATATGCACAGAGCACAGTGCCTGGGCATTATAGATAGATATTAAATACTCATTCCGTTAAACAGAGTAGGTTAGTAATTCCTTTTTACCTTCCAATAGCCAATTTTTGACTCAATTATTGGTAAACAATTATTTCTAAATAAAAATATAAATAATACCATAATATTGTGCTTATATTTATTATCAAGCTGAATTTATTAAATTAAATGAGAAACCTCTCAATACTATAAGCACTTACATTATGAATTATTAGCATATTATGTTTAATTATAGTGACTCAGATGAACATCCTCAATTTAGATAAGTATAGTGCAGACTTACGGCTGGAAGTCAGTAGGTTTTGTAGCTTTGAAGATGTGAAGTTCGTTACATGTAATATTTTTAGGTGTCTTTTTTTTTTTTTTGCTTCTGAACAACTGGAATCACAGCTAATTTGTTGCATTAAATCTTGTGTTCTTTCCTTTGTACCATGCTGCCTCTTGCTTCTTGCCGGTCTTGTATTTCTACTTTCTGCTTTCCTGAATGCCTTGAGTCTTGCTAAGGGAAGAGTCCACAGGGACTAAGGAGAGGCTCTAGACCTTGGATCTTTGTTCTAATTCGTTTTCCAAAGATTCTTCTCCCTTCAAAAGAACGCAAGTGCCAAACCTTCATCAGGATGCTGGGAATTTTTTTAAAAAAGAGACTCACAAGCATTGTTTTGATCTTTTTAACATTTGGAGTAAACTTTTCAGAGTAAGAACACTAAGGTACTAAATAAAAATATCTTGAATGGTATTTTACAGTTTTGAAAACACCCTCACAGATCTTTTCTTGTTAGATTCTCAGAGCAAGTTATGAATTGGAGCAAGTTAAGCATCATACTTACTAGTGAACACTGAATGCTCTCCTCTCTAAGATCAAGAACGAGATGAGGATGTCTGCTCTCACCACTTCAGTTCATTACTATATTGGAGGTTCTAGATAGGGCAGTTAAGCAAGAAAAAGAAGAAGAAAGGCATTCAGATTGAAAAGGCATTCTGTTTGTGGATGACATGATCTTATATGTAGAAAATCCTAAAGAATTTACCAAAAAAAAGAAAAACTATTAGAGCTAATAAATGAATCCAGCAAAGTTACAGGATACAAGATCAATATACAAAAATCAGTTGCATTTCCATACACTAGCAACAAATGCCTGAAAATGAAATTAAGAAAACAATTTCATTTGCAATAGCATCAAAAGAATAGAATACTTATGAATAAAGTTAACCAAAAGAAGTATAAGACTTGTATACTGAAAACTATAAAACATGCCGAAAGAAATTAAAGATCTAAATAAATGGAAAACATCTTGTGTTCATGGACTGGAAGATTTAATATTATTAATGTAGCCATACTCCCCAACTTGATCTATAAATGTAATAAAATCCTCTCAAAATTCCAACTGCCTTTTTCCAGAAATGGACAAGTTGGTCCTACAATTCAGAGAGCGTTGCAAAGCTATTTTTAGCCACAACAGCCTTGAAAAAAAAGAACAAAATTGAAGGACACACTTCCTGATTACAACACTGACTACAGAGGTGGAGGAAACAAGACAATGTGATAGAGGCATAAGGGTAATCATATAAACCAATGGGATAGAACTGGGAGTTCAGAAATAAACCCATACTCTTATCAGTCAATGGATTTTCAACAAGGGTGCCAAGAATATTCCATGAGGAAAGAATAGTATTTTTAACAAATGATACCAGAACAACTGGATATCTATATGCAAAAGAATAAATTTGAACCCCTACCTCACACCATATACAAAATTAACTCAGAATGGATCAAAAATCTAAATTATAAAATTCTTAGAAGGAAACATAGGTGAAAACATTGGATTAAACTGATTTTTTTTAAGAGATGACACAAAAAGCACAAGCAATCAAAGAAAAAAATATATTGGACTTCATCAAAATTTTAAACTTGCATGTATCAAACGACACTATCGAGAAAGTGAAGACAACATACAGAATGAGAGAATATTTGCAAATCGTGTGTCTGCTAAGGGTCTAGTATCCAGAATATGTAAAGAATCCTTACATATGTAAAAAACTCAACAATAAAAAGACAACCTGATTTTAAAATGGCCAAAGGATTTGAATAGACATTTCTCCAAAAAAGAGATGACCCATAGCACGTTAAAAGGTGCTCAATATCATAGTCATTAGGGAAATGCAAATCAAAACCACAATGAGATACAACTTGACACCCACTAGGATGCTATAGTTTAAAAAAAAAGTGGTGGTGATGTGGAGAAATTGGACCCCTCAGACACTGCTGGTGGGGATGTAAAATGGTGCAGCCATTGTGGAAAACAGTTTGGTAGTTCTTCAAAAAGTTAAACATAAGGCCCCAACAATTCTACTCCTGGGTATATAACCAAGTGAGTTGAAAAATATATGTTCATGCATAAACTTGTACATGGATATTCATAGCATCATTATTCATAATAGCCAAGAGTGGGAATAGCCAGTGTCCATCAGCTGGTGAATAGATAAATACACGTGATATATCCATCCATGCAATGGAATATAAGCCAACCATAAAAAGGAGTGAAGTACTGTCATATGTTACAACATAGATGGTCTTGAAAGCATTGTGCTATGTGAAAGAAGCCAGTCACAAAGACAGCAGATTGTGTGTTTCTGTTTATATGGAATGCCCAGAATAGACAAATCCAGACAGTAGACTAGCGGTTGCCAGGGGAGGAAGGGAGGTGAGTATTGGGACTAATTGCTAATAGGTACAGGGTTTCTTTTCAGAGTGCGGGAAATGTTCTAGAATTCGATAGTGTGATGATTGCTCTACATAGTGAATATACTAGAGGGCACTGGAGTGTATACTTTGTAATGGTGAATTTTATGTTATAGAAGTTGTCTCAGTCTAGTCACGCTCCTATAACAAAATACTTGAACTGGGTTGCTTATAAACAACAGAAATGTATCTCACAGTTCTGGAGGGCAGAAGTCCAAGATGAAGATGTCAGCATGGTTGACTGAGGGCCCTCTTTTGGGTCGCAGACTTCTCGCTGTGTCCTCACGCGGTGGAAGGGGTGAGCTAGCTCTCTGGGGACTCTTTTTTAAGGGCACTAAACCGATTCCTGAGGGCTCTGCCTCATGACCTAATCACCTTTCAAAGACCCCACCTCCTAACACCACCTTGGGGATTAAATTTTCATAAGTTTTCAACATATGAATTTTGGGGAGACACAGACATTCAGACCATAGCAGAAGTATATCTCAAAAAATGCTAATAAAAAGTTTAACTAACATATTGCATATTCATTGGATGGCACAGGTGTTATCAGAGCTTAGAATCATGGTACTCAACTAAATAGTGTAAGACAGCTGGTGATAAAACTGCTGAAGAAGCACAAATAAAGGAGATATAGGAGATACTCAGTCTTACTAGGGACCAGAGAGTTTCATAAACTTGGCTTTGCAAGATGGGTAAGATTTTCATAGGTGGAAGGGGTTTGGAATAGGAAATACAGGCAAAAGGAACAGTGTGAACAAAGGCTTGGAGCTGGAATATGGAGTACCCGGCGTCAGGGTGGGACATTGAGGTAGATGACTCAGAAAAACGAGGATAGGCCTGCATAAGTGGGTATAAGTATCATGCTAAGGAGTTTGGGTTTTATTATTTAGAAATCACATTTTTAGTTTTAGGTCATGTCTGGCGCCAGAGGGAAGACTGAATTGGAGAAGGGAAATTAGAGTCAGGGAAACTAATTAGGTTGTTGTTTTTGTTTTGTTTTGTTTTGTTTTGTTTTGGGGAGAGATGATGTGGGCTGAACTAGATTAGCAGTTGTGAGGATGAAAGGGAGCAATCAAATGCAAGTGTAGAGATAGAATTAATAGGTCTTGCCCCCCAATTGTGTGTGTTGGGTGGGTTAGGTGGTGAAGTAAAGAATGACCCTGAAATTGGGAATTTGAGCGACTTGAAAGGATAACGATGGTATTAACGGAGATGAGGAGGACAGCAAGAGAAACGAGAGTGAACGCTGAGGAGAGAGAGACACCACTAAATTGGGCAGTTACAATGTCGTTGGCAACTTGGGAGTCAGCGATGACCATCAAGTGGTTGCTGGGGAAAATCTCAAAGGATGGTTGAAGAAGATTGCTGTAGGATGAGAAAGTGGACTTGTGAAATTTGATTGGGAAGCGAACAGAGAAAAGGTTGATAATCTGAGGTAACAGTAGAGTTAAGGGATTTTTGCTTTTTAAGTCACTGAGAGGCTTGGACATGCCTTTGGGAAGAGAGGCTCACTGGTAGTGACTCAAGATGGAAAGAGCAAAGGCTGGATAGATAGGTTGGGATCAAACCTACAGTTGAAGGACTCTACCCCCGATACATTTGAGATACATGCTTTGAGATGCTTCTGTAAGGTTCGGAAGAGAATGTCGTGGTTCTTGAATGTGGTGAAATGGAGCTGCGTTATGTGCTTGAATCAAATTAGAGATGGCTGTAGGATGAAAACATGGAATCTTCAATCTAGTCACCTTAAAATTAGACTAGTCTTCGCTCCTAAGTATGCACTATTCAGAATGTTAACTAGAATGAGGCAAATAATGTTATTTAGGTTTTGGCAATAGGAAAGAGAATTGTGGGTTGGGATGCTTTCTGCTCTAAAGCTCTTAAAACGGTGCTTGGCACATAATAAGCTCTCAAAACATATTAGCTATTATTATTAACACCCTCCCCAACCACCAAATGGATAGTAAGTTTCTCAACACCATTTCAGCTTTCCCCCGCTCACTATAAATCTCATATACTGTATTAAGTTCTCATGCGTATCTGGTTCTATTTCTGGATGGTTTGTTGTACTCCACTGAGCTGTTTGTTTCTGTAGCAATACCACATAGTTTTAATTATGGTCTATGGCACACTTTTACGTCTAGTAGAGCCAGTCACCCTCACTCTTTGTGAAATTTTTCTTGACTACTTTCACAAATTAAAAAAAAAAAAATTTCCTCCCATTTCCCCTGCTGTATTTGCTTTGCCAGTTGCAGTTTAGATCAAATGTACGAGAGACCCATTGGGATTTTGCTTATAATTATATTAAACTTATAGGTTAATTTGGAGTTCGTGCTACCCTTACAATATTGAGAGAGGTAACCAAGGCCCAAAGCGTCACAGAGGAAGAACCAGTGAATCCGAGTGTTGTAGTTAGTTAGTTAGGGTAAGGGCCAGTTACTGCTAATGAGCCCTTTTAGTCAGCGACTGCACGCTTTGTTTTTCTCTGTTTATTTTGCCCTGTTTATTTTACCTAAATTCTTTGGTAAACAATAACCCATAGACTTAAACAATCCAATTTTTAAAGTGGACCTTTGGATGAAAGTATGTTATTTAAATTCAAAAACTGTATAATGTTACCCAGAGGAATCCTGGTTAAATGCCCCCAGTTTTTTTTATGGAGGGAAGCAAATTCTCTTTCTGCACTTTGAAGGCAATGATATAATTTCACTGAAGTTGCCTTTAAAGATTTGTTGAGATTTTCGTACTTTTCGAGCAGCAATGAAAAATTTTTTATATTTCAAGTTGTTTATGAAAACATTTTTACAGGCTTCAGACAGCTAAATGTTCTGGTTACTCACATTACTACATTTATATAAAATTGCCCATCAGTTTTGTATTTTCATTTCTTAATAGCTACCTGGTTACAGTGGCTGGGCTTTTTTTATTGTTTCCTAGAGGCAAGGTCAGTGTCAGAAAAACGGTGGAATTTTCCTGTGGTAAGTAAAGAGCTACTATTTATAGGGACTTATATTTTGATGAGAAAAATGAGATAGCCTGCTTGGCTTACCATAAAAACACAGATGCTTCTAGAGTCCAGTAGGGAACCCTTTTGCTCACAGCATCTGCTTTAGTTGGCTAGCCAGATGACTTCTAAAGATTTTTTCACTCTCTCTTGAAGGGCACCACCTCTTTGACATGTAAACAAGTTTATAAATAAAAAGGTTAACAGCGTTTTATAATTTTAAAAAGTCACTTTAGCTGTATCAGTTCTGTGTAATTTTGAACTATTAGATAATTTTAATTATGGCACTTCCTAAATAAGCTTGAAATGTCCTTTGTATGCATGTTCTTTGACTTATTCTGCGGTTGAGATAGATTTGTATTGACCCAGAGTTCATTTATTCGACAAATGTTTGATGAGCACTCACTGCATTCCAGGCCCGATACTAACCTTGAAAACCAAAAACTGGTGCAAGATATAGTCTTAGTCCTTGAGAAGTTTACTGTCTTTTATGCAATGCAAACATATAAACAGACAATAAAATAAAAATACAGTCAGGTGCTTCCACTTGAAGTTTGTTTTGTCAGTTTAGTCGGGAGGGTAAGGTGTCTAGGAATGTCTTCTAGAAGAAGTAATGTCTGAGCTGAGAATTGTAAAGTGAATAGGAGTTGGCAGGCAAGGGGCTCCTAGTTGGGGAAGAGGGAAGAATATACAGTGGTCCCCCCCTCATTCACAGAGGATATGTTCCAAGAACTCCCAGTGGATGCCTGAAATAGCAGATAGTACCGAACCCTATATATAGTATGTTTTTTCTTATACATATGCACCTGTAATAAAGTTTAATTTATAAATTAGGCACAGGAAGAGATTAACAACAGTAACTAATCATAAAATAGAACAATTGTAATAAACTATAATAAAATGTATGTGAATGTGGTCTTTCTCTCTCTGATAACCTATCTGATAACCGAGACGGCTGCTAGATGTCTAATGAGCGGGAGGGATATACAGTGTGGAGACGCTGGACAAAGGGAATGATTTACATCTGGGGCGGGACAGCGGGTGGCATGAGATTTCTTCACACTACTCAAAATGGCATGCAATTTAAAACTTATGAATTGTTTATTTCTGGAATTTTCCATTTAATATTTTCGGACTGTGGTTGACCGTGGATAACTAATATGGTGGAAAGATGGATAAGGAGGGGGACTACTGTAAAAGAAAGAAGCTTGTAGGGAAACTAAAAAGCTCAGTTTTGTCAGATGGCTGGTCAAACTGACCGTGGGCAAAAATACTGTCTCGTTCAGAAAGCAAACTTATGACCCAGACTTTATTCATTTCATGTTCTAAATAATGATTCCAAATAGTTTATCATGAATCCCATAAGTAACAAATGTTTTATGTATCCCCAGTATATACACATATTTATTTATAACATATGCTAATAGTTTATGTACATAGTTAAATGTATACAAATAGAAATAAAGGATGAGCTAAAGATGAAAAATATATTCTCATTTTCCTTTTATTAAGACAGAAAGCAAGGTGATGCTTCATTATTCTTTAAACTCTCAGTGTAATATTCTGCGATACACCTATTCAGAGGTCTGTTTCTAAATTTGGTTTATTTTGGTGCTTGGATTATCTTGCAAACCCTTCAGGTGCACATATCCCACTTTACAGATCACTGCTCCAAACAACTGGGGTAACTGTATTGAAACTAGTCTTTTAATTAAAACAAAAGCACAGCCAAAAGTAATTTATTTTCCTCTATAAATTTGTATTCGGGAGACTAAGAAGAATCAGCTTTGGCTTGAGATTTAAAGAATGAGAACTTTAGTCATAAACAAACTGTGACTGTCATGTTTTACTAACTAGGAAACCCTAGAGGGTGGTAGAAGGGTTATTGGTTAAATGCATTATATGAAGGAATGTTTTACTAGTTGCTGTTGATCAAAAAGGTTGTTAATTGCTTTTTTAAAAAGATATACCCTGTAATTATCTTTGTTGGGAGATGTTTGGAAGATGGTTTTCTCAATCTATAGGAGATATGATTCATAGCCACTTGGGGTCTCTTGTAAAAAGATACTTTCCATGATACACTTTACCCAACTTACTGAATTTACCTTATTGTGCTTGAATCCGTCAAAATTCTTTTCTTTGAGAGATGGAAACCCAACTCAAATAAGCTTGAGCAAAAAAGAGAATTTACTGGCTCATAACCAATATTTAGGACTCAAGGTCTTAAAACTCGTTGTGGGGTCTGTGTTTCAAGGTGTCTCTTTGTGTCTCTGTTACCTTTGCTTTCTCTGTGATAATTTTATTCTCTTTTAGAGCAGAAAGCCTCCCTCCATGTAGTGGGGAGGCAAGACAGAATGCCTGTGTTCTCTTATTACCTGTCTACATAGGATCCCCCGGGTGGAATGGGACTCTGCAGTTGTCCAGGTGCTGTGATTGGCGTGCCCACCAAAGCCTCTGGAATGGGGAGGGAACAGCTTCCCAAATGAAGGGCTTGCTATTATCACAAAGGAAGGGATGCTGGGAGTCAAAAACAACAGATGTGTGCAACAGGTGATGAGGAATAGAGGACAGGAAGGTGTAAACTGTTCTTTACGGTTGTAAAAGATGACTGAATTTTATTTTCCTAATTATTGATTTTCATAGAGTATGCAAGCTGCGCGATGTCCCACGGATGAATTATCTTTAACCAACTGTGCAGTTGTGAATGAGAAAGATTTCCAGTCTGGCCAGTGAGTCTCTGACTTTGTTCTCTTCTAACCTGCGAGGTGGTATTTTAGAGACTTCTAGAGAGCCCTTATTTTTTAGTAAACTTGGGAATAATATTTTATTATTCCCCTTGCTGAGTTCGAAAATGAAAGAGATGAGTAAGACTTATGTATATCAGTCTTTACTGTGTTAAATTTTGATAACTGTAATGTTTTTAAAATCATACATAGCTTTTTACATATAACTTACTTTTTAGCAACTGGTTATATGAATCATATAATGCAATCATTGGGTTTTTGGCTCTGATTCAGATTGTCTAAATTTGGATTCTGGCTCTGTCTACAGACTGGGTGACACCATGGATAAGTTATTTGCCATCTCTGTTTCTATGCCCTAATCTGTAAAATGGGGATGGTATCTTCCTCAGGGTAGTTGTGAAGATAGTTATACAAATAAAGCACTTAGGACAGTACTTTGCACATTAATAAGTCCTCAATCAATATTAGCTATTTTGACCACTACTACTATGATAATCTAAAAGACATGACAATTGGAAGTTGCACAACGAATGTAGAATCTTCACAAGCATTTTGCATTGTCACTTATTTTAACTGACTCATGTCACCCACTGCCGGAACTTCCGAAGACCCTGCTATCAAGTTCAGTGCCATCCACGTGGTTCTGAGGTTGGTAGAGGTAAGGAGATAAGGAGCTGTACCACAAGGCAAACCAGAGCAATAAGGAACAAAGAAGCAGGATTTTAACTGAGCTGAGCCTCTCTCTCTTTTTGTTTTCTTTAAAGCAATCTGAAATACATGAGTTTCACCGAGTTAGGATTGCTCATCATTTTTGGTTTTCAGCTTCAGTGTAAGGGTCTATACTATGTGATTGTATTAATATTGTTTTCAGTCCTAAAAATTCTCTGATGCTAATTGGAACATAGAACTTTCTACATATAAAGTGAAGTGTAGATAATCAGTGTGAGAATTTGTTTATGGAATTCTTTTACATATGTCAAATGTTCACTATACTCATGATGGAGTTACTTAAAATATAGTAGATAAAAGGAACTTGTATTCTAGTGGCAAAATGATATGTATAGAAACATTAATCATTACTACTTAAAAAGTATAGCATTCTAAAAGATAATTTTAAAAAAGAACGCTATTGCCTAATAGTCTGAAGCTTCTATCTTACAGTTCTTGGTAGTTTCTTGGTGTAAGAGATTATCATGAGCTGATATCTATTTATGGGTAATTTCTGAGCAGGGTGAATTAGCACAAAATGCTTTGAAATAGTAATTATTGATATCTGTATGAAAGCTGATATATTTTATGAAAAAATTTTATTTTTACCATCTTTTGAATTTTACAGATTATTACCTTTTCAACCTGTTGTGAGGGAGTCTGCAGAGAGATTTAAAGACTAGTCCTAAAAACTAACTTTTTTTTTGACTGTTATATCCTGGCTCTTCTATCTTTGGTTCTCCTCTCTTTATTCTATTTAGGATGTGAAATAATTCTCGGGAGAGGAAATTCATTTAAGTTTTACTTAATATTAAGGGCTCTAAATCACTGTCATCAGTTTTATGTAAACTGGAAATGTAATAAAGTTGATATTTTGGATGGTACGAGTGTGTACTCTCTTGAACTTGGTCCTGATTCTGCTTGATGTGTGTTTGGCCTAAAGGTACTCCTTATGCCTAGACAACATGTTGAATTGCTAACATTTTTTGGAAATGAAATTTGTGGTCCTGTTCCTTCAGGACTCTTACATATGCCTTGTTTCTCCCTGGTGCATATCCAGCCTCTGTTGTTGGAAATGAACACGTTTGGCAATTGTGGTGTTCAGCTTTTTGACAGGAAGGACTGACTTTGTTTCTGTCTTTAGGCACGTGATTGTGAGGACCTCTCCCAGCCACAGATACACCTTTACCCTGAGGACCCACCCGTCAGTGGTTCCAGGGAGCATTGCATTCAGCTTACCCCAGGTAACACAGATGTTCATTGTTTCTCTTCTATTCTTGAAAGTCATAGAAGAATCAATTCATTTAAAGCAAGCATCACCCTATAACTGTATTGATTCACATTGAAGAAAAACATCTAGGTAATATATGGAATTTAAAGATATATACATTTTTTTTTTTTTTTAAGATTCCATTGGGGAAGGGGAACAGGACTTTATTGGGGAACAGTGTGTACTTCCAGGCCTTTTTTCCAAGTCAAGTTGTTGTCCTTTCAGTCTTAGTTGTGGAGGGCACAGCTCAGCTCCAGGTCCAGTTGTCGTTTCCAGTTGCAGGGGGCGCAGCCCACCATCCCTTGTGAGAGTCAAACCGGCAACCCTGTGGTTGAGAGGACACATTCCAACCAACTGAGCCACCCGAGAGCTCAGCGGCAGCTCAGCTCAAGGTGCCGTGTTCAATTTTAGTTGCAGGGGGCACTGCCCACCATCCTTTGTGGGACTCCAGGAATTGAACTGGCAACCTTGTGGTTGAGAGCCCACTGGCCCATGTGGGAATCGAACCAGCAGCCTTTGGAGTTAGGAGCACAGAGCTCCAATCGCCTGAGCCACCGAGCCGGCCCCTAAAGATATATTCTTAATTGCCAATTTTACTGTGTCTGCCTTTTATTGTCTTGATTTTTTTTTCTAATTTTTAAAAATTCCGCAGCAATATCAGGTAGCTATCAGATAAGGTGTCAAGCTATTTTAATGTTAACTCCCAGGGTCACAGAAAAGATATAAAAATAACATTTACTTGGAAAAATTCTTAGTGATTTTTTAAAATGCAGTTATGTCAGACTAAAGAATATGAGATGAGTCGTTGTTATCCCGGTGCAACCTAACTAGCTGGGCTCCTGTAGGGACTGGAAGGATGATGGTTACATTCTTAGCTGTTGGTGAATTCTGTGGAGGGAAGCGTGCCTAGCACTGCCCCAGGCACATAATACATAACCTGGGAGCACACAAGTACTTGTCTTTCCCCCTTATCAGCTCACCTGTGCTGCTGATTCCAAAGTCCAATTGTAAATACTACCCCTACCTCCTCTAATATGCTAATAAGCACTGATTTACTCCCCTGGAGGTTTAGGGAAAGAGATCAATCAAACACTCGGTTTTGGGGGAACTATTAAAGATCTCTTGAAGCTCTCAAAATGATGGGAAATCTTCACTCACCATTTCCCTTTTCTCTGTTTGAATGCCTCTCCATCATCAGGACTACTTTTCACATTTGTTTCTGTGGATCAAAGGTTTGGGATATTCCAGGGTTTGCCAACTTTCCCTGAGCTCCATCTGGGATTCTGGTGGTCAGAAATGGGGTTTCTGACTATTTCTCCTTGTCTTCTTGCTATTAAAAAGAATTTCCCCAATTACCTTACTATAAGCCATATACGATTCTAAGTACTTTTGCATGTGTTCGCTCATTCAGTTCTCAAAACAACTCCATACAATTGATAGTATTATTATCATCCTTTGAGGTTGTCTCTGGGATTGAACTACAGAATCTAACTGAGGCTGCTCTGTGACCCAAGTCTGGGCTTAACCAGCATGCTGCTGAATTTCAGGTTGGCTGCAAGTGGGATGGGATAATACAGAAGAGGGGTGTGATGGGCAGAGAGGAGGGGTAAGTGACGTCTGGTGAGAAAACGGGAAGGGAGAGCACTTGATGTTGCCCATTTTTAAAATTCAGCATCCTCTTAACTATCTACCACAAAACCCACAATGTTCAGATGAGTAAACAACCTATTGATTTTCAGCCAAAAATTATTTTCAGCCAAAGATTATTTTTTCACTGTTCTTTGGAGTGTTACAGTAATTACTAATTTTGAATATACCAAGCCAGTCCCGAATTCCTACCTAAACACAATCTGGCCTGCCTCTATCCATTATTGCCAATGTAACCAGTCAGGACCCGAGGAGAAGCTAAAGGCTGGTTGCAAATGCCTGAAAATCCTTTGGCTAGTACACAAAGATGAGTCGTGACCACCTAATGATTTGAATCCCTTCTTGGGTTCCAGTAGAGATTATCAGACCCATTTTAATTTAGTTTTTATGACTAGAGTATGTTTCTTTTTGTGCTACTGTAACAAACAGTATAACTGACCATAGTACATTTAGGGCACTGAAATATCCTACTAGGAAGGTTTTCAGGAGCATTATGTTATATGCAAAGGAACATCTACTCAGTGTTGCTGGCTTTACTATAAAAAGACAAACCTTGTATGTTTTGGGATTAATGTTCAGATATAAACTGTAGCATGTAAGTTTCCTAGACTGCTGTGACAAAGTACCATGAACTGAGTGGCTTGCAGCAACAGAAATGGATTCTCTCACAGTTCTGGAGGCTAGAACTCTGAAATCAAGGCGCCAGCAGGGCCGTGCTCTCTCTCAAGGCCTCAGGGAAGAGTCCGGTCCCTGCTTATTAGCTCCTGGTGTTGCTAGCAGTCCTTGGTGTTCCTCGACTGGTAGATGTATCACTTCAGTCCCTGCCTCCATTGTCACATGACCTGCCTGTGGTTCTCTGTGTGTCTCTTCTCTTATAAGGACGCCAGTCATATTGGCTTAGGGCTCACCCTGATTTGATGGCATCTGCACAGATCTTATTTCCAAATACAGTCACATTCACAGGTGCCGGGGCTGAGCCTTCAACATGTCTTTTTGTGGGACACAATTCAACACGTAACAGCACACCATGTTTTGGTCTTTGAATGTGTTCCTGAAATTCATAGAAATTCCTCATTTCTTTAATTTTGATTGGTTTGTGTGTGTTTTTTCTCTTTTACAGAGAAAATGGGCTGGACTTTCTATTGGGCAAGATATAGAAGGTAGGTATATTTTTAGTTACCTGAGATAGGTTTTCTCATACTTACAGAAATTTTCTGTTACTGGTTGTTGGGCTATTAAACATTCATCATATTCATATTACTGATGAGATATCTGAGAATGGAAAGTAAATAGTTATGGTACCTATATCCTTACCTCTTCATCTGCCTGCTAGTCTGCCGGGAAATTGCAGTCTAATGGGAGAAACAATATCTGCACATTCATAGCTCACAGAATATGTACAAGGTAATTTCTTTGTACAAATTCTATGTACCATTAAGAGCTCTGTGTAAAAGTGCTAAGATACGTAGAACAGGAGTGAATGCATTGATTAGAGACTGGAAAATTAGCCAGAGAAAATTTTCTAGGCACTGGAGTTTTTATAAATTTTGGCTATTAACCCCCTATCAGATGTATCACTGGCAAATATCTTCTCCCGTTTAATAGGATGTCTTTTCGTTTGTTGTGCAAAAACTTTTTAGTTTGATGTAGTCCTATTTGTGTATTGTTTCTTTTGTTTCCTTTGCTTGAGGAGATAAATCAGTAAAAATTTACTAAGGATGATGTCCGAGAGTTTACTGCCTATGTGTTATTCTAGGAGTTTTATGGTTTTGGGTCTTACATTTAAATCTTTAATCCGTTTTGAGTTTATTCTTGTATATGGAGTAAGAAGGTGGTCCAGTTTCATTTTTTTTGCATGTATCTGTCCAGTTTTCCCAGCACCATTTATTGAATAGGCTGTCTTTAACCCAATGCATATTTTTGCTTCCTTTGTCATCGATTAAATGACCATATAGGCATGGGTTTATTTCTGGGCTCTCTGTTCTGTTCCATTGATCTATGTGTCTCTTTTTATGCCAAATACCATGCTGTTTTGATTACTGTGACCTTGTGTTAGTTTGATGTCAGGTAGCGTGATACCTCTAGCTTTGTTCTTCTTTCTCAAAATTACTGTGGCTATTCGGGGTCTTTTATGGTTCCATATAAATTTTAGGATTATTTGTTCTAGTTCTGTGAAAAACGTCATTGACATTTTGATAAGGATTGCATTGAATCTATAGATTGCTTTGGGCAGTATAGACATTTTAACTGTTAATGCTTCCTATCCATGAGTGCGGTATATGCTTCCATTTATTTGTATCTTCTTTCATTTCTCTCCTCAATGTCTTCTAATTTTCTGAGTACAGGTCTTTTACTTCCTTGGTTAAATTTATTCCTAGGTGTTTTTTTTGTTTTTATTTTTTGATGCACTTGTAAATTAGGCACTGGAGTTTTGAGCATGATTATGAAGTAGAGGGGAAACATTACATGGTAGAGACAAGGAAGAAAGGCTTTTAAGGTGAGAAACAATATAAATAAAAGGCATTGAGATGGGAGCAAGCAAATTACAGGAAGTATGTTTGCCTGAATGGATTGTATCGGTGGGAGTAGAGTATGTAGTTAGGGGAGGGCCTAGCAGTACATACTGCAAATTTTGGATTTAACACAAAGACAGTTGAGAGCTACTGAGAATTTCTGAATGAGCCTATCAAAATTAAACCTTTAGAAAAGGATTATAATGTCCATGTGGAATATAGTGAGGAGTGGGGAGAATGCAGGAATCAAAGGGAATGAATTCCTTGGAGATTATTTGACTTGCCTAGAATTAAGTTGAATAGGATTTTGTGAAATTACGGCTATGGAAAAAATGTTTTAAACGTTTAGGTTATGTTGAAGAGGAATAATTGCTATTATTTGGTGATTACATTTTACTGTATACTAAGATATGTTTCCTCTGTGTTTAGAAAGATGAGTCAGATTTAGGTTAAGGAGAAGAAAGTGTGGCAATACGATACACTTTTTAAAGTGAAACGTCATCAGTAAAGTCATCAGTAGTTCACCGGGGAAGGGCACAGAAAGCAATTTATGACTTCAGGGGGAAATAGGACTAAGCCACTTGTGGATTATAAGCAAAAACTGGATTGTCTCTTTGGCAGTGTGGCAAAGTTGGGAAAATGGAGTATGAATCTTGTCGGATAATTTCATGTCACCTTCATAGGTACAGTAGGGGAAGGAAAGAAAATGCAAGTGCTTTCCAAACTTGCCTGAAAGAAACACCTGGGGAGTTTGTTTTTTAAAAAGAGATTCCCAGGCTTCTCCCCTGGGGAGTCTGAGTCATGAATCTGTGTTTTTAACAATCACCCTTAAGTGGTTCTTACCAGCCATATTTTGGGAAACACTGATAAAAGCAATTCCATTAACTATAACCTTCTCATCTGAAACATAGTGAAAAGCTGAGACAGTGCAGGAGTTCAGCCCCAAAGGGAAATAGGTCAGTGCATGAAGCCAGGGTCCCTATTTGCAGACATTAGCAAAAATAAAAACGAACACTTGTTAATCTAATGAGAAAATGTATTTGTATATAGCTTAGGTTTCTAATTTTGTCTTAAACTTGTTTTTCTAAATACAGGGTTAATTAAGAGTGTGTTTAAATTTAACTTTCAATATAGATAAATTCTGTTGTGAAAAGGTATAAACATTCAAGGTTATAAATCTTGATGAATTGAGAAATGTGTTTTGTGGCTTAAATCATGTTTAAAGCATGCTCCTGCTACCAGAAATGCTTTATCTTGATTGTAAAGTCAGTTCTTTAAACAGTGAATCAAACAGACTTAATGGGCACAATTGTAAAACCAAGTGGTCAGGTGGGACTCAGGTACAGGAAGCTTGGCAGGAAGGGTGTGAGGGCCTGAGTCATGTGGATGATGCGGCCATCAGGCAGAAAGCTGGGTCCATGTCAGTAGAGATGTAGGCGGAGGTTGGATAGGAGACGTGGTGTGAGGAGTGCTGATGCAGAGATTCTGGAACAGGGCTTCTGCCTGTAAGGTGAGGATTTTTTTAGTCAAGTCAGTGATTTTACTCTGAGGAATCTTCCAAAAGAATCATTTCGTCTTCTCTTCATCGGGAAATGCCATATTTTAAGTATCGCAGACTGATGTTCAATTAACACAGGTGTTTGACCATTGTAGTAAACCTGTCATTGTGATGTCTACGTTTATTCAAAGCATTGGCTGTAAATTATATTTTTGTGTATAAAAATATTTGTATTAATCTTTGACATTAAATTGATATTAGCCAGAAAATAAAACATTTTCAACCTTCTCACCCTTCTTTGCTCCTCCTGTATGAAATCTTCAGGGCACCTGTCTCTTTGGGGGGGGGGGGGGCTGATGGCGGCGCTGTCCATGGTGCTGCCTGTGACTCTGTCCGTGGTACTTACCGCTCATAGTATTTGAAATTGTGGCAGCTTGTTCTTTTCTATTTAAGAACATTGACCCTAAATTAAAATGTACTTGAAAACTATAGTCAATAATGATATTTTAATATACTTATTCATATTTCTTGGTACAAAGATGGTACACCCGTACCTGTATGTGCATTATGACATGGAATTGTTTTGGAGTCTTTCGTGCACAAAATGGGATCATGCCATACAAATCTTTCTGCAATATACTTTTTTCACTCAATATTATGTTTTAATGGGCCATCCACCTTTATTAAATATACATCAAGTTTTTAAAATTGCTATACGGTATTCCATATTATGAGTATGCCTTATTGTATTCGTCATTCTCCTACTGATCAGCATTTTTTTCATTGTTTGACTATTACAAATAATATTGCAATGAACCCCCCTATAGATCTCTTTTTAGGCAAATGTTCAAGAGTCTTTCTGGGACAGACACCTGGAAATAGAATTTTTGAATCAACGTGTTCATATTTACATTAATATTTCATCCTATACATATCTTCACTCCGTGGGAAAACAGTTAAGCTCTCTTGCTTATGAAAGTTACTCAGCATATAACCTGTACTTTCTGGGAAATGTTAAGAAAGAGCAAGACGTCCAAAAGTGGAGGCAGGAGAGTATTCTGAAACTTTCAGCTGCGATTTGAACTTATTTTGTGATCTTCTGTACATTTTCTAACCCTCATTTTGGCTTTCTGTGTTATTTTGCTTTTGAAAATGTTTATCTTCAAAATATGTGTGTCTCTCTTTATGACAGCAAAGCAAAATATATTATTAATATTTTAATACAATTACACAAGCAATTTCATTCAAAGAATTTATGGAATATCCTTGTATATAACTCAAGTGGCTGGACTATAAGAAATAAATTTAGAACAGAATTTAAGAGTGTGAAGAATTTAGTATAAAGACATATCTAATCCACCCTTCTTGTTTTATAGATGTGACAAATCAAGGCACAGAGCACTAAATTTTCCTCTAGTTACAAACAGAATTTATTAAAGCATACAGATTCTAAAGTATCTTTATCTTGCCACCTTTGTTATTAGCAAGGAGACTGGGTTTTGTGTTTTTTTTGCTGTTGTTTCATGTAAATAGTTCATGAATACATTAAGTATCTAACACACACCCAGAGGTGCTGTTAATAACAAAGATGAGTTACAAACATGTAGAACTTACAGTATTTTCCTGGATATAGTAGGTGCACAGTAAATATTTTTATAGTATTAAAAAGGAAATGTCAAACTCTAAGTTGCTTGGGAGCAAACCCTCTCTAGTAAACACTATTTCTCAAACCCTTTTTTTTTTTTAATTTTATGTTTTTGGGTCCTGCGTCCTACTTTGTTAGGGCAAAAGAGTCCACACAGCTCTCACCTTAGCTCTTTCTTGTGTCAAAGAAAGATCTGTTTGGAAACAGTGTGCTATGCCAACTCCTTATAAATGTAAATGTCCTCTGTTGGATGAGGAGGAGGAAGATGCAGAGGTCATTTTGGGGAGCAGGGGGCTGTGATTTCCCCCTGAGGGGCGTTAAACGTAGAAGGAGCATATTGTTCAATATGTTCTAATTAACTCAAATGGGGGAAAAAATCTCTGGTGATTATTACTATGTTTTAAAATCTGTGCCTGTGTGTCCCTTCAGTGAAGGCTATATATAGTCTCCTTTTGGTCAAGTTCTTTTATGATTCACTTATGTGAAACTTTTAGTTACTTGAAACATAGCAAGTATTTGGTGTCCCTGTGATTTTAAAAAAAACGCTTCTTTCCCACCCTTAGTGTCCTTATATACATTTGACAAGGCCAAACAGTGTATTGGCACAACGACCATCGAGATTGATTTCCTGCAGAAAAAAAGCATCGATTCCAACCCTTATGATACTGACAAGATGGCAGCGGAATTTATTCAGCAGTTCAACAACCAGGCATTCTCAGTGGGACAACAGGTAGTTTGAAATTGTCTTTCATTCCTTTCACTTTCTAGGCATTCTAATTCCTGTCGTTGTTCAAAATCAATTCTGTTAGGTTGGTCTGAAAGTAATTGAGGTTTTTGCAATTATTTTTAACCTTTTAAACCACAATTACTTTTGCACCAACCTAATACTTTTTAAATGAGAATTGCTTTGAATATGAGCAGGTATATCCAAGATGAGTGATAAAAGGTGAGGGAGATGTAGCCACTGACCGTCTAGTAGTCTGTTTGGAAAAATTCTAAAGTAGCTTTTAGATTACAATGTCATATAATTATAGCAGCTTTTCCCTCTGTAAATTTGGGAATACTGCAGACATATGTCTCAAATTTCTTACTTCTTATTGTGGAGTATTTGTTTAGTCTTTGGCTGTCTTTCTCTATTACTGATATATTTCTGTAGAAAAGTAGTTCTTAACTTTTTTTGGTTATGAACTTCTTTGAGAATCTTAAAAAAGTTATGTATATATATTTTCAGGTTTTTCATAGAACCTCTGAAGCCCAGATTTTCTCTTCTTTAAAATGATATTGCTGATGTTGCCCTTTTCTTTTGTACTTCACTTAATATATTGTTAACCTCCTAGGGAGAAATTCTGTTCTTTTAAAATGGTACTCTAAAAAGGTGTGAGTTTATAAATTGCTATTTGTTTGTGCACATTAATAATCATTGCTTTTTTGCCCTTATATTACATTTGTCTCCTTCTTTATGACTTTTAATGATTGCTAACTCCTTCTGTCTACCCTAGCTTTATATAGCAGTGATCTTCAAAGTGTGGTCCTACTTCCGTGAGGGTCCCTGAGGCCCTTCAGGGGGGCTGTGAAGTCAAACTATTTTCATATTAATATCGAGACACTATCTTTTCCTCTTATTCTCTCACTGGACTGTGTGCTGGTGCCGCATATCAACTGCTAAAGCAGACCTGTGGGTCCAGCTGTCTGCCAGTAAGCCAGACATTAAAATGTGACAGTGCCACTCTGCCAACTTACGTTTTTTATTTTTGAAAACAGAGTTTTTAAAAATAAATTAAAACTTATTTTTGTTGACACATGATGGATTTATTCATTTTAAAATAAATATTATGTTTGTTGTTCTAATTTCTAATATGGTAAATATCAGTAGATATAATTTATATAAACAAAGGCTTTGGGGGAATCCTGAAAAATTTTTAGGCTTTAGGGATCCTGAGACCAAACTATTGGAGAATCCTTGCTTGTAGCATTCTGATCTCTAATGACTTCCCTAGACTGTCCTTGCAGCCTCTCACCTAAGGAGTGAGAGAAGTGGTAGAGGAAAGAGTTGTTGGACTGAAAGGAGTGTTATTTCTTTTCATTCTTTTGTTTGAAATGGAATAGATCTAGAACAAGACTCCAAAGGATTTGATAATCCACACATAATTCAAACTTTTGCAAGTAGAAACTGAGTCACTGTGAGACAGGAAATGGATACAGTGCATTTATTATTATTTTTCAGATTCCTAGAATTGGAGTGAACCTCAGAGAGTTTCTTGTCTAACCTCCTCATTTTGCAAATGAAGAATTTTAGGTCCAGAGAAGATAAATGACGTGCCCCTGGCTACATATCCAGGGGTGTAGATGAGATAAGGGCCCACTAGTTAATTGACCAATGAATTAAACAGATATTTATTGAACACCAGTATGTCCCAGCCACTATTTTAGGCATTGCAGATCAGCAGTGAATAAAATACACGTAATCCCTACTCTTCATAGACCTTTCTTTCTAATTTGGGAAGACAGAAAATAGAAATGCCACGTACTGTTAAATATTTGATGTCAGCAAAACCAGATGATGCAGTAGGGAGCCAGCGTTTGGATGAAACAGCCCGAGAAGGCTCCCCCAGAAAGCGTTTAGCTGACAATCTCTTGGCTACCTGTCCATTGCTTTTTGGGCTGTACTACATTCCTCCAGATTCCTGCACGTTTTGACAGATAGTTATGCTCAAACCACCTCATTAAACTTCATTGTTTTTACCTTCTCCTTCAGCTTTAGTAGTTTAATAGAATATGTTTAGAAGAATGTTTAATAGAAAATGCTTTGGTGTTTGCAGACATCTAAAATCCCATGAAAGAGAATCCTCCATAATACAAAGAAGAAATCAGTCTTACCCCAAAGCACTGTTCTTAGTATGTATTCCCCTTTGGAGTGGTCAGTAGTAGCAGGATTGGCAGTCAGCTTTACCCATTACACCCCAGCATGGGGAAGAGGGCATGGCTTGTGGAAGGCACTCAGTAAATACTTGGCTAATGGGTGTTTAGACTCTGTCTCTGCACTGGTGTGGCAGGCATTTTGTGTTTGTTGTAACGAAGTATGGATATCCGAGTTGCAGACCCAGGCTTGAATCCTGGCACGATGGTTTACTGTGACTCTGGGTCCCATTGCTTAGCCCCTTTCTGCATCTCAGCTTCTTCATTTGTAAAACTGAGGAATAATTTCCGTGTCCAAGAGAATTTGTGAATATGAATTATTTAACCTCCTGTGGTGTTAGTTTGGTATGTAGCAGATACTCAATAAATATTAGTTCCCTTTTCCTTTTATTGGCGAGATGGGTGGTTTGCTGTGGAGCATATTTGAGAGGGATATACAGGACAAAGCTGGTTTCCTGCATTTGGAAAACATTGGTGACGATGTGAGAGTCTAGCCATTGTATCATAAAGTGATTTTCTTCTCCTTACCTCTTTTTATATAGCTTGTGTTTAACTTCAATGAAAAGCTTTTTGGCTTGCTGGTAAAGGATATTGAAGCTATGGATCCTAGCATCCTGAAGGGAGAGGCTGCAACGGGTAAAAGACAGAAGGTATGTTTTATTTCTAATAATCTTCATTAGATAACCTTTATGATGTGAATTGTGCAGATTAATAGAAATTTCCTACCCATTCTCTTGCTCAGTGATTCCTTCATATTATGTACTCTTTCTTTTAAGATAGTAGAGAGAGAAAATTGCTTTTATAGCCATCATTGTTGTTAAAATATAACATAACACTTATTTGCAGACCTAATAGTAATTTGAAATTTGTATATGTACCTGTAATCCTGGTTGAATGCAGATGATATTAATTGTAAATAAATAGTAACAATAAGACAGGCATTAGGAAAAGATACATGCGTTGAAATAAAGAAAAGAGGAATAATAGGAAGGTAGTTATGACAAAAGTAAATGTAACTTAGATGATAGGTTGGCAGATTTGCTTTGCTCAGAGACCTCATTTCCCCTTTGTTTTTGGCTTTGCTTTGAGCAGTTCAGAGTGTGCCATTAGACTAACTACGAATTATTGTCTTTCTGTACAGATTGAAGTAGGACTAGTTGTTGGAAACAGTCAAGTTGCATTTGAAAAAGCAGAAAATTCATCACTCAATCTTATTGGTAAGATTCAGTTTTTAGAGGATTCTGAATGAAGGGGGTCTACTGCTGTTGTTATAAGTGACTCAACTACAGTGATTTTCAAGTGGGGACGGAGAATAGAGGTACCTCCCTTGAGAAAGCTTTTCACAGAACCACCAAGTGTTTCCTGTCTATCAGATGTGCTGATGTGGAAGAAAGTTTAAAACCTTCACTAGATCAGCATTGTCCAATAGAGACATAATGCGAGCCACATATGTAGTTTTTAATTTCCTAGTAACCACATATAAATAAGGGAACAGATCCAGATAAAATTAATTTTTAAATTTTGTATTGAAGTAAGTTCCAACTTATAGAAGATTTGCAAAAATCGTTCAGAGAGCTCCTGTGTACTCTTCCCCAGCTTCCTCTGATGTTACGTCTTAAATAACCATAGTACAGTTACCAAAATGCGATTAACATTGTTATGTTGTTACTAACTAAACTACAGATTTTGTTTGAATTTCACCAGTTTTTTCAGTAGGTCCTTTTTCTGTTTCAGGATATAATTCAGGGTTCCACACTAAAGCTAGTTGTTTAGTCTCCATAGTCGTCTCTAATCTCTGACATTCCTCAAACTCTCATGGTTTCTCATGACCTTGAGAACTGGTCAGTTTGTAGCATGTCCCTCACCCAGTCTGTGTTAAATGCCATACTAGCACCACTTCTCTTAGTTATTGAGTTGAATGATGAATGTATTGGCGTAGAATTAACCCCTGGTCGTTCACAAAAGGTGAAGGAATTCACAAGACTCAGAAAAGTAGTAAAGCAAAGAAAGTTTTATTGAAGGTTGGGCAGAAAGAATGCCCATGGCAGTGTCTAAAGAGGACAGCTGCTGCAGGTAGTAAGGAGAGAAGCACTGGCGGGAGAGGGGGAGAGGAAGTTGCCGGGTGGGGGGAGTCTTAGAGTGGACAGCTGCAGCGGGTTGCTGCTGAGCTGGAGTTCTGTATTTTCCTATGCAGGGGGCTAGTCATCTTACAGTCGTTTACTATTGCCACTGGCTTCTTCTGAAAACAGTTGTCGCAGTTGGCTTCCTCCGAAAATTGTCCTGTGTTTGTCAGCCTGCACATGTAATGCTAGCCAGGAGATTAATCTTTAAACCTATTCTTGTTAGCGCTCAGACTCAACTCTTTCTGACTTCATCAGTTAATCTTCAGGCTTATTCCTGTTAGCTTCCAAACTCGTTCTCATTGACTCTTTTTCTGACTCATCAATAAATGTGCAGGTAACGAAAGTCTTTCCAACAGATTCTTAGTTCAGTGCTGCTCTTTTACGTTAGCCCTACTTTTATTATATTAAAATAATGCAGATTGGTCTTTAAAAATCTTAACTCACTAAAATAATGATACCATGAACTGTATAGTAACTCTTATTTTTGATTGATTTAACTAAGTTGATTGTCTACTCCAATAGAAAATAGAGGATTTCCATTGGTTACATACCATCACATTCAAGGTATTTAATTTTCTTTGAATGTGTGGCCTTTTTTCTTGATCCATAGATTATCATTCCCCCTTACTGTTTTTTCTTAATTATAAAATGTTTTATAGAATATACTCAAAAACAGCTCATACAACTCTAAAATTTTAAAATTTGATTCTATTTTCATACTATTTTGTAATTTGTTCTTAACATATTTCAAGTATCTCAATAAATACACATTTACAACATAATTTTTAATGACTGTTATTTTGTGGATGCAGGATATATCAAAATCTCCTATTATTGATCCATTTCTGCAGTGATATTTTTGTATTAGTGTTTTTGAAACTTTGAAAAAGGGAGTTGTGTGACTCATACAATGTGGGTATTTGTAAGTAATTCATGCAAAGGTGTGATTGATAGGTTCCTCCCATTTGGAAAATAAAAGTGTGTAGTGATTTAGCATACAGTAAATTTGGCCACAAGAGGGCAGTAGAGTATAAGAAAAATATTTTACATAGCTTTATAAAGGACCTGATTAAGTCCATAAAACTCTCACCATAAAATTACCGTCTAGGATAAACTTTTTCTAATGTGACCTTTTCTTCCCTAATTAAAAAAAATACAATAGGACTTTCTTTTTTTTTTTTTTTCCTTCCTTTTTCCACCTCCCACCACCACCACCACTCTGGTTCAAGCCGAGTTGTGTAGGACACAGCTCCCTGGCCCATGCTGGTATTATGAGCCTTGCGTGCCCCCCAGCTGAGGCAATCCATCGGCTGCTCACAGCAGCTCACAGCAGCCCACGCTGGTCACCAGCTGCTCCTGGCAACACACAGCAGCCCTTGGCAGCCCACACCGACCTCCGCCTGCTCATGGCAGCCCAGGTCCAGGGAGAGCTGTCGTTCACAATCTTAGCTGTAGAGGGCGCAGCTCACTGGCCCATGTGGGAATCAAACCTGCCACCTCGGGGTTAGGAGCACAGTGCTCCAACCACCTGAGCCACTGGGCCGGCCCTCTTTGTTTGTTCCTGGTAGAATGTAGTAAAGTACTTTTTATTCTTTGTATTTGAGATAATGTGATTCTCTTAAGTTACTTTAGGTGGCAGTATGACATTTAAGTAAAATAATTTTTGTCATGAAAGAATTTGAAAATACAAATTTTGAAATCATTGAAGACTTTAGGATGATTTTAGACTTCTCTGTGCAAGTGAAGAAAAAGCAAATAAAACATCAAATTTATTTAGTGTGTCTTCTCAGGCCCAGGGGTTATATACCCAGTTATAAACTTAATCTAGATAAATACATATATATTGAAATACATTTGTTTTAGGGCCCTCGAGGGACTGCCGGGTTTCAGTTGCATTTCTGGCAGCTAGTGTTGTCTTCATCAGTGATGCACATGGTGTTTCTTCTCATCAACCAAATTAGTTAACTTGGTTAGGATGAAAGGTTAATAAGACCAAGCTCCATGGATTGATTCCAAAGGGACGACAGCATGAGTTTCACTAGTCATTTTGAAAGTGTTTTACCGACCCTAAATGGGACAAGACAAAGTAGTTAACATAGCAAAACTCATCCTTCTGATTAGAGCATCAGCTACGAGCATGCTGTTCATCTTCGCCTACGGGGAGCTTCTCTTTATTCGTGGAGGGTGCCCAGGGTCCTCTGTCTTTTCACACTTACTGATGAAGGTCTGGTTTCACGTGCGTGTATCTTTGTTTGACACAGGCAAAGCTAAAACCAAGGAAAATCGCCAGTCTATCATCAATCCTGACTGGAACTTTGAAAAAATGGGAATAGGAGGTCTGGACAAGGAATTTTCAGATATTTTTCGACGAGCATTTGCTTCCCGAGTATTTCCTCCAGAGATTGTGGAGCAGATGGGTAAGTTTAAAAAGAAAAATTTGATAAAATCTTGTATTCTTTTTTTTTTTTTAATGAGTGGGATAAAGTCTCTTTTCAGTAATGTTTTGAAATTATTCTTCAGACCTGCCAAAGTAGTTTTCTCTTTTAACTTCTTTAAAAAAAAAGTTTTCTAAAAAAATAAAAATAAAAAAAATCTTTGAAGTGTTAGAACTTTCAAAATTACATTTTAATTTTATGGGGAAATCATAGAAATATTTATGGGTTTGCTCCATTTTATATGTTTATTCAGATTTTTTTTTTCCTATAGGACATTTAGAAATTTCATGTTATTTAGTTATTTATGAATATTTTTATATAGGGAATATTTAGAAATTTCATCTGACTCTAAAGATCCACTATGGGTAAGATTTACCCTGCTGAGTAATCATTAACTATTAGACTACGGGCATTGTTCTAATAGCCACTGCTGCTTTTTAGCGTGCCGTTGGTTTACCCAGTTGGTAAATCTTCATACCTAGTAAATGGAGACTGGGCGCATTTTTAAATTAGATAAGTTTGATCCAATAAGACAAATGCAGGGTATACATAGGAGTTTCCATATTGCATACAAAGAAATGCACTATTCATTTATCACTTTCCTTCTTGAAGATTTATTTAATCTATCTGTGTGAAGTGGCGTTATTTGCCTTAGTGGAAATGCTGTCATGACTGCTTTCATATCCATATCATAGAGTGGATTGGAATGTGAGTAACAGAATATCTGAGAAGGAATTTACAACAAAACAGCTTCTGGCAGACTATTAGTATAAAAACAGTATCCAAAAAAATCCGAAGGAATATGAATATATTACTCCCCTCACCCTCATCATTCTTTATCTTTAAATTGCTACTGGAAGATAAAAGTATATTCATAATGGTGGGGGTAAGAACTGCTTTCTAGGCACTAAGTGCTTGGTTCTATTAGCCTCCTATTGTCGGTAGCTTTTCTGCCTGGTCGCTCACTCTGATAAATTACAGGCAGAGCACACACCTGTTCACTGGGTAAAGGTCGAGTTTGGAATTGGATTAAGAGAAAATGACAGAGACCCTCATCACCTGAGTTTTGTACACCTTGAAATGGCAATAACATACTTTTTTATCTGAAAGATACAAAGGCCAAGTCCATAAAAAACAATTTTAATTTGGAAAATAGTAAAAAATGTGCTAGTTCACTATCTTGGTAATGTGTATTTTGAAGCACAGTAAATTCATAAAGCTTTATGATCAAGACATGAAAATATTGTTTAAGTATATTTCAGGTATACTCAGAGATAAAAGGATAATTCCAAATGTTGTAAGTTATTCTAGTAGAATATTTTTTTCTGGTTTTCAAGAGTGAGCCCTGGTGGAGAAAGGGTCTAATGATTCTGTTTCTTTGAACATTATACTATCCAGCCAACAAGTACAGAAATAACTGCTTCTGTAAAGCTGTATCTTTACATTATAGCTATTTTCTCACAGTTTGGAAGCTACCCTGTTTCCCCAAAAATGAGACATAGCCGGACAATCAGCTCTAATGCGTCTTTTGGAGCAAAAATTAATATAAGACCAGGTCTTATATAATATAATTATGTAATATAAGACCGGCTATTATATTATATTATATTATATTATATTAAAGACCTGATATTATGTTATGTCATGTCATATCATATCATATCATATCATGTCATATCATGTAAGACCCCGTCTTATAGTAAAATAAGACCAGGTCTTGTATTAATTTTTGCTCGAAAATATGCATTAGAGCTGATTGTCCAGCTAGGTCTTATTTTCAGGGAAACACGGTATTGAAGAATCAGTTATTCCGATACTAGCTTTGTGTTTGTATATTATCTAAACCCTGCTCGTTAGATTGAGTAAATAATGCATAAAGGAGTAAAACTCACGTTGGTCGATTTGTGATTATTGCCAACTGTTGAAAAGTTTGAAATTAAACCACAACAGATTTGGAATTTCTAGTGAATTAAATCTGTGTTTCTGTGATCTACATTGAAATTAGTTGAATTATAATAATATGCTTTTGTTGTCATTAGCATGCTTTTTGACTAAGGACAATGGACTTGAATTTTGTTTGTACTACTTTCAAGAACCTTTTTTAAGATTTATTTTTCTAATATTTTACACTAATTTAATTAGAGAAAAAAGTTCTGTCCTTTTTTAAAAAGTAACATATTTTTCTCTGTTTATGGCTTTTTGTCATCAAGAAGCATGTGTTATCAATTTTTATTTAAAAAGGAATAAATATAAAGCTACCTTGGCTTTTGAGCTGAACTGTAAGACGTTTTGTTTATTCTAAGTGACGATTTTCAGTGTCCTAAAGCTACCTTTTTATGGTAAAATGGCTGAGAAAGAATTATCTTGCTATGCATGTGTCATTCCCTATTTTTCAATAGAGGCTTCTTTTTTCCTTTGAATTTTAAGGGAATTAGGTAGTAGAGTAGTTATTGCACTCCAAGTACAGTGTGGTTATAAAGTTCTCATTAGGCTTTGGTAAAAGTGTATAAAAGTGCAAATTGCTGCATTTGGATAGAATATAAAACAACACTGCACAAGTCTTTTTATGTTCTTTTACCCTGCCAGGTGGAAACAAAATTGCCTGATTATTTTCTTCTTTGTTAACTAAATAGATAATAAACCTGTGTGGTTTGGGGATCCAGTTGGCCATTAGGTATGATTGTTTAAATCAATTCAAATGAAAAAAAAAGTGATTAGAAAAGAATAATTAAGGGTCTCTTTTGTTTTGTTTTAAGCAGAGAACTTTTTGGCTTGAGACCAAATCATTATCTTTACCATGAAGTCTAGAGTTATGTCTACTTTGTAAACAGGAATCTTAACTGAATGGATCTTTTTGCCTATACATCAAAGTTTCAAGTTCACACAGTGATAAATTTAGAATTCTCTTTTGTCGTGTTTATGAGACTGATAATTATGCTTTTAGGTAATATAGTCCTTTCTTTTTGCTTGTAAAACTTCATGTTGCTTTTCAAAATTGAAAATGCAGATTATATACATACAAAATGTTGCTGATGAGATATAGGAAGACTAAAGGACTAACCAGAGGCACAGAATTATGTAATAAAATTAAGGATCGGACGAGGTAATATACATGAAATAAGTGTCCTACCTGTTAGTTTCCAATCTATTAGTTTCTCTCTTGAAGTACTTTCAACTATGTAGTACATACCTTCTTGTTACAATATTTTCATAGAATTAAAATCATGGAAAGACTTCAAGAGGAAAAGAAATCGCGTATAGCCCTGCAAGAAGAAGAAGAAAGGCCGGGGAATATCTGCTTAAGACTTTTGTTTTTGCTGTTGTTGTTTGAATCAGTATAACTACTGTCTCCCTGTGTGTAGCGGTTGGACTCACCCAAACCCACATCTGGCAGCATTTCCTTTTAAGTATATTAAAGCATTAGCAAAGAAAACTAGACCTATACCTTGCACTTAGTGGATACCAAGTAGCTATTTCGTTACAGTGTCATCCAACCCCCATAATGATAGACGTTTAGTTAGGAATGACCTTAAATCCTTACTTTGGGGGGTTATACTCAGTGAAGCACCTTTTGAGTCCCAGATAGAAATTTGGGCACCAAAAACCGGTATCTGAAAGTACAGGTGAGTAAATTTAAAAGCTGATTGCTGTCCTTGAGCATACTCTGGTGTCAACTGAATATTTTCTTCAGTTTAGACATACTTATTCCTTTGCATGCAGTTTTGTGGAGTGTGCTCAGGATAAACAATTGATGGATGACCTCACTTCTCATTGTAGCTCTTTTGTTGGCAAAGACAGAGTTTTCAGCATCCCTGGCAATTACCTCTAAACTGTAAATGTCAGAGCAAAAAAAACCACACGCACAAATCCTTTTCAAAGAACAGTGGAATAATTGTTAAAGAATTAGCATCCCTTTATGTAATTTTAGGACGAGGCTCACATCTATTCAAGGAAAGGGGCTTTGGCAGAAGTTATCCGTTTTAGAGCTCAGAAGGAAAAGGGCGTACAAACTTCACTCCCCAAGCCGGACACTCCTTCAGTGAATCTATATCTTGCCGCTATCCAAGTGGGAAGGAAAGCCACTTGTTATGGTCTTGTGCCCCCATTCTTTGAAACTGACAGTGTATTCTTTTTGGTCCCCTTTACTCTGTGCCTGCCTCTCTAAGCCCATTTTCAATCTGTACTTTTAAAGTTTCTTTTGAAATTCTAGAGGAAAGCAACTCTTTTCTGCTATCATAAGTGGGACTCCGGTTACTCTATGAAGTAGAGCTGTGAAGAGATAAGGAGCCTTTCAGTCACATACAGACATCTTTCAGATGCTAAGAACAGTGCAAATAAAATACAGTGGAAGAAAGGGCGCTAAGGTTTTGTACATGCCATGTTGGGGAGAGAGGGCGTCCTTGCTAAGATTAACATAAACACTGACACTCGCAGAATGCATTTTCACACCCCCACTCATGAGGAGAGATTGCAATTTAAATGGGGGTTAAGACATCTAGCCGAACTCCAGGGCTCTGTAAAAGGAACCCTAAGGCTAAAGAGCTTATCTGAAATTTTAAAAAAAGAAGAAGAAAATGAAGCTTTCTGACATTCATCTTCTCCCCTTGTATTAGTCATAACTTGCTTTTCAGCTATATTTTAGGTTTTGAATGCCAACCTGACATCTGTTCAAGTCTGCCTGTAATTTATTAGGAAAGGAAAAGAAAGCAATTGCTCACTAGTTAGAGATGCAAAACTTCCCCCTTCTGGTTTTCCACAAAGTACTTATAGATGATACTGAGACATGAGGAATATGATAATTTAATAATTTACTAATTCTGACTTCAGGTTGGGAAATTTAGAAAGTGTCTTTTTAATTAGAAGATGACACTGGCTTTTGACCATGTGATTTCCAAAATCTCTAGAGCAGAAATTAGAGATCAAGCACACACCATAAAAAAGTACTATTGGTGCCTTCCTCTACATTGAAATTTTTAACCTCAAATTAATTTTCCCATTGGTTTTAATATTTTAATCAAATTTACTTACATTTGAATAGAAATAATGTGACTGTGCTTATAACTCAGAGTCAAACTACATGCAAGTTCAGTTGGCAGTTTTTATTTATAAACAGACTTTTAGAAAGAAATCTTTTAGGGGTACAGAGCGACCTGTGAGTCACCAGTGCATTAGATTTGCAGGCAGCTGCAGTTGAGTTACACATCAGTAATTGGGTCACTATAAAACTGAAGTCTAAGTTTGAACCTACATGTCTACAGTCAGGAAATGATTACATAAATTATGCTACATCCTTCCATCCTCATTATGGAATACAGCGGAGCAAATCGTAAAGGATATAGCTCTAAATGTACAGACACATTTGTTCTAATAAAAAATATATATAAAACTGAAAGTAAATGCATTACAAAAGTCTCTACAGGCACACATTAAATTGAAAAAATAAATTGTTCACTTCTGTGAAAGGGAAGTTAGGATGGGAAACACAGGGAGATTTTTGTTCTTTTAGTCTGCATACGTCTACGTCTGAATGTGTTACTCTGATATTAGAGTTCTACTGTGTAATTAAAAAAAAGAAGAAAACAGACAAAAAGATAATACCACGTGCTATCTATCTCTCCCATGGGGTAGCCCCACAGTTAGTGCAGCAAGGGAGCAGGGGAGAGGTGTGCTCCACTGCCTTCATGAAGTTTCCTTGGAGGAGAAGAGTGCAGGGGTGAAGGCCCGCATTCCCGGGCCATCTATGGCAGCCCCTTTCAGAGGGTAGGCAGAAGTGTCTGTCCTTTTCTACTGGAAAGATAAAAACAACATTTTGGTATGTGACAAACTGTTTGCATTACCTTCTGCGTTATAGTAATGAGTATAGGTGGTTTATATTCTTTCCAAATTGTGAGAACATTCGCATCCAGGCCTTGAAGCAGCTGTGAAAGCATTAGAGCGGGAAGGGTGAGAAAGGTGACTTGAGGGAGAGCAGAATTTCTGACACGAGAGGAGCTGTGCTTGGATTGGTTTTCAGTCTTCAGAACCTTCCTGCTGAGGAGTCTAACTCTTGTGACTCCTAAAGTGAAACGGTTCATGTTTTTTCCTGCCCATCCATATTTCGGTTGGGATGATGGTGGTGGTAGCTAATACTTTTATAGTGCCAGGCACTATTCTAAGTGCTTTCCGTACATTAACTTATTTAATCCTCACAACAACCTTATGAGGTAGATACGTGCTGTCCCCATTTTATGGAGAAGGAAAGTGAGTCTGAGAAAGGTTAAGTAACAAAACATATAGCTAGTAAGTGGTAGAGTTAGATGTGAACCCAGGCAGTCTGGGCTCAGAGTTCCTACTCTGAACCCTCATATTGTTCTCTCATGAAAGCCCATCATATAAATCCATTAAAATGGTCCTGTCAGCCCCACTTCTTGGGGACCTCTGAGGCGGTCTTTGAGGAGCTAGAGCCAAGGGTTTTCCAACTGTGACACCATGGACATTTGGGGCCAGATAATTATTGGACACAGGGTGCTGTGCATTGTAGGATGTTTAGCAGTATCACTGGCCCCTACACACTAGATGCCAGTAGTATTCCCAACCCCACCCTTTGTGGGGAAAACCAAAAATATCTCCAGACATTGCCAGATGTCCCCTGGGGGCAAAATCAGCCTTGGTTGAGAACCATTGATCTAGTACAACCCCCTGGCTCCTTCTCTTTACGGATGTAGAAGCTAAGGTCACTAAGCAGTCACGGGCAGAACTGGGACTAGGACTCGGTGCCCTGGCTCAGGAACCATAGAGGAGAAAAAGGAAATGACTTAGGAAGTTTGTACGACTCGTAAGTGGCAGAGCTGGGGTCGGAAATGAGGATGTCCGGTTCCCGAGTCTGTATTCTGAACGGCCTTCCAAATACTGAAAGATGCAGCTGAGAATCACGTGGTCAGTAAAGCCTTGAACTTGATGTCAGAGAATATCCTGTGATGAGTAAACAAGTTCCCCTTTACCTTTCTTCCCTAATTAATTCTCAGACATTTGCAAAGCTTTTCATAAATAAAGGTTCTGAGAACTTATAATAGGTTTGGGGAACAAAAGGAAGAGAGGAATTGTTAAAACTCTGAAGGTGTGTGGGTCCGGTCTCACCTCTCCCATATCCTGTGTGCGCTTATAAATGACTGCCTGCGCATTCAGAGCTATCCAGTACTTTAGTAATTTGCTAGAATTCTACATGTTGAGTATATATAGTTATAAACCATAGAAATCAGATCTTTGTATTTAGAAATCAGACAAGACAACTGTTTAAACTTTCCCCTGCTAAATGGTTCAGCCACCTCCTCCTCCTCCTCCTTCCTCTTCATCATCATCCTCTTCCTCCTCTTCCTCTCCCCCTCTTTTTCTTCCTGTTCCCCTTCTGCAGATTAGAGGCATTTTCCAAAATCTCAGATATTTTTGTCAAGGCAGTGAGTATGTTGCCTGAAAGCATAAAGATCTCTTTATCTGTTCAGATTTTAAAATTTGAGTAGAGAAACTGTCTCAATTGAGATTTCTTAATTTTCTTGTTTCAGGCAGATTTTCTGGAACTTGAATGTGGCAAAAATCAGTGGACTTACTTTGGCGTGGAGTAAGAAGTTTAGGTGCTCGATCTATGAGAGTGAGTGAACTCTCTCAGACTCTATGGTTTTATGAATAAGCTGCTTTCCCAGTAACCTGATGGATTCAAATTGTCACAAGCTCAGGAGACGTGAAGAGTTGGTAGTAGAACTGTAGGTCTAAGAAGGCTAGTCCACTTTCTTCATGTGTTTTTGGGCACGTATTGTAGCATAATCCAGGAAGGAGGTGGTCACTATGGGTGTGTCAGCAGCTCTGTTTTAAGTGATTTGTCAACATAGAGATGGAACATAAGTGTTAAAATTAAATAATCGTATAGAAGTTAAACAACATAATTTTAAGTGACATCAAAAGCCAGTACATAATAAAATGCCCAATGAGTGGTATAGATGATAAGTCCTATAGGATTTTAAGAGACTCACCAAAGACTTTGTAGAGGAGGCGGAGCGTGGGTGAGGCCTTAGATGGTGAATGATTTTGCACAGGGGGGCAGAGGGATGGTTGTCCATATCCTGGGCAGAGTGACAGACAAGACCAAGTACAGAATTCACTGCTTAGACCAGTCTGGCAAAGCTGTTGTTGGGAAGAAGCAGGAAATTAGATTTCAGAGTGAGGTTGGGGTTGGGTTGTAGAAAGCCATGATGCAGGAGATGATTTTTTTTTTTTTTGAAAGGATTGTTTCTGTTTAACCTTTCCGGCCCAGGGTCTTCTCCTATGCTTCCCCTGAGCCTTGTATGTACTTCGAATCTAGCTCTGTTCTTAATGCAGTATAATTATTCCTTTGCATTACCTTCAGAAGGCAGGTTCCCAGCCTCAGCATTTTTGACATTTTAGGCTGGATAATTCTTTGTTGGGGGTGTGAGAGAGCTGTCCTGTGCATTGTAGGATGATTAGCAGCGTCTCTGGTCTCTGTCCACTCTGTGCCAGTAGTTCCCACCCCCTACACACAGACACACACATACACACACACACCAATAAAAAAAATTGTCTCCCCTGGATGGCAAAATCACCCTGCATTGAGAACCACTGTTCTACGGCCTTTGAAGGTACAACTGTGATGTGTTTTTATCCATGTCTTACTAACATCAGGGCTGTTTGGATGTGGTTTGTAGACCATTGCTGGACCGTGAACCATTGTTACCAATGGTAAGATAAATATTGAGGTTGAAAGTAAAAATGTAGAAACCTTTTTTTTTTTTTTTTAGCAATTTACCATTACCACAATTTTATTAATTGTATTTTACAAAAACATTGAACTGCAATGGATTAAAAACTTAGAAAAAAAATCAAACAAACTGGACTTTGGCATAGATAGCTTGAGAAGCTCTGCCCTACATAAATATTTGCTAAATGAATGAAATTTTTGAACAAATGATTATAATAGGAAGTCATTGAGAATTTTAAGCAGTAGAATAAAGCAATTAAAGTTAGTATTTTAGGATAATTAATATGATGATACTGTGTGAAAAGGATTGCTGTAGAGAGGAGGTAAAAGACTGAACAGTCTGGGAGATGAGTAGACTCTTAATCGTCCAGTTGTGTGGTACTTAAAACCTGGATTAAGGTGGTGCAACGGGAATGGAAAGGGAAGAAAAGCTATGAAAAAGATTATAAAGACAAAATTAGCAGAATTTGGTGATTTAGTTTTTGTGGATGACAGAATTAGATGTCTCAGTGAGAAAATGTTAGAAATAAGAAAACCAGAAGACCTCGTTTGGGGTGAGTAGAGAATATCATTGCACATATTTTCATTGCCATGGACAGAAACTGGAACCTGCATTGAAGTTAGAGAGTAAGAATTACTGCTATTTTTATTTACTGAAGGGTAGCTTCAATCAAGCCACACGTGTTTAATAAGTCCACAGTTGACCACTCTTTCTTGAAGTAGCCTCTTTACTTGGTCTCTCTCTAAGCGTTTCAGGTTTTCCTTTTACCTCTCGCTGGCCTCTTTCAGTCTCTTTTGTGTCCTTGAACATGTTGGAGTTCCTCAGGAGTTTCTCTAAGACCTACTCTTTTCCTCACTCTGTAATTATTTTCCCCCAAAGTGATCACATCTCTCTGTAGCTTCAATTAGTATCTTCAGGCCATTCACTCTCAAACATGCATATTCTATCTCAGTCTTAGTTTAGAGCTCTGGATTTTTACCAGCATCACCTGTTGGCTATCTCATGATCACAAAGTGAGCTCAAAATTAAACTCATTCAGCTGCCCCCTCCATGCCCCTCCTTCTGTGTTTTCTCTCAGGCAGTGCTCTAGCCGAAAACCTAGACGCCTTCCTTAACTCCTTTCTTCCCCTTGCCTCCCATTCCAGTCAGTCACAGAATGGACTGTCAGGGCTGCCATCTCCTCAGCATCTCAGGTCTGCCCAGTCTGTCCGTCTCCCCCACCAGCTCCTTCCTTCAGGACTCCTTCCTTCATTCTCTCTCGCCTGAATTGCTCCCTTCTCTAATCCATTCTCCACACTGGAACTGGAGTGATTTTTATAAAAAGGCAAGTCTGATCCTGTTGCTCCGCTGGTTAAAACTCTTCGGTAGCTCTCCTTCACTCCTGCCGTGGCTTACAAGCCCTCTGTGGTCTGGCCCCTGCCAAGCTCTCCTCTCCCGCCTGCCTGCCTGTGCCCCTCCCCCTGCTCTGGGTTCCAGCCAGCCTGTGCTATTTTCAGGTCCTCTAATTTGCCATGCTACTGTCTCTCACCTGCCTCCACAGCCAAGGTTATTTGTTCACCATCTTTTTATCCAACTCTTCCCTTTAGGCCCTAGCTTTGATCTGACTTTTCCTGAGTGTTTTTGGCTTTAGTGCTCCTCCTATGTGTTCCAATAATTCCATATATTCTTTTGTGCATTATTACATTATAATATAATTGCTTATTACATGTCTATATTCCAGCCCCTTTCTTCATGTCTGTACCCCCAGAGCATAATATGAATTCCGTAAGGAAGCAATCTTGTTCATTTTTGTCATTAGTGTATTTTCTGCTCCTGGCATGGTGGCTAACTCATAATATGAGTTTTCAGGAAAGGCATAAATGCCAAGAACTTGATGTATCTCAATTGGAGGACACTTAGTTAGACCTTAGTCCTGCCCTCAAAATGCTTCCCGTGTATTTGGGAACAACACTATATTGGCACATCTCAGAGCAGTGTTGTGTAAAGCATGAGGCCCATTGTGAACCAAATGAGCAAAGCCGGCAGTATGGGGACACAGCAGATGCACTGGCGAGGTGAAGCCTTGAGCCATGTCCTTTAAAAGTCAGAGCAGATGTGATGTTTATAATTTTTTACTAAATCTATTGGTAGATCCTTCTAGATTCCTTGTTAATCTAGGAAAGACCTCTACTGTTGGTCCCAAATGGAGCTAAGACTCCAGAAATAAGAAAGGAAAAAATATTTTGCTTAGGTTCTTGTCACCTACCATCTGCTTCAACGGGAATTGCATTCTTACATTAGGGTGCTGTGAAAAGTGCCCAGATTTAAAGGCACCAGGTCAGTAGTGGGTGTGTGCGCGCGCGCACATATGCATTTTCTATTTTATAGATTATAAGCGTAATGCATCCTCATAAAACAACACAGATATGCAGAGTAAAAAGTGATATTTCCCTTCATTTTACCCACACCAATTTTACTCCTTCTCTTAAAGGTAGTCACTGAAAAGAAATTGGTGTGAATTGTTTCAGACCTCTTCCTAAGCATTTATACACCTACGTTTTTTTGACGATGGGAATTCGTGTAGATTTATTTTTCTGTTTAAATAGGAACACACTAGTCACTGTTCTGTGACTTTTTTATTTACTTAATAGTGTATCTTGGGCTTGTTTCCATGTAAGAACACATTAATGCCATTTTGTTTTTCAAAAAGATAAATACCAATAGCAGCAGTCTATCCAAATAATCCTGTCAGAGTAAATGAGCATCTTTCCCTCAGCAGTAGGGCGGCCCTTGGGCACGCCAAAGCAAAACTGGCTTTGAGTTGGCCATTACCACTGACCACTGACTGTACGGCCCTGGTCCTCTTCATGCTTCAGGGCCCCACACTCTGTGAGCCTCGGTATCCTCACCTGCAAAGTTACTTACTCTGCAGGGTAGCATTCATGTGTATACATTTTCTCACACTACCTGGCTCACTATGAAATACTCTGTAGATGGTGCATGGTTGGATATTGCCAACGGTACTTTTATAACTGTGAAAGGCAAAAGTCTTTAATCCCTTCCCTTTAATCAAACGTTTAGATGTATTTTATTATTTTAAACTTTTGTTGCTGTTGAAAATAGTTAACACGCCTTAGATTATCCTCTTATGCTGTTTTGTAATTACCCATTTTGAACAGTGTTTGTTGATAAGGTAGTCAAGGGGACACTTAGAAATATTTTTTCTTTTGTTTGTGAACTCATACTTTGGCTGATTTATATTTACTTTTTATCACGTTCCATCAAAGAGGAGCTGATAAATGCTCTACCACTTCTATAACTCTTGTCAGTTTCTTACGTGTAATATACTGACTTGGAAAAACAACAACCATCTTGATAGACACAACAGAGAATAGGATGTTAGAGGAAGGGAAGTGGAAGAAAGAATTAGTAATACTGTTAGCAAAACGCTGCCCAGAACTTAACACAGTATTATTTAGGAGCGTACTTCTACCATGATTCAGAAAAGACTTTTCTCAGAGAAGAGTTCTATATGATTTGTTATTTGGAACAATGTACCTTTGATAATATGTCCATAATTAAAAAAAAAAAAAACGCAAGAAACTTGGATTTTGCTTTTTAATAATTAACATGGTATTTTTTGAGGTTTTTCAAAGAAGTTAAACAGCAGTAAATCCCTTCTGTACCATTTTATAATAGTGTGAAATTTGTGATGGAACATTATGGTAGATAATATACCCAATACTCAAAGAATTACATGTGATTGTGAGTTCTTCAGTAACACCTCTGGCTTTAACCCACTACCTTGTCTCTGGGCAAGTAATAGTTTGAGTTGTATTATTTCAGAGTCACTGAAAAGTGATATATAAAGATACACACATCTGCAGCTTGAACTTCTGTACTGCTTATACATGCATTTACCACAATGATATCATTTTTTTAGAAGTGCTTTGATTTTTAAAAATCTATCTAGAATCCTGTCATGAGGGAGAAAACTTAGCAAGACTTAAGAGCCTTTTGATAATGAATGGTTACTGTAGGATAAACCTATAATTAGTATGCTGCTAATCCACACATCAGATAGATTCAGTCAAATCTCAAATATACGCACATAGGAGAATTATCCAAATTGCAGATTATTAGTGCATTCCTGGGACATTTCCATGGTGACCCACAATGACTTTTCTGCCTGACACGTTCCTTGTGTTCCTGGACTTCTCATTCCACAAAACTTCTCTTTATTGGTTCTTCTTGCCTTTCTGTCTGCTACCTGATTACTTTGGCTTCCTCTGTAACTCTTCATCTAGGCAACCAATTGTGGCTTTGATGAGCGTAGGAAAAGAGAGATAGGAAAGACTCACTTGACTGAGTTACACATTCTCTGTAGTCTGATTTTTCTTTATTTGACTATAGAAGGCTGACCCTATGTGATACTAAATGACATAGAACTCAGTTGTTCAAAATTCAGATTTTTCTTAGTAGTAGCAATGGCTCCAGGTGGGATACTGTGTCAACATAAGGAGAGATGCTAGTTTATTGCCACAGTCCAAAGATTTAATCCTTTTCTCCATTTTACCTAAAAGTGAATGGATTGAACTTGCAATTCAGTAATTCTGGTTTTAGCAACTCATATAAGAATTCAAAGGAAAATATAGTTTAGAAGGATAGATAGGAACAGAAGACATTGTTTATGTTTATTACTTTAATTATCCAGTCCTTTCTCAAACATTATTTTTGCCCCTTTTGCTAGTGGATCCTTTGCTTTCTGCTCTCAATTGCTGTTGTCAAGGTATGGAATTTTCTCGAAAGGATTGACACCCATTTTGCATTATCTAATACTCCTCTCTGTGAGCTAATCAAAAGTAGACAGTTTATCTGTAGATATTGTAGACTTAAATGCATTAAAGTAGTTATATATTTGAATCAGAATTAGACTGTTAGAGTAGGAGACCTTAGAAATGATCTCATTGAAAATTTTCCCAATTTAAACTTATTTAACAAACATACTTACATAGAGATATACCTGTTAATGTTCCAAGGAACACCAGTTTGAGAAACACTGATCTTATCCATGTCATTCTTTTTTTTTTTTAATTTATTGGGGTGACAATTGTTAGTAAAATTACATAGATTTCAGGTGGTATATATACACAATGGAATACTATTCAGCAGTAAGAAAAGATGATATAGGAACATTTGTGACAACATGGATGGATCTTGAGAGTATGATGCTAAGCGAAATAAGTCAGACAGAAAAAGCAGAGAACAATATGATTTCATTCTTATTTTATAGATGAGGACATTGGGACCCCAGCAATGTAAACAACGTATTTAAGCTATAAAATCACAGTAGTGTCTAGAATTCAGATTTCCTTACTCCCAGTTTAGTGCCCTTTAGGCTTCTTAATTCAGCCACTTAAAATGATTTATTACCAGGGTTTTTTATTCCAGATTTCACAATTTGGACCCGAAGCCATACTTCCCATTCTGCAGAATAAGCTTCACTATTTTCTGGAGGCTGCATCCTTTTATTCAACCATTTAGTGGTGATTTTTAGGTCTTTACTGTATGTAATATATGGCTGGATCTCCAGATGTTTTCACCATCTCCCATTAGAATGCTTACTGAAATGAATTCTTAAAATGTTCAAAACTTTGTTACACTGACGTCTGAACTGAGTTGCCAAGAAGGGGGTGTTTGGGACTTCAGATCTATAGCCAGTTGGTCAAAAGCACAGGTAATAAACAGCCTGATGTCTGAAATTGGGGTGGGGTGGGGTATTTTGTCTTACAGGACTGTGCCCTTTACTGTGGCATCTGATGCTATCTCCTGGTAGATAACGTCAGAATTTAGTTGCATTATCAGACACCCAGCGGGTGTTCCAAGAATTGCCTGTTGGAGCAATTGGAGAATTCTCAATTCTTAGCAATTGCTTGTTGGAGAATTGCTGATTGGAACACTAATTTAGTGGTGTAAAGTCTGTGTCTAGATTAATTTTTTTTTGCATGTGGCTGTCCAGTTGTTCCAGTAACCATTTGTTGAAAAGACTGTCCATTGTATTGTCTTTGCTCGTTTGTCAAAGATCAGTTGGCTATATTTATGTGTGCATTATTGAATACGCCTAATTTTATTTCTGGATCTTCCATTTTTTGTTTTTCCTAGCTTTGGTAAATTACATTTGAACCATAGCAATTGCCTCCTTATTATCTTCCGAGCCTTCAGTTTTCTTCCTTCCCATCCTGGAATATTTATTTTAAAGCTCATTCTATTTGCAAAACTACAGGATTCGATCAGAGAATATCAAAGGAATTGTAGACTCAGAGTATTGGAAGGGATCATAAAAGTCATTTAGTTCACACACTTGTCTTTTGTTTGAATTTTCTCTCCATTTCTGCCGAATAACTTCTGCCAAGTTGCTCAGGCTAAGTTTGAATTCGTCCCGTGACAGGAAACTCATTCTCTCTGAATGCTGCATTCCATTCTTTGGACAACTTTAAGTTGACTCTTCCTTATGTTAAGGTGAGATGTATATCCTTGTAGCTTCTACATGCTCTAGTTCTCCCTCTAAGACTATCCAGAACGAGGGCCGTCCTACTTCCCTGTGAAATTCCTTAGGAATGTGAAGAACACTATTTTGTCCAGAATCAATTCCCCCTTGTTTCATCTTTTTTCTAAGCTGGATCTCCCAGCTTGGTTGGTTCCTCCAGCTAGCTAATCCTTTTATAACTTGATTTTTAGCCCTTTACTATTCTGTTCACATTTCTCTGAACTTTAACATTTGTTTGTATTCACTGTAAGTTGTGAAACCTGGGAATCAGTGGAGTACTGCAAGTGTGGTCCCTGTTATACAATAGACCCGAGCTATCCGTCCTTTATTCAAAACATTAGTCTTCTTTTAATGCAGCCTAAAATTGCATTCACATTTTTGACATCCACGGATTCTGTCTTGACTCATATTGAATTTATTGTTGAGTAAAACAAACCATCTTGAGTGAAAGAGTCATCTTTCACAAAGTCCTGTCTCCCCCAGTTGTACTCAAGTACAGACATCTTACATTTATTTTCGATAACTTTTATCTTGTTAGAATAGCTCTTTGTTGTTCTACAGCTACAACTTATCAAGGAATAAAAAATGTATTTTTTTCAGCTTGTGATTTAACTAAGACTATAAAACATATATACTAAATAAAATAAAAGCCTAAGAACTCTTAGAAGGCAATTTAATACAGTGTCACTTGTAAGTATTAATGATATTTTTCAAAGTGCCCTCTGGCTGGCGTTAGAATCGTGGTCGTGGAGGGAGGACAGTGTTAAATATTCAGCTTCCTCAGCTCCACTCTCTACTTAATGAATTCGAATTTCTAGGAGTGATACTTGGAAATCAACGGAGTGATGCTCCGTTGTTAAATTGGTGCCCAGTTAAAGTTTGACTTCTGTTTGCTATTGTTGAGTATTCAGCAATAGAACCCAAAGATGTGATCAGAGCTAGGTGGTATTAACAGAGTGAATTAGAGGTGATCAGAATTAATTCGGTGGCATTCATTAAGGAGAGGGTTTCTGAGGAACAGAAGCACATGAACTGGTAGAGTAGAACTTCCAGGTGTGGGAAAAGAATGAATAAGTTGTCTGCTAGAGAAGACAAGATACTGGTTGGTCTGAAGCAGGGGCCTTAGAGAACAGCAAGTAAAACGAGTTTAAAGCTAAGGAACAGAGGAAAAAAGAAGAAAGGAAAAGCTATAAAATTCTGAAACCAATAAGGATGCCTGCTGCCAGATGCCAGCAAGGCCGGACCTGCTGTAGTAGAAGCCTGATCTTTGTCATCAAGAATTCACGGAATACCAGGCCACACCCTGGGAGGGAGGGTAAAAGGGTGGGGGTGTCAGCACAGATTAGTGTGGAGAGTTGCTACTCTTACGCATCTCTCGTTCTAGGCTATCTAAGGAGACGATCTGTATTCGATCTCCGTTGACTAACTTGGGGAGAGACCAGTCAGGTGGTAGGCAGTGCGCGGCTGCTGGATGCTCAGGGCAGAGGCCGCTTTCACTTTATCGTAGCGGAATTCAAGGTGCTCTTGGTATTTTCAAGTTGGTGGGGCAACAGCAAGTCTCTACTAGCCAAAGTGATACCCAGAGAATGGATTCTCAAAGACCTAACTGCTCAAGTGGGGTCAGCATTTGTGTTTTCAGTCTTAAATACTTCCTTTTCTTAAAGAGTTGATAAGTGCACAGCTAGGGAAATGTAGATAATATCCTGTTTTAGGTGGTAATTGGCAATCTTTGAAACAAACAAAAGGCCCTCCTGTATTATGAGTTGGTGGAAGCTACGCTCCAGGTCCTTACTGCATGACTGGAAAATTCAGAACTGTTTATTAAATAATCAGATCTTACCACTGAAACGATAAGTTGAATAGAACTAAAAAAAAATAAAATGCTCATGATTCTAGGAAAAGTTGGAATTATGCAAACTTTAAAGCAAAAGATCAGATATTAATATTAATTGGTGATTGTACGTTCTGCAAGTGCATGCATTACTTAAAAATAAGCATTCAAATCTGGTTTGCACAACTGCAGGGAGAAGCTTGTAAGACTTGTGAATATGTCCTGACTTGCCACTAGTCTGCTGATAGCCTCAGTCTTTGGCAAACATGGTGAATCTGTCTGCATTTGAACTGGAAGCTATTTGGGATTCCCCTCTAAACATCAGTTATTGCTCAAAACCCACCTTCTCTCTCCTTTCATAGATCATGTTGCCCACAAAGTGAATTAAACACTCCTTAACCTGATGCTAATTTGACAGAGATTACTTCTGATTTATTATCATTCTGCTCACCTTTGTGTAATTAGTTTGTGCTATAATTTTTTCCCCCACTTTTGGAACCTAAAAGTTGACTGACAATTTTTCCTCAGTGCAGCTTGCCTCTGATATTATCTCAGGGAAACAAAGAAAATTTTACTGCTTTTTAAAATAGAAGACTTTAGCAAATACAAACTTGTCACTTTTTTGGATAATGTTTGAAAGATGGTAAGTAGTAAAGATTAATGTTCATTTTATTACAGAATAAGGCTATGTATTTTTCACTGAGCTATTTTAAGAAAAGAGATTACAGTTAGTATATTAGATTGCTTATACATATTTTCATGTATCAGTTTCGTCAGCAGGGCTGGATAAGCCTTATTATATTGGATAAGGTCTTACTCTACTTAGACTTGTAGGTCAGAAATTTGAAGCTATTTGTAGCACACACCTTAAAAGCCTCTTAAAGTTCTTCCCACCAAAATATGTATGATTATAATCACTGGATAGCAATACCTGGGGCTCAAAACAGTATTCCATATTTTACACATTGTTGGGAGAAATGCTAATTCAACTGAGAGTGGTAGCTACGTAGAAGTAAGGTGGAAGGCATAGCATATTAATCTATCTCAAACTAAGAGGCAAAGGATGGGCTATGGTAATCTCTCATTGCAAACACCCTTTTGGATGACATACCCGGAAATAGCCCCAGTTCATTCCAGTGGAACCAAGTCATCCCAAGTGAGTGCCGGCAGAGCAGGGTGTGTGCTCCTTCAGAAAGGGGCATGGCAGCTTTCTAATATTTGGCAGTTAGGGTCTATGAGAATGGTTGCAATCGGGAAGATCAGGAGAACTTTGGAAAAGAAATCTGTTAACGACAGAACAGGCAGGGGAAAAAATTATAGAAGGGTGTGTCCATGTGGAACTGATAATCATGGTAGCTTGGTTTTTATGGATTAGCTACATATTGACCCTAAATGAGCTTGGAAAGCTTGAGAAATAGATAGGAATTGACTGCCTGAAGCAGAAGAGAAGCAGGCAGGATTGACTCCCTGGAGGAAGAGAGGCTAAAGCTACGGAGAATCCTGACTTACCAAACACTAGTGAAATCTTTGTGAAAATGATGTGGTCCACCTCATTCACTGCTCATTTAATTTGAAGCTTGAGGTTTATCAATGGAATGGATACTGTAATTTGCAATGTTTAAGTGACAATAGTATTAGATAAATTTTTTTTTAAGAAGGGGAAATTTTTTAAATTGTTTCTTTTTTTTTACTGTTCAGTTTGTTTGTTTCTTTGTTTTTTAAAGATTTTATTGGGGAAGAGGAACAGGACTTTATTGGGGAACAGTGTGTACTTCCAGGACTTTTCTTCAAGTCAAATAGTTGTCCTTTCAATCTTAGTTGTGGAGGGTGCCGTTCAGCTTCAAGTTGTTGTCCTTTCAGTCTTAGTTGTGGAGGGCGCAGCTCAGCTCCAGGTCCAGTTGCCGTTTTCTAGTTGCAGAGGGCGCAGCCCACCATCCCTTGCGGGAGTCGAACCGGGAACCTTGTGGTTGAGAGGACGCGCTCCAACCAACTGAGCCATCCGGGAGCTCAGCGGCAGCTCAGCTCAAGGTGCTGTGTTCAATCCTAGTTGCAGGGGGTGCAGCCCACCATCCCTTGCGGGACTTGAGGAATTGAGCCAGCAATCTTGTGGTTGAGAGCCCACTGGCCCATGTGGGAATCAGACCGGCAGCCTTCAGAGTTAAGAGCATGGAGCTCTAACCGCCTGAGCCACTGGGCCGGCCCTAGATAAAGTTTTAAAGGGCCAGATGGTCACAATAGTTACTCTCAGAAAATATTTTCTAAGCGAAATCATCATTTAATAGTGCTCTAATTCTCACATGCCATTTGGTAATCTGGCTCCATTTCATCACTCATCTACAGCAAGATGATTAAAAAATAAGCTAATATTACTTCGTAGCCAATATTTATGAGCTCTTACAAGATGCTAGGAACTATGCTAACTGCTTTATGTGCATCATTCTTAATCCTCATAATAACCTTCAAGGGTAGTTGCTGTTATCATTTCTAGTTAGTAAGTAGAAGAACCAGGATTTGAATCCAGGCAAGCTGACGCTAGAGCCCCCACTGTTAGCAACGCACATAAAACTGAGTTTATTTAATACAAAAGAATGTCCTTTATTCTGAGATTATGTCCATTCTAACTTTTAACACTAAAATATATTTTATATGAAATGGTGGTGATAGAAGATATAAGGTTTGGGTTTGTTTAAGAAATCTTTATCTTGCAAAATAAAAACTAAGCAACTCAATGACAGCACTTCTCCCTAGGGTTGTTTTGTTTTTTGGGTTTTTTTTAAATTCTTTTGCTGGTTTGTGATATCCAAGTCTGAGAACCACTGGTCAGAAAAGTGGAACTATTATAATTTTGAATGTTTTTTAGAGGTTTTTCACTTGATTTATTTCCTAATGCATTTAATTCTGTCAATCCTCACCTGTCTGGCACCTGACCACAAATCATACTTTCATCCTTTGGACAGATATCTACTGTGAAACAATTAAAATGCAGCATTGTGGTTCATATTGTAGGGAATCATTAAAAATACTTTATACGAGGGGTCTAGAATGAGCTACAGACAAGTCTTATACTACATTCTTTACTCAATGTAGTCCTGTACCAAGGTTCCAGTATTTCATGCACTTCAATCCTTAGTAAACATGGCATTGTCATTTGCTATGTTTATTTCTTTGACATTTTGTATCATTCGTACCTTTAGTAATAGCTATTACTTGATGATATATTAGTAAACATTAAAACTTTTCATTATCAGTAACATTTGGAGAACAAGAGTAGCACTGCTAGAGAAGAACGAACAGGGAAGCCAAATAAAGACACTGTCTGGCCTACTTGCTTCTCCTACCTATAATCTTCTCTGTGTGTTTTATTTATCTGTATGCTGTTGGTGACTTTCGTATCCTTGTTGGTAATTTGTTCAACATTCTAGTTTTATAGTTGTTTGATGTCCTCATTTCCATGAAACTTTCCTTCGCTCCTTGCTTCTCAGCCACCCGGGTACTCTTGGGTCAGACTCACAACTGTGGCGTTACCACCAGTCACCACTTCTGGGATGTCATTTTAAGCATCCTGCTCTCTAGCCACCTACTGTTTGTCCCTTGCTTCTAGCATGCCCATCATTCCAACTTCAGCAAGTTGGATCCCACGGGACCCTGCAGTTAATTTACTCTGTCACTTTCCAGCCTTTTTGTCCTCTCTTCCCTCTACCCATGTTCTCCCACATTTATCTTCCTTACATACACCCTAATGGCCGTGCTCCTCACTTTCTACGTGTGTCAAAGCCCCCCAGTGTGTCTCAGCTACCTGCCCACTCTGTATCAACACCCAGACCATTAAATATGGCTTTAGAAAAGCACAAAACCATGACGTCCGATCTCACTTTAAATTTAACAACCAACTCTCAAGTGGTCCCTCAGTATGTCTTGGAATCAGTAATTCCTGGTATTCCTTGTGTGTTCTCCTGGTCTAGTCAATTACTCTCCTGCTCCCTGAGATTACTAGTTCTTCATTGTCCTGAAACCTACAACACTGCCTCTTCTCTTCTTTCATCTTCACTAGTAGCTGATATCCTGGAATCTTTATTTCACTGAGAAAATAGAAGGAATCATTTTCACACTACCAAATGTAATATTTGTTGAATGAGTGAAATATGATATCCAAGAACTTCATTTACAACTATGTGCAAATATAATTAGCAACTTAAATTCCAAAACCACGTGTATAAATCTATTTTTTGACCATTTTGGAATATGCTCTTCACTAACACCTTCCTTTATGTTACTATAACCAAGAGTTGTGTTTGCCTCATTCAAATAAAATTAGGGAATTTTAAGAAGGTGATTAACAGGAACAGTTAGTAAAACAAGCAGTTAAATAACTGAATATAGTAAAATGCACTGGAACTATATTTTATTTGATTATATTATTAGCCCATAATAATTCTTACTTATATAATTTACAAAGGAAGGAGAAAAGATGCAAATGACTTAGAAATGAAAATTAAAGCGTCAAACTTTGTGGAAAGTAGAAGAAAAATGTTAACAAATATTAGACCTCATATTTTGGATGAGAAAATTAGGTAATAGAATTGAGCTATAAATATGTTGATTTCAAATTAAATTAACTTAACATTGTTATTTACCTTATGTTGCTAAACTTTAAGATTGTTTGGGGGGGGGAAGGAGATGGTTAAAACCAAAAAAGCCAATATTGTATTGCCAGCTTTGATGAAATTTATAATTAGAGAATTGAGTAAGAATCTACACCTTACCTAACACTGTAAGTTGCTCATATAATTACAACAAAGAGGAGAGTCCCTCAATGGCCTGAATTTTATATGCTGAGTTCACTTACCTAACGGTATCTGTCTGCTCAGGCACATTTCCCCACACGTTTTCCCAATTACCCTGTTCTTTGTAAACCTTTACCAAGTTTCCCAATATTGTCTCATCCCTCATTTTATAGATGACCTAAGCCCCTACTGCACATAGTAAACAGAACCCCACAGGCAAAACCTCAGCTTACTTTCTCTTCTCCCCTTTGTTAACTGGTCTCATAATAAGATTCCATCCCATCGCCCGGAATCCCTCCTCTGAGTTACCAGAGTTCCTGCAAGTGTGATCTCTGGCTGTTCCTGCTTATACTACTTAGCTCCTTTCTCACCTCATTCTGAAATTATCTGACCCAGTCTAAGACCCTGTGACCCAGATCAGCATGAACTTCCTGCTTTATCAATGTGTTATTCTTTCTTCCAGGCCTCATCCTCTATCTCTGCGGCATGTGTCCCTGTTGTCACAAAAAGTGGCTTTTCATGTCCCCAGAGCAGGCATTCAAAAATATTGAACTAATAGTTCTGATATCTTTTCTGAGCTGTGAGCCCATATATATATATATGGTATATAGTGTGTATGTGTGGTATATAGTGTGTGTGTATATATAGTGTATGTACATACATATGTATATAATATATGTATTTGTGACAACAGTAGGATTTTTTATTAGTTTCAGGTGTATAAAAAAACTTAGTGATTAGACATTTACACCCCTCATAAAGTGATAATCCCACCAAGTCTACTACCCACCTGACACCGTACATACCTATTATAATACCATTGACTATATTCCCTATGCTGTACTTTACATTTCAGGAACATATTATTTTTGAAATTATAGTTGACATACAGTATTATCAGCCTGTATATTTAATGGACATTACTGCTTGAATCTCAAATGCCTTATAGCCAAAAACAAAGTAATGATTTCCTCTGCCCTCCTCTTGCTATCTTCTTGGTTATGTTCCGAAGTTATCCTCATATTACCCATGTGCCCAGGCTACGTACCTTAAGGTCATCCTTGACTCCTCTTTCTCTTTTTTTCCTTTGGCGTCTTATGTTCTGATGAATGTCTCCCACACCTTCCTTTCTTTTCTGCTGCTATTGCCTCTTTGCATTCCTAGTCTCTTGTCTGGATTACTTCAGTTGTACATTCAGGGGTTTTAAATTTGGATTTCATGGATGGACGTCAGAGGATCTAAGAATTCCCTCAAAATAATGTGCAAATTTTTTGTACATGTGCATTTTTCTGGGGAGTTACTTTAGACTATTCCATAGTAAAGAAAGTGAGAGAATGAGAGAATGTGACCATTTCCACAAGTCACTTTCACTGATTTCTCCTTTGTCTATGGCTGCCCTTTGCTATTTAGTTTCCTAACCCAGGTCGCTGATCTCTGAGTAGTGAGGGGGCATGTAAGACATAAGGAAAGAAAAAGTGACAGCAGTCAGTGTAGCTCAGCAGTCAGACAGCCCAGCAGCCAGAGAGCAAGGCTCCCCAGCAGCAGAGACGTGCTTTCATGTCCTGGAGAAGCTCAGGAGAAAGCTGGGACATCAGCCGGGGCATCAGTAGGGCGGTGTCCTCCTTAGCCCTCTGCACCCATTTGTTCATGTGTTTCCAAAGGACTTGAAGGGATGTTAAAGCTTAATTGGTGAAAACCCAGAGCCGGCCAGGGAGGCAGTGTCCTCAGAAAAAAGTTAAGAGCATTCTTCCAACTAGACTTTCACCCTCTGCTTCTTTGTTCACTAGTCCTTCCTCCATTTTGCCACCAGAGTTAGTTTTAAACACATATCTTATTGTGCACCTTCCCTGATGAAAAACCTCCGGTTTTAACGAAACGTATTACAAACTCCTGGGCATGGTGTCAAGGCTTTCCGTAGACGGAAACCCGTCAGCCTCATCTGCAGGCACTCCCCTCTCCTCGCTTCCAAGGCTGAGCCACAACAGGTTACTACTGGCTGTTTGGAGAGGACAGCTTCTACATCCATACCTCCGTGCCTTTGATCATCCCGTTCTGTCTCTTCAGGGAGCCATTTCCTCTCCAGGAACCTCCTACTATCCTTCGAAGCCTAGAGTGAATGTTACGTCTTCTCCTATGTCCATCCCTGATTTTCTGCCATCACCCTGACAGAATCAGTCTCTCTTGGCTGGGTTCCAAAAACATTTCATACCCATCTCTGATAATGTCATATTATATTGTAGATAACCCATTTTTGTTTCTGTCTTTCCTGCTAAACCAGGAATGCCCTGCAGGTAGGGACGGCCTTTTTCTTGTTTGTATCCCTAACACCTAGTTTCATGCCTAGTCCAAACAGGAGCTTAACACACTTCTGTTGAATGGAATTACTTATGAAGAGTTTTTATGACTCATTTAAAATTAGAGACCAATGCTTATTTAATAAGTCAGAATAGGCTATAATAATAATAGTAATAACAAAGTCCCATTTCCACTGCTTATTCAAGTAACTGCTTCCTTTGTGGAAGTAAATTTTGAAAATCTTCACATGTCAGTGTATATTTTTGATGTGCTTTCTTGAAGTCCTAAAAGAATTATAATTCTAATGCAGAGTAGAGCCTCCGTGACATTTCTGTTGATGTTATATTGAATAGATTCTGTCATTTCAGAGATCTGTATTATGTATAAGTTCCAAGGATGTACATTCTATTTCTCTCTCTCAAACTCCCTGGTAATATTTTGTGAATTATTTATTTATTGTATAAGGTCGGAGTCAATTTAATTCAAAACACATTAAATTTAACATTTTACATATATAACAATTACAGCATTAAGATTCTAGTATTTATATATTATGTAGTTTGTTTTGCTAAAATTGCAGTCCTAGTCATTGCAAATACGTTTTTTAGGTATTTAAATTTATTTAGCTATAAAAGTAAACACTGTTCCATAAATTAAGAGCTATAAATAAATTTTTAAAAACGGTTTTCTCTCTGTTATTTTCTTTGAGTGTTTTAGGAAAAGAATCCACAGTTTACTTATTCACACATTTATTGAGTACATGTTATGTGCTAGGCATTATGCTACGTGTTTGCAATTCAAGATGATGAGACAGTACCTGCCCTTGAACAGTTAGTTCACTGTCTAATGGAGTAGAAAGTATATCCACAAACAATTGTAATTTAAACCTTGGAGAAGAAGAAGGAAATTCATCCTCTGAGAACCAGTGTTGAGGTTGAGAATAGATATGTCTGTAGATAAATTTGTAGATACAGAATCAGGGAGCTGAAGGGGGTCCATACCTGATAGTCTTTAACAAAAAAATGCACAGTAGGAATCTAGGTCATTTTTAAGAATTAATGGCATGAGGTAGCACTTGAGAATAGTGAAGATTTGGATAATTGCTAAGGGGCATGGGAGATGAACTAACTGAAACAAGTAAAGGGTGGCATGCAGCATTGAGAAAGCAGTGAGAGTAGAACTGAAATTGAGTAGCATGAAATTGTGAGGATATCAGCACAGTGGTATAATTTTCTCTGGCTGTGCTCTGTGGCCAATGTGTGGGTGCAATAAAACCATATTGTATTCATTGCTCATGGGATGGGTATACTGGAAGTATAAGAAGGCCAATGAGTTGAGAGTCCTTGAAAGAAAGTCTGGCTTAATATGGAAGGAAGTATGGTTAGAAGGAAGTTGATAAACTTGGCGAAAGTTAAGAAACTGGAGATGAGGATAAGGCCTGGTACTGTGTAGATACTCAGCAAGTCTTCATTTTCTTCTTCCTGGCTCTCCTCTCCTTGTACCTGTTTCACCACCACCATGACCTACCTCTGCAGCTGGTTTATATACATGAGTAATCTCAAATGATGATGGTAACAGTTGGCAGGGAGGGGAGATTAGAAGGCAGGTTCCGGAGTCCTCATCACGTGTGTCCCAGTGACTTGGATTCTGGTAGTGCTTGGTGGCTTTAACCTCTAGGTGAAGCTCATGGCTTTTCTTCTTATCTCCTACCACTCGTGCTTGAAGGGAAAGACATTTTATTAGGCCATGGTTCTTAGGACAGGAATTTACTCTGTAATGAGAAGGGTTAAGACTAAGCCTTCAAGGGTTTCCACTGAATTTCCCTTGTCTCTACAAGCCTTTCCATAAGCATAGATCTCATTGCTTTTCAGGAATTTAAAAAGGAGGCTTTTTTTGACATAATGATAGAAGCAATGACCATACTGGCAACACAAAGAGTCTTCCTCCTCAGAATCTAAAATTTCTGGTAGAATTAGTTATATCTTGTAATGTCTTTTATGTGAGTTATTAAATGTATTGTCATAATTTTTTATTAAAGATATACTTTTTAAGGCTTTCACTCCAAATGAGGACCAACTATTTTCCATGAAAACACGTGATTTATATTCCATTGCCAGACATTTTCTTTTTCACCTGTAGTTTTGAGTGTAACACTGAAATCTAATAGTTCATTATTTCACAGAGTGCTTTTATGGTCTAGGATAAAGAAAAAACTCATTAAAAAGTCATGCGTCTTAACTGTGAAACTGCTAGAAAGGCGAGAATTCCTAGAGTGAATAAACAGAAACCATAGGTCATCTTAATCTTTAGAAATGGAGTAAATCCTCATGTAGAGCTGGCTAGAGAAATCCTGGGAAGTCTATGTCATTAGTCTTGCTGTTTTGCTAGTGTTAGTGATACTTTCAAGGCATTTAAGCAATACTTATCTAAAAAAGAATTGAACCCTGTTCTGTTGAAACTTCATCTTCATCTGGATGGTTCTGGGAAAACATGTGCCTCACTTGGCATCAGTCACCTGGAGTAGGACATTCACCTTTATCCAGTCTGTAGCATCCATCTGGAGCCTATGGATTGCTCTGTACCATCTAACTTAGGCATGTTTGCCCTTTCTTCAAGTGCTTGTATTGACAGGTAAACCTGTCATTTCTATGACTAAGATAGAGGTTCCATAACGTACTGTATCATAGATTTGTGTTAGATTAAATTCACCCAGAAAAAGATCTTCCCCCCCACCCTGCCCCGACTTTGAAGAGTAATCACAAATAAGTAATAGTTCCTAATTAGATGTTTAGTTCAAAGAGACATTTTCAGAGTTAAAAGTATTTGTTCTAAATGATAGTTCAAAGATACTTTTCCAAAGACCTTCAATTGGCAGCTTTCCCCTTTAAGTATTGGTACTGGTATAGGAATTATTTCTGGATTTTCTATTAAAAAGAACTTTAGTTGTTCATGGTTGTTCTGTTCATGGCACGTGGATATTAATATATGTTAATATGGCATCACTGTATTTTTCATAATGTGTATATGAAGAAGAAAAAAGAAAGAAAACTTTCCTTTAGCTGTTTGTCTTGAGTTTTAATTAGTTGACATAAGACTCTTTTCTTCTCTTTTTTAGGTTGCAAACATGTTAAAGGCATCCTGTTGTATGGGCCCCCAGGTTGTGGTAAGACTCTTTTGGCTCGGCAGATCGGCAAGATGTTGAATGCACGAGAGCCCAAAGTGGTCAATGGGCCGGAAATCCTTAACAAATATGTGGGAGAATCAGAGGCTAACATTCGCAAACTCTTCGCTGATGCTGAAGAGGAGCAAAGGAGGGTAATGTTAACATAATTCAGTAAAAGTTTGTTATCACTTATATGATGAATGAAACCTAGAGTTATGGTGGAAAACTTGTTACTGTGATCTATATTTTGAAAAACTTACAGGTAAAATTTATTTAGTGCCAAGTTACATCATTGAACCAGGGATAATGGGGGATTTACGTGATGTGAACAGATGCCATTATCCACATGTTCATAATACAAAGGTAGATGATTGTATAAACCAAAGGTTTTACCAAAACAGATCATGAATATATTTTTAGGTGACACTTTTAGTCCGCATTACTTCCAGAGATTTGAACTCATCCTTTGGAAAGGGAGGAAATTAAATCCATAAAGGGAATTATGTAGAGTTGTATACCATGTTTCCCTGAAAATAAGACCTAGCTGGACAATCAGCTCTAATCTTATATTATATAAGGCCCGGTCTTATAGTAAAATAAGACCAGGTCTTATATTAATTTTTGCTCCAAAAGACGCATTAGAGCTGATTGTCCAGCTAGGTCTTATTTTCAGGGAAACACGGTATATGTAAGGTCCGTGTGCAGATAGCCAGCTTACTTATCACTGAGTCAACTCAGTTGTAGAGTAACAGTATGAGTTGTTAGGTCTCAAAGGCAAGCTTGATTTGGTCTTAGAAAAAAAATTAATTAAGAATCAAACCAGAATTTACTCATTGTGATGGTTAATTATCTGTGTAAATTTGACTGGGCCTCAGGGTGCCCTGACATTTGGTTAAACATTATTGTGGGTGTGTCTGTGAGGGTATTTCTGGATGAGATTACCATGTAAATCAGTAGACTGAGTAAAGCAGTTGCCCTCCCTGATGTGGGTAGGCTCTATCCAATCACTTGGAGACCTGGATAGAACAGAAAGATCTGCAGATTTTGGGACTTGACAGCCCCCATAATTGGGTTAGCCAATGCCTTATAATTAACCTCTCTATAGCTAGCGAGTCAGATAAATAGAGATCTAGCTATAGACCTTTATATAGATATATATTTTTTCAGTTGACTAATTATATTAGTATATCTATATCAGTATATCTTTATATTTTCAGGTAACTAATACAATGGATCTGTAGATGTCTATAGATCCAATTGGCTCTGTTTCACTGGAAAACCCAGACTAATCCACTCATATTAACATGTTTGTTTCATTGACAGAAAATTTTAAAATAATGCCATGGTATTTCTGTTTCTGGCAATACAGTAGACTAAGCAACCTTCCTTCTACAAATGCCTTCATATACTGGCAAAATATAACTAAAATTTTAAATGCATAACTGAATTCTCAGGAAAGAAAAGGAAACCTCCAGAAATGAAAAGAAAACTCTGAAATTAGAGTGGCAAAGATATGAGTTGCAGCTTTCGGTTTTGGTAATGAATTTGTTTGGGTTTTAGCACCCACTGCGGGAAGAAAATGAGTCCTTGAACCCACTTAAGGTATGGACTGTGAATTGGAATCTTCAAAGGAGTTGTGTCTTCAGTGAAAAGAATGAACTAGAAAATATCTGCCTATCAGCGCAGAAAAATAACAAAAAAATTTAACTAACAAAAACATCTAACAATCTGCCTGGGTTTTGGAGTGGGAGCTGAGGAATCTCCCATAGCAATTCTAAACTGTGGACCCTTTACTGAAGCTTACAATTAACACACACACACACACACACACACACACACACAATCACACAATCTATAGTCTGAGGCCCCCAAGCTGAGAAAATAATTTAAAAATGAATCTTGGGCTAATGATACCATGGGATTGTTAGATATAAGCATCCCCAAGGGATGCGCCAGCAACTCAGGCCACAGGAGTCTCAGAGGGGAAGCTAAAAATAGCTTCAATAAATGGCAAAGATCATCATCAAAATTTAAAGCTCAGCAACCAGGTTAAACATAAGCCAGCAATTTCAGCTGAGAAGTGATAAACAAGAATAGATCTAAGGAAATCAGCCAGCATGTAGCACAGAGAAATAGAGAGATGGAAAATATGAAAGAGAAATTTAGATAACAGAGTTAAAGTGAGAAGTCCAAATAGAATAGTAAAGAAGCAATATTCAAAGATAGAATAGCTGAGAATGTTCTAGAATTGATAAAACACATAAATACTCAGATTCATGTAGCACCATGAACACAAATAGGGTAAATAAAAATTGACTTAGTTGTAGTCCCATTGTAGTGAAACTGGAGAATGCTAAAGAAAAAAGAGACAAAAAAAGAAATGATAATGACATACAAAGGGAAATCCATTATGTTGACAGCAAACTTTTCAATGACAGCAAGAGAGACCTGAAAACAGTGGAAATTATTAAGTAGGAATATATTAATATTCACAGAGCTAAATGAAAATAACTGTCAACTTAAAATTTTATACCCAGTTTCTCACTCAGAAATAAAGGTGAAATAAAGATACTGTTTCAAGCAAAGGCTAATAGAATTAACTAGTCACAGAAGCTTGCTGGAAGAATAGGAAGCAGGATGTACTTGAGACTGAAGAAAATTAAACCCAGAGGAAACAGTGGATGAGCAATGAAATTGGTGAAAATGTTGATAAAATCTGGAACTTTTACTCCTGGTAGTGGCAGATTAGATAACTTGAACCATGCCTGCCACTGAAGACTACCAGAAAAGCTCAACAAAATATTTATTTATTTATTTTTATTATTATTTTTTTTTTTTGCTTGAGGGCATCAAAGAACTTACGAGATCTAGGGCAGGGATGTCCAAACTGCGGTCCGCGGGCCAACTGCGGCCCATCATCCATTGTTAATTGGCCTGCAGCAAATTCCAAAAATATATTTAGTTTACTTAAATAAACCAGGCGAGGCAATACGTACTTCACCTCGAGTGAGTGGCCCGGCTGTTTGTGTATTTTACCGCATATGGCCCTTGGTGAAAAACTTTGAAAAAAGTTTGGACACTCCTGATCTAGGGGGAGAATGGAAGTCCAGGAGAAAAGGTCCTGATTGATGGAGGCCCAGAAAAAAAATGATTACTTTCTCTGGAGATATTAGCCATTGCTGGAGGATGCTGATAAATAGCTATGTAGCCCTTTTGATAGGCTAATGGAAGTAATGGGGACAGAGATTAGAGCCTATGGCCCACAAAGAGGGTACACTTGATCAACATGGCTCATTTTCAGTTGGGACCCTGGCAGGCTACACCACAGGAGCAAAGGTTAACTAGAAGTAGATATGCTCTCAAAAAGGCTATAGATCAGCTTTGAGTCATGTCATTCTCCAAAATTAGATTGAGGGTTCCTAAATCACTAGTGCCCCCAGGCATTTGTAGATCTTTCCTGGAGGAAGGTCATATCATGCAAGACCACAAATTCTTTCTGTAGTTTGCAAGTGCAAAAACAACCAGATACACAAACAACGTGAAGAAAGAGAAACAAAAGAGGATAGAAATTGGGCCTCTGGATATTGGAATTTTCAGGTGCAGACTTTTGAAATAACTATTCTTATCACATTCAAAGAGAAACAAAGTTGAGAATTTTGGTAGAGTATTGGAAACAAAAAAAAAGTCAAATGGAAATTCTAGGAATAAAAAATTTAGTAACAAATTAACTCAAGTGGATAGGTTTAAACAGCAGGTTAGACACATCTGAAGAGAGAATTAGTGAACTGAAAGATGTTAGACAAAAATAATCAGAGACAAAGGATGAAAGGAATGAGAAAGAGAAAATACCATAAGGATGTGCTTAAAGGTCCAGATAGTCAAGAAGAAAGAGGATGGGGCAAAAGCAGTATTTAAAGAGTATTTACTCATCTAAAACTGATGAGTAAATTCAGTCCATAGATTCCAGAAGTGATATGAACCTCAAGCAAGAGAAATACCAAAATTTATAGCTAAAGATTATCATTGTTAAACTGCTGAAAACAGAAAAATCTTAAAAGCAGCTAAAGAATAAAGGTTACTTTCAAATAAGCAACAATTAGTTGGCATCTGTCTTCTTAACAGAAATGATGGAAACCAGAAATCAGTTGAATGCCATTTTTAAGGAGCTGAAAGAGAATAAACTATCAACTTAGAATTTTATATCCAGTAAATGCATAAATTGTCATGTAAATATACCATGAAGTACTACACAGTAGTATTAAATAAACAGTCTATGGCTATATACAGTTGTGAATCTCACAAATAAATGTTGAGCAAAAGAAACCAGACAAAAAAGAATACTTACTGGATGATTCCATTTATATAAAGCTCAAAGTATAGTGTTTACTAATGCATGCTCAGATGGTAAAACTATAAAGGAAAATGAGAAACAATTACCATAAAAATTAGATTGTGTTTGCCTATGGAGAATGGTGGGAAAGGGCTATATCTTGTTATGGTTATGTGGATGTTCATTTTGTGACAATTCATTGAGGCATACATTCATATTTTGTGAACTTTTCCTCTATTATGCCATACTTCAGAAAAAAGATTTAAAAAGGTACATTTAAGAAATATTCATTGTATAAAACAACAGTAATAATGATCAATATGACATTTTTTAAAGAATAGAACTAAAATAGAGAATAAAACATGGGAAGTGGAATAAATTCATGTAAGATCCTTCTATTTGGGAAGTTAGTAATGTTAATTAACATAAAACTTTAGGTCAAATGTGTATGTGAAAATTGTGTATAACTCAAGCTTTTCCAAAGCATGAGGAGAATCTGGAGAAGGAATAAAGAAAACTCAGATAATTTAGAAGGCAAGAAAGGAATAACAAGACAAAGAAAATGGGAAGATACTGAAAATGTAACTTAAATTCTCTTACAACTGTCAGAAGAATAAGGTACCTACGATTAAATCTAACAGGAAAATTAAAGGCGAAAATTATAAACATTTTTGAAAATCTTTTTTCAAGTGCTAATAAATGGTAAGAGAACATGTTCACATGTGGGAACACTGATAATATAAAAATGACAGTTCTGCCCATTTGATCTGTAAACTCAATGCTTTTTCAATCAAGACTAATAGGAATTTTTTGGAAGAAGACGTAATTCTTCTTCCTACTTCTCTTTTATGCTTGAAGAACTGTGAAAATTTCAGAGAATAATGAAAACTTATTTCATCAGTTATCCAGACTTAACGGAAAGCTATAGTAGTTGAGAGTGTTATATATTCATGCAAAAGTACCAAGGAAACAGAATAGAACATAGGAAGAGTTGCTCTATGAAAAGTGACGATACAAATCAGCGGATAAAGAATAGACTGTTCGTGAATGGGGCTTGGATCATTAGCTCTCTGTTTGTAAAAAGACAAAATACAGTGCCTATCTCACAACATAGATTTGCAAAAAAAACCCGAAAACTTACAAGAGCAAACATTTTTAGAAGAAAAAAAATAGGCAAAAAGCTTTAAGAATTGATGCGAGGGAAGAATTTATTAAGATTTAGAAATCTATAAAAGAAAAAAATGTTAATTTGGCTGCATTAATATAAAGATAATTCTGACAAATTACACTAAATACAAATGTCTCAAACTGGAGAAGATATTTGCAATGCATATAATCCACAAAGAATTGACATCTTCTATAAAAAATTCTCTGTAATAATTCCCGTATAATAAGTAAGAAAAAGACAAATACCATAATTTTAAAAACAAAACAAAACTGGCAGAGGACATGAACAGGCAATTCTCAGAAGAGGAACCCAACTGAAGATAAGCAAATGAAAAGATGCTCAGGAAAATGCATGGTAAAAGAGACATTTTTATGAACGACCTGGCAAAATTTACAAAGACTGATAACACCAAAAGTTTGTGAGGTTGTGGAGAAACAGGGTCTCATATACATTACTAGTCATAGTATAAATTAGAAGAGTATATCAAATGGGTAATATCTTGCAGATTAATTTGACAAGATCTTACAAAAAAGGACATGCACAAGCCTCATGACACCTGAGTTCTACTTCAGGACAGCTACCCTCCAGAAACACTCTTGAACTTGGGCACAAAATGACATGTACTAGAATGTTGATTACTGCACTATTTGTAATGGGAGAAAAAAACACAAGTGTCTTGATTCTCCCCCAGTAGGAAATGGAATATATAAATATTAAAGTGAATAATAGATTTACATGGATCAAATATGAATAACAGAAACATAACATCCAATTTTTTTTAATCTAGTAAGCTTTACTGAATCTACCCTGTTCTTTCCTACTTTTTCTTAGTCTTGTTGATGGTAAAAGGGATCAAATAGATGATTCTTCCATGGTGATGGAAGAACTGAGTCTGAGTGGTGAACACACAATGTGATATATAGATGATGTAATACAGAATTGTACACCTGAAATCTATGTAACTTTGCTAACAATTGTCACCCCAATAAACTTTAATTCACACAAAAAATTTTTAAACACTGTCTTTATAACAACCCTTTTAATACTTCAAGTCTGCTTGTTGGGTGCTTAATCATTTCAGTTGTACACAAGGGGTTTTCTCCCCTGCTTCCCTACATTCCATTAAGTTCTTGTTCATGTTCAGGTCTCTGGCCATTTCAGCCACATTGGTTCTAGTGGGCAGGGGTCCTGATGGATGATGCAAATCCAATTGCTAATCTCAACTCTTCCGACAGTCCCAGAACCAATTCAGTTTTACAGTTCATCCCTAGTACTACAATATTTTCTACTTCAAATATATTTTTAATGCTCAGTATACCAAGAAAAATAGTCACTCACCACTTGCTGAGTTGAAAACTCCTTAAAAATTATTTTTAAGTTATTTTACAAATAATTTACAAGCATACGATTAAAGGGAAGTGAGCGACGATTAAAATGTTTAATAAGAGCTTAAATATAGCAAGTCAAATTTTTATTCCGTATTTTCCTGATTTTGAAGACACACATATATACCCAAATGGGCAGGAGCCTCTCTGAATGTAACTAACTGTTCATCAATTGTCATGCATGAACTTGTGTATACTGGTTTTAAATTTCAAATGCATCTCTAAATAGATTCTAGCTTATTATTACTTCTGGTTCTTCTTATACTTTGCATCAAGACACGATACTTGAAGAATTTTTAAAAATCTTTGGCTCTTAATTTTGTTGAAAACAGGACAGTCCTCAGATGTTCCATGCTTGCAAAACATTTTTGGTTTTAGATTTGTATACCCCTTATAGAACGGTCAGCACAGTTTTTGATGTCTGTATCATCTGTTTTCTCTGGCTATCTCTCTCTAGGACCTGCCTTCAGCATTTGTCTACTTAGAAACCATATCAAGGAAATTTTGATGCACAGATAAAATAAAAGATGAAAAAATACTGTCATGTGTCTTTTTAGAAAGATGAGATGGTAAAAAAAAAGAAAGAAAGAAAGAAAGATGAGATGGCCTAGTTTCTTGTCACAGAATATCACACAATGAAGACTTCTTGTTGAATAAGTAACTGGATGAAAATGTCATATTTTCTTCTTGTCCTTAGAAATACATTATTCACTCATTCTTGAGATTGAGAAAGTTTGTGTAGGATATCATCCTCTAAAGGCACAGAGTGAGATTACTTATAATGATCAGTTTTAGCATCTTCACTAGAGTCTCGTGCTGCTTCTCACACTTTGCATTCATATTCAGATTCCCAGAATTATGAAATATCTTCTCTGTCAATTTTCTTTTTTTGCCATTATGGCCAGGGAATTTTAAAAATCTGAATTCTCAACTGTGTTCAATTAAAACTAAAGTCAGGCAGCAAAGTTGGTGGATGGTGTCTCCAGACTTCTTTTACACCTTCTTGAAAGATGATGCAATACTTTGGATGTCAGAGTGATATTTATTTCACTATTGCATCTTTCTTCTAAGCAGTTCTGTCATTTTTCCATTTTCTTATTATTTTAGTCTTTTTTAGCATCGCTGGGAATTGATGAGTAACAGTGACATAATTTCTAGAATATTGAAATAGCATAATGTATCTTAGATTTAAAGAAAGATGCAGTGGACCCATATGGTAATTGCCAAATAGAATGAGTTTTATTTTATTTTTAAAATAATATTTTCTTTTTTGGTGTTTTTGGAAGACATCTAAGAAAAAAACTGTCATGAGATATCAATTTTTATAAATAAACTTGCAGACAGTTTAAATATGACAATAATATGATAAAACTGCATTGGTAAATACTTTCTAGATAGGTATTAATCAGAGCCTTTTCAGTGATACCTTTCTCAATTCTTACATCCAGAAATGGCTTGGTAATGACCCCATGGAGGGTATATGTGTGTTACATAATAAAGAAAAGCATCACCTCTGATTCTGGACAGTCCATGCTGACGGAGATGAACACTTGCATATAGGTCAAGCTAGTTAAATATAGAACGGTGGTTTTCGAAATCTGTTGTCAGGGGCTCAACAGCATCAGCTCTGTTTCTATGGAAGAAGACTTTTCAGATGCTAAGAACAGAGCCAGAAGCCAGCGAATTGAAGACGACTGCATTGTAGAAATTTAAATTCCAGTAAAGGGTTTATTGATGATTCAGCTATATTAATCTGTGAACATTAATCTTGACATCTTCCTTACCTGATTCCTCATTTATTGCACTAAGAACTTGGCTTTATTTAAATAACACACCTGTAAAAATTGATGTTATTGCACTGACGAGGTTGGGGGAAGGGACCTGATGACAGGTCACAAGATTAGTAAGGTTCTGAAAAGGTCAGAATTGTACTGAATTATGTTTAGGACAGATTGCTCCTGTGATCATTTAATCAAACACAGTGTTCTTATTGTCTCTGGCTTCCCTTCCACATAGACGATTTTTAAGGTTGGCCTGAGAAGGAAGTCATGATTCCAGTGGCAACATAAGGCACATTGACAGCAACATTCATACCTTATAGCAGCTTTTTGTTTCATGCTGTATTGGCAGACAACCTTGAATAAAAATGGATTTTAAAAATAATGTAGAGTCCCACAGTTTTTTTTAGTCACAAACAGGAGTGTTCTTGTTTTTCACCGAAGACGGCAAGACTTAATACCCCACTATATAGAAATGTTTGGCACAGCTAAGATTGTAGTTCCAATTCCTCATTCTCAGTCTTTTCTGCAGATGGAAAGATGAATAGTTTTTGGTGTTGATTTTTTTTAAACTGCAAGCTATCATTTATCATCAGACATCTGTTTGATAAATATGATATTGAGAAATTAATTTTTTTCAGATTTGAATTTAATTTTTAAAACATTTGTGGAAGAACAATTTGTAAGTAATATTCAGAGGAAAAACTAATGAAACCTAACCTAAATTTTGGAAACTTTGATGAACACATGGCTTATCATCTTGCATAGAGTTGCATTAAAGAATGAACAATACTCCAACTATGAAAGGAGAATGTATTATAAGATATTTTATCTGTGGTTCTATTTATTATTATTAAGTAGAATTGACTTTCTTCTGATACAGTTTTTTTTTTTAATTAAAATTTATTGGGGAGACCATGGTTCATAAAATTACATAGGTTTCAAGTGTACAATTCTGTAATACATCATCTATGTATCACGTTGTGTGTTCACCACCCAGGGTCTGTTCTCTTTCCATCACCATATATTTGACCCCCTTTACCCTCTTCTACTATCCCTTCCTGGTACAGTTTTAATGAATTTAGCTCATGTGTAGTTTCCTGTAACCACTACTAAAATCTAGATACAGAATATTTACGTCACCCCCCAAAATTCCCTCATGCTGTCCCTTTATGGTCAGTTTGTTAATAACTCCTGTTCTCCATCCCTATAGTTTTGTCTTTTCAAGAAAGTCATATAGATGGGATCATAATGTAACCTTTTGAGACTTGCTTCTTTCACTAAGCATATTTCCTTTGAGATCTGTCCAGGTAGTTGCGTGTATCGCACATCTCTTTTTATTGTTGAGTAGTCTGTTGTATAGATGTACTATAGTTTATTTATCCATTTACCCACGAAAGGGCATTTGGGTTGTTTCCAGTTTGGGGCACTTGTGAGCAGAGCTGTTATAAACCAAGGAGTGAAATTGCTGAATCAACCAGTGTTTTATCTGGTTTTGATTTTTAAAAATACTTTATGTGCTTAGGTTTGTTTTAGAGCCAGTCTGTTTGCCTTCAAGTCATTTTTGGAACAATTTTTCTTCCTGCTTCTGATGTAAATTTCATCTTTCATTTTTGTCATGTTTTCTTCATTCCTCTTTTCTTCATGCTGCTTTTGTTGTAGGCATCTAACAATTTGTTTTCAGGAAGTAATAATATATAGTCAAAGATTTAAGTATAAAAATGTTCATTGTAACAGCGTACATAAATACTAAAAATTTAGAAATTATTAAATACCTGCAGTAAGGAATCAATGTGGAGTAGGGGAGTTAATTTTAGCTAGTTGAATTTTGGACGATTGTGATTTCTTTAAATTTTTTGTTTTTTCCCCAAATTTTTATAATATTGTTTTACAATTAGAAGAAAAAGTAACCATTTTAAATTGTTTTCAAAGAACAATTAATGTTCAAGCGAGTACAAGTTGCAGTGAATTCCCATTTTTTAATTAAATTTAAACTACAAAATAAGTCTGCAGAATGTTATCAGTATTTATTTTTAAGTGATATAACATAGTTTATTTTTAACATTTTACAATTTTACAACTTTTGCTTCAATAGTTTTATAATAAAATTTTTTTTAAATATATATGTTTTTAAAGAGATTATATCCATGCCAGAGCTTTAATGAATACCAACCCTATCTAATCCTGAATCTCGTTATGCCCATCATTTATATTATCTATATGTTGTCATATTTAGGTTATGTTCATTCTCACCTATTTTGTTTTGTTTTATTTTGTTAATCCCTAGTGGTTTTTTAAAGAAATTTTCTAGAGTGCACTTACCCTTTGGTTCCAAATAAGAGACTTAATTACTTAAATATAAGTTGTTAGAAGCCACATGTTAACCTAATGAATTACTAGCATTTAAAAGTATGTTTATCTATGAAAGTTTCAAACTATATAAGCTAATGCAGAAGAAATAGCACCCCTTTGACTATGTTCTTTTCACAAACTGTGTCTCTCTTCTCACTTTACTGTTAGGAAAAGTTAATGTTTGCATGTGATAGAACTGAATGTGAATCGTGCGTGTTTAATTCATTCCCCCATTTCCCCAATTCCCAGCAGACTTCTAGGTGGAGTTACCATTTAGCTATTTAATATGACAAACAAATGAACATTCAACCTGTTTCTGGACAATCCTCTCACCAGAGCTCAGGGAAAATGGGAGGGAGTTGCCATTCATTGACTTAAGAAATGCATCTGATAAGTATAAGAATTCTTTCAGATAGTGAGATTAGAAATGTGTAAATGAACAGTTATTAATATTGTTATTTGATAGACTGCTCATGTCATCAGTATATAATGTGTATTTTTGTTTTATGGCTATTCAATGTGAGGGTCTGGAATGCCTTTGCAGTTTGCAGAATTCTGAGAATGTGGTTTTGTCACCTTTGAGAGGGCAGCAACCAGGATTATACTTGCTGCATTTATTTATCAAAATGGAGCCAAGTTAATCTACGGAAAGCATTGTTTCACTTTTATGATTAATAATATATTCAAATGATGACTTTTAGTCTGATGTCTTCCTTACTAGCTGGGTGCTAACAGTGGTTTGCACATCATCATCTTTGATGAAATCGACGCCATCTGCAAGCAGAGAGGAAGCATGGCCGGTAGCACGGGAGTTCATGACACTGTTGTCAACCAGTTGCTGTCCAAAATTGACGGAGTAGAGCAGCTCAACAACATCTTAGTCATTGGTATGTTTGCTTTGAAAAAAAATACTGTGATTTCACAAACATTAGACGCTTAGGTTCTGAATTAAGATTGGTGTAGGTTGTAATTATATTATGTTACCAACGTTTCCAAATTAAAATCAAGTGATACTGAAGAGTCTGACTATTGAGTGTCTAGCCTGAATAGGACAAATAAAAGATGGGTTTTGGTGACTCATGGGTTTAAGCATATATTTACTATATAGTTCAACCACAAATTAAAAAGGCAGCACAATATAATACAGTGGTTTTCACACTGGGTCCTGTAGGCCTCCAGGGGACCTCAGAGGTGCTGCAGGGTCTGTGACGGGCAGGGAGTGAGCCTCAGATCCTGCATCCCTATTACCACTGGGGTTTTTTTAACTGTTTTATGTGCTGAGGTTCTTCTTGAAATAACTTTTGGGGGGAAAACAGTCTGCTGTTTATGAAGGTTGAAAACCACTGGCCTACAGAAAAGGGAAGACTTTGGGGGTAACAGATCGTGTTCACGTCGTCCCTCCCTCACTTTGACAAGTCACTTACCGTCTCTGCCCCTGAAGTCTTTTTAGATATTGGAAGTTTTCATTGCATTTATATTCCACTGCCTTGTACAGTAGTGAAATCCTAAAGCCAAGTCTTGGTGTTTTCACTAGAGTAGATCAAGAACAAATGATTGATTTAAACAATTTTTTTATTGTTCAATTACAGTTGACTTTCAGTATTATATTAGTTTCAGGTGTACACCATAGTGGTTAGACATTTATCTAACTTATGAAGTGATCCCTGTGATAAGTCTAATACCCCCTGACACCATGCATGATTTTGACAACGCCCTTGACTATATTCCCTACACTGTACTTAACATCCCTGTGACTATTTTGTAACTACCAATAGGAACAAATGGTATTGTTATTTGAGAGTAATCTGGTTTTCTATTTGACTTTTATGAAATGTCCTTTTAGCTTGTAAGTAAATCACTGTTTTTACATATACTGGAGGAACATTTACCTTATTTTTGAACTCCCATCATTTGTATGTTGTTTTAACATCTGTGCTTAGGAATGACCAACAGACCAGATCTGATAGATGAAGCTCTCCTGCGACCTGGAAGACTGGAAGTTAAAATGGAAATAGGTAAGCAGACCCGTCACTGATCAGGGCTCAGTGGGAGCAAAGTCATCTAACTTAATGCTTTAATGTTCATTAGAAAAGTTATGTATTGTGAGAAGCAGATGTTTACATGCTTGAGTACTATAAGAAAAGCATTAGGTTATAGTAACCTCTACTTTATTTTCGCTTTTATCAGGCTTACCAGATGAGAAAGGTCGACTACAGATCCTTCACATCCACACAGCAAGGATGAGAGGGCATCAGTTACTCTCTGCTGACGTCGACATTAAAGAACTGGCCATGGAGACCAAGAATTTCAGCGGTGCTGAATTGGAGGGTCTGGTGCGAGCAGCACAGTCCACTGCTATGAACAGACACATCAAGGTCAGTAGGTCGGCTAACAGATGAGAAGTCTGCAGCCCTACAAGGACTGTGCCAGTGTTCTCTTTCAGGGTAACGCTGCCTTTTCATAGAGAAGAGACATGGTAAAAGGAGTAGGAATTAACTGTCAACTGCTAAATCTTGAGAGTAGTAGGACAAAAGATAATGGTGGCATCAGCCCTCTGGTAACCACTGACCCATCTACCTTAGGTTGCCACCATCTGATACATACAGATAGACGTGTAAAGATGGAGATTTTGAAGAATTTTGTTTTAATCTTTGTTTTGTGTTGAGTTGTAACATGTCATAGGAAGCTGGATTTTCTACGTGCTAGAATATAGATAGGGGCTGCTTCATTCGGCAAATACACTGAACACTTGCTGTTTTGGAGGTATTAAATCGGAGACACAAAGATAATAAAGCATAACCTCTTCCCTCGGGGAATTCAGTCAGAAAAATGGACATGTTTGCAAATTAGTACAATCATGCTATTGATACCATGGTAGAAATATACACCAGGATACTTTTATTTTGGTAAATAAAGTTTGATCAAGTACATTTGATCCTTTACCATCCCTTCTCCTCTTGAGGTTTTAGTTACCACCTGTAGATAGATGACTCCCAGAATTATATCTTGTCTCTTGAAAGTATGTCTCCCACTTTCAGCTTACATTGAATACCTCTATCTGGATGTCTTATCAGGTCTCATTTAATATTTCAAAACCAAATTTGCTATCTTTTGTTTATGACTTTCCTTCTTGCTTCTATTTTGCTGTTATCCCAGTTTCCCAGCCTTAAAACGTCAGGATTCTCTTTGATTTTAGCCACTCTGCCATGTTCTATGTTGAGTCATTTGCCGGATTTTGTCAGTCCTGTCTTGGTGCAGTATCTTTCAGTTCTCATTGGCCACCACCCACCTTCTGTTTGATTAATCTTCCTGTTTCATATTATTCTACCGTTCAGAAACTTTCAGTGACTCACCATTGTCTACAGAGCCAAGTACAGACTTCTTAGCCTTGTCTTTAAGGTCCTCTAGTCCTGACCCTAAACTAGCCTTTCCAGATGTGTTCCCAATTATTCTCCTTATGCTATAGTCAAACTGAAGTACTCACTGGTCAGCAGATATTAATTTATTTTTCTACTTCTATGTTTTTGTTCTTTTCTTCATTGAGAGTCTCTGTTTACTTATCTTTTCAATACCTGATTCATGTGTCACCACTTTCTTCAAACCTTTTCTGATTTTCTCTTTCAAAAATGATGTATTGTTTTCCTTCTTGAAACAGTGATGTATCATTTATGGTGCCTTTGGTTGACTTTGGTGCAACATAGATTTATTCAGCACATACTATATGCCAGACACCGTACTGGGGGTTAATACTACAACTGCAAAAAAGTAAATCACCCAGCCTTGGGTAGCTCACAGTCTAGTGCTCAGAAGCAGTAATTAATAGAAAGTACGAGGTTGGTAAGGAAGTGAAAGGTGTCAGATGTGGTCAGCATGTGGGCTGAGAGGAGCCTTCACAGAGAAATTTCTGGGTAGATGTGTCTCTTGGTGGGGAGAGCATTGTAGGTAGAAGGAACACATACGCAAAGGAACAGAGACACAAAGTAGCGTGGTGTGTTAGGCTAATTCAGTATTGCTTCCGCATAAAAGGGAGGGGAGGGGAGGTAGAGCGAGATTGTGAGGGATAAGTCAGGAGACTGAAGCAGGGCTTGGAGCACAAAGAGCCTTTCATACTGTGCTAAGAAGTACGGACTTTTTTTCTGTGAGTAGTGCTAAGCCATTGAAGAGTTTTAAGAATAGCAGTGGCATAGTGTTAAAACATAAGACCACGCTGGCAGCTGTGTCGAGTGGAGTATTTAGGGAGTTGTCGAAATAGACAAGAGAGGGGAACGTTTATAACTGTTCTTGCAGGAAGTTTAAAAGCCTGAACAGTTAGGTTGAATATGTTCTAGTTATTTGGGTACATTCTATCAATGGTTCTAAACAGGGGTCAGCAAACTGTGGCCAATGGGCGATATCTGGCCAATCACCAGTTTTTATAAATAAAGTTTTTTTGGAACACAACCACACCCATTCATTTATGTATTGTCTATGGCTGCTTCCATGCTACAGTGGTAGAGCTGAAGATTTGCAACAGAGACTGCATGGCCTACAAAGCCTAAAGTATTCACTATCTGGGTCTTTACAGAAAAGTTTGTCAACCCCTGTTCTAGACTTTAAGTTCGTATCTTACCCATCTCTGAATTTCTCACAGTACCTCAAATAGGTCTACCTACTGAAAACATTGTAGGTGTTTAGTAAGTATTTTTTTAATTAGTAAACTTATATACTATGTATTCTGAATCAAAGTCCATCCATAAGTCTTAATTTCCCTGCATACTAAAAGTGACTTTGTTCTAGCTCAGTGCCATACTGGAGGAAGCCACTTTAGACAGGTAAGAAAAATCTCTTTAAAATACTGGAGACCCAGTAGGAGGAGGATACCAGTACTACTGCATTAAAAAAAATAATAATAAAAATAAAAATAAAAAAGCCAACGGTCTAGCTAGTGTGGGAATATAATATTGGGTCCTTTACAAGATGGGTCCTTTCTTGTCTCTTCCTTCTTTCTTTCCTTCCTCCCTCCCTCCCTTTATTTTCCTTTTTTCTAGTTGCCATAAGAAGTTTCTAAGCAAGAAGTGATAGTGACTTCAAGAAAAACTGTGTAAATGATGTGAAAATTGCCCCCTCCACCTCAGACCGCATCCGTGCTTCTTAATATAATCCACAATAATTACTAGAGTTTTCATCGGCATTAGCCACTGGATTTTTCTCTTATTTTAGTTATTTGCCATTTTTACCGCAATAATCTTATCCCAACATATGTCTAAGCCATCGTCTCACTAAGGCACATGCTTTCTTTAAGCAATGAGGTATGGTGGAAAGATCACATTTCATAGTCATAAAGTGTGGCTATGCTGTACACTTCTTTCACTTTTTTGTTTCTGATTTGTCAAGGAGTGACAACTACCTATTTCATTGGGATTTTGTGAAAATGAAATCAAATACTGTTTGTGGAAGTGCCTTACAAACTATATGTAAATGTTAGTTGTTATTTCCATTTTTGTTATTATTGGCTGATTTGAGAGGATACCATATATATAGCCTTTTCAATATCTTCAGTTTCTGATTTTTGTTGACTGTTTGCAGTTATCATTTTTCTAATTGTAAAACTAATATGTGTGGTTACCTGTGTGCAGAATATATTATCCCTCAGATTTTCCAATAAGAAGTAGGGCAAATAGTGGACATTATTTCCTCACTTTTTCCATGTGGCTGAATTATGTTTAATTTTAACTTCAGGTGATGCTTGTTAACTTGTGATCAACACCTTTTGTACCAAAGAGCTTTTTTTTACAGTATCTATGGAATATCTAATGCAAGAGACTTGTAGACACTTCAAGGAAGGGAAAGATACGTAAGACACTAACCTCACCCCCCCAAAAGAAATAGTACTGACATTTTACTTCCTCTTCTGCATTTTTAAAAATCTCTGTTGTCAAAAGGTCTTTAAACACTGTTTTCCCGACAAGACTCCTCAGCTGAACAAAAGGCATACAGTCTTAGTATTCCCATTGCTGTGGATGTTCATATCGCTTCACTAGTAGTGATTGATGAATACGTAATTTGAAACTTATGATTTAAAGTCAGTATAGAACTTATACACAACATTCAACTGTTTGTTATGATGTTCTTTCTTTGTATAATGAAAAGCCATTAGTAGTGTTATTTTGCTCCCTTTTCAAAAGATTTAGACTTAAAATCAAGTGGACCAAACTAAACAAGTCTTCCCTGTTAAACTTCTTTCAGGCTTTCTGAAACAAGTGGAAAATCCAATCATGAACACCTGATGTTTGTGTCATTTGTACTTGAACCCATGTTTGTAGTCAACTAAAATTCATGTGACATTTGGTTGTTTTTATCTTGAAAGGAATTTATGCTTCAGGTAGAGAAGATTCATAACCCAAATTTCTTCTGTTCTAATCTATTGTAAGGAAATAAATTGAGGACACACACACACACACACACACATGTACTTTACAACTGAATCAAAGCTCTGATTTATGTTTGCAGAATTTCAATAAAATTATTTCTTATTTTTCTGTAGAATTTTGATTGATTAAGGTCATTCTACCTTTAATTTAACAGGAATGATAAGAACTCTGAAAGGTCAGATTTAAAAGGTTATGAAATTTAAGGGTGACCACTTGATATTTGCTAGTGTTGAAATACAAGTTTATTAGTTCCTGCAGGTATAAGCTGAAAGATGTTGCCTCTTCAATATTGATTAGCTGTTATAAATAAAATGCAGGGGAAAATCGTTCTAATTCAGACAAATGAGAAAAGGTTTTCTGAATGAGTAAAAATTTAGAACTGTAGAATTTTTAAAAATAAGATCTCACTGATTTTGATAAAATAGTGAAAGTTAGCTAAGAAAAATCCTTTGAAAACTTATTTTAATGAATAAGCAGGAGTTATTTATAATTGTAATATTGATTGTTTACAATTAGGTAACTTCTAAAATTCTTGGAGTGCCTAAAAACAACTTGTTCTAAAATTACCCAATCCATCTTAATTTACTTTTAATTCATTGGATGAGTCCTTTCTTAATAGTGAAAAAATAAGTTTCACACCAGCTTCAGTCCTGAAATCTATCACGTTTTTTGTCAAACATTGAAAGACAAGATTTTCCCTTCATATTGTTACATGTTTCTTTTCATTTATCCTGAATATCATTTGAATTCAGTTTCAAATGACTATAAGTATGACAAAATTCAAAACATCGTGGTAAAAAGTATATAGAGAGAATATAAAGTGAGTCTGGTAGCTTCATTGGGATTTTAATATGATTCTGTCGGAACTCACTTTTCACTTTCACCTGAGAGTTTACACGTTGTAGAATCCTTTTAGATTTGTCAGAAAATCTTAACCAGAGTTTAAAACCTTTATGTAAGACTACATAGGAAGGAGGTCTTATAGCTACCCTTAATTAATTTTCCCTTACCACTAATTTAAGAAAACTTCCAGGCTTGTATAAGGATAAAGTGAAATAATGCATATGATGAAATGAGATAATGGATATGAACGTACTTTAGAAACTATAAAGCTAACAGAGATTTCTAAATTATGAACTGAGCATTATAATTCTTTCATGGAGATGCTTGTTTCCTGTAACGCCATTTCCCCCCCTTTTTTAGCTTAGAGATATCAAATAAATGTGATTAATATTTATTGAATGCCTAATATGTGCCAATGAAAGCAATTAACAATTGTGCCAATTAACAATTTAAATGCTAATTTTTCTCTTTATTTAAGTAGAATATTGGTCTATCTATTTAAATATTAGTTGTTACTTTCTCTCTTTTTAAAAATGTAGAAGTCGTACATGAATACATTCTCTTGTAGAAGACTCCAGGATGCCAAAGTATGTAAGGAAAAGTGAGAACGGCCATCTCTGACACCCCTTCTCTTTCCCTCTCCAGGGGTAGCCAACATTTGGGATATAACTTTGTAATCTGTTTTCTTTACATTTATATTCATAAACATATATGCTTAAAAAAACATTAATGGAATTGTACTGCAGCTTATATTTTTTACTTGACAATATGTCTTGGATAGCTTTCAAAGTCTTGATTGTTTTGGACAAATGCACAATATTCTAGACTATTATGACACAATTTAAAATGTAAGGTCCACAGGGCAGGAAGTTTATCTCCTCCTGCTGTCTCTAGTGCCTAGAACAGTGCATAATGCTGTCATGGAAATGCTTGCCTGTGTCTCCCAGTGTACACGTGGAAAGCATTTTTTAGGATAGATAGCCAGATGTAGTTTGAAAAACACCGTGGTTAGATTTTCTTCTGGTTTCTAGTGTTGCCAGTGAAAGTTATCAGGCCAGTTTTATCCTGGTTCTTTTGCAGGGAACCTGTTTTTGGTTTCTAAAAGATTCTAGGACTTTCTCTTCACCTTTGGTGCGCTGATATTTAGCAGCAGCGTGTCTAGGTAGATGTGGCCATCTTTTCATTTATCCTGATCAGTACTCATTTGAACCCTTTAAAATGCAAACACACCTTCCTTCAGCTGTGGAAAAATTGTTTTTCTTCTGTTTTTTATTGTTTTTTTCTCTCTATCATTCCCTTCTCTCCTTCTCAGACTCCTCTTAGATCAGTGTGAAAACATCTTGATGTATCTTCCACATTGTTTAACCTTTCTCACTTTCTGTTATTTCATGGGACTTGGGGCAAGAAGGGAGATAAATAAATGTGTTCTGTTTGTCATTTTGGTCCAGTTTCCTGACGTAGCTCTTTTTAACCCATAAAAAGCTAACTTGAAAAAAGATGTCTGTCATTTTATGTGTCTCAGCAGTCTGTTCCTAAAGGAACATGACTCATATTTCATAGTAATCGATAGGAGTTGATATTGCTTAACATACTTTTGTTTTATAATCAGATTTTTTTTAAGATAACTTTTTTAAAAAACCATAGTCCCATTTTAAGAATTAGACTCACTTGCCTTGTACTATTGGGAGTGAGCCCAGTCACATTAAAAAGTGTATTGGTATCTCAATCACTCATCAGGTCCAGGCAGCTCCAAGGCTGACAAAGGCCTTGACGCTTCTCCAGATGTCTGTTCTGTGTCAGCTCCAGGTGCAGTCAGCAGAATATTGGAGCTGGCACCTAGGTTCTTCAAGCACAAAGTATGAGTACAAAGCAGTTTTTGGTCCTTGGTCTCCGACAATAATGGTTTGCAAACCTGGTTGAGCATCAGAATTACCTGTGGCACTTCATGAAAATATTGATGCCTGGACCCTCTGCTGGACCTGTTAAGTCAAAATCCTGAAGCGGGTGGGGTTGGGCAGCTATACCTTCAAACGCTCTAGAGGTTCTTCTGACATACAGCCAAGGCTGAGAGCCACTGTTCTTAGAGACCCTCTATGTGTTTTCTCTGCCTCGTGCCTCATTTAGAAAGAAATGGCTGTCAGTGTTCTTTGGTGCAGACATGTCATAATTTACTTAACTGGTACCCATGTGGTGGACATTTAATTTGCTTCTAGTCTTCTCCTATTACAGATTATTGTAGTAGATGTCCTGGTAATATAACTTTGCACACATTTGTGAAATATTTCTGGGATAAATTCCTAGAAATCGAACTGTTCAAGCAAAGGTATACATGTTTGTAAATTTGAGAGAGAGGTTTCTTTTTTTGTCTGTGAAAATAATGCTTTTTAAAATCTTCAGGTGTTACATTCTTAGGCTGAAAATATTCTTAAATCTTGGAAGTCCTTACATTTTGTTTTCATTTTTAACTAGGCCAGTACTAAAGTCGAAGTGGACATGGAGAAAGCAGAAAGCCTTCAGGTGACAAGAGGGGACTTCCTTGCCTCTTTGGAAAATGATATCAAACCAGTGAGTATGAATATCGAGTGATGTATAAGCCAAAAAAAATAATAATTCAGGAGAAAAACAAGTACCATTTTACCTAGTGTTATGGGAGGTTATATCATATGTAGTTTTGAAAAATCAGGAAATCTCAGTATTGGAAGTGTCCAGTATGAGAAACATCTGTACACTAACCGATGGCTGGGTAATTAACCATAACTACTGAAATACTTCTCGTGATAGGGAGCTCACCATCTTATGAAGCAGATCATTCCGTTTTGAGACTAATTATTAGTTCTTTATATTGAACTAGAATTTGTTTTCTCATTGGTTCTTATATAATCTAAAGTTACCGAAAACAAAATTCATCCTAATTCATCCATCCTCCATATGTTAGTTATTTATGATATTTAAAATGAACTCTCATATCCTCCTCTCTGTCTACCTTTCCCCAACCTCCTCCAAGGCATGCCTTTTTCTTGAAACTAGAGGAACTTCTAGTTCTTCTAACTGCTATGGTTTCTAAGAACTCTTAATCATCCTAAGTGCCCTTTTAAGAAAAGGTGTCAGTTATCTTAAAATGCACTCAAAACCTATATACTCCTTACAGAAACAAGCATGTTGGAACGTACCCTTTCTCAGGGATTACAAGGGCTTGGGCTCTGGTAGAATCTGAGCCTAGAATCTATTGTTTTATTCCATTAAATCACCCAATGCAGGTTCCACACCCCCACCCCCAATTGGGTGAAAAGTTAAATGGTTAAAGGAGAAATTATTAACAGTGTTTTGGGGCTTTTTGCTTTTCAGGTTTTTTTACATAAATATTTTAATTCTTACTATCAATGCTCAAAAGACTTTAAATTGTCCTTTTCCTCCACAGGCATTTGGCACAAACCAAGAGGACTATGCAAGTTACATTATGAATGGCATCATCAAATGGGGCGATCCAGTCACACGAGTTCTAGAAGACGGGGAGCTGCTGGTTCAGCAGACTAAAAACAGTGACCGCACACCATTGGTTAGCGTCCTTTTGGAAGGTGAGAAAAAATGATGAGATGGCATTAAAAATTAAAAAAAAAAACACATCAAAATCAGCACTTTTACAAAGCCATTTAGCACATTCCAGGAAAATGAATTATTTTCATTTCTAAACCTGTTCATCATCTGCAAATAGTAATCCAGCCTATGTACCAATACAAGTTAAAGTTCTCTTGGGGATATAATGTTACTGATGAATGATAGCAACTAGTTTTGTATCTAAATTTCTGTGTTACTTAATAGACTGGGTAATACCACATAGTACTCTATTCAATTAAATAAATATTCACTGAGTACTTACTACATTTTAGGCCTTGAACTAGTTCCTGGGGATGCAAAGACATTCACAGAGTTCAGTTTGGTCATGAATAAAGACATGTAAACAAATTCCTAACTACAGTATATATGTGTCAAGGTGTGTGTGAATGCAAGTCATTTTGCCCAGCCGTGATCGAGAAAATTTAATTTAGTGTTTAATTTAGAGTGGTGTTTAGTGGTATTTATTTTAGACTTTGAAGAATCAGTTAGGATTTTACAAGTAGACAAAAAGGGAAGGACATTCTATTCACCAATTGTTTGCTTATAGTTATGATTAGTTCAAGAGAAACATTCAGCGAGTCCACATGACAGAGGAATCTAACCCTTCCAAAGTTCTGGGGGTGAGGGTTCACTAAGAGAAACACATGAAGCCAAGACCTGAAAGATAAGTAGAAGCTGGCCAGATAGCCTAATCCGAGAAGATGTTCTAGGAAGAGGGAGCAGCATGTGGAAAAGCCTTGGGCAGGAAGGAGACTGAAATAGAAAGGGACATTGGCTAGACATGAGACTGAAGAAGTAGACAGGAGCCAGTTCGTGCAAAGATGTGTAGACCATGTTAAAGATTTAGACTCCATCTAAGGGGCAAGGAAAGCCATTGTAGGGTTTTAAGTAGTGAAGTGACGCGATCAGATTTGTATTTTCAAAACATCACAACTGCTTTGTGAGACTAGATTGGAGAGGCAAAAAAAGATGTCCCTTAATGGTTAGAAGCAGTTACGTTAGTCTTAATGAGAGCTGATTGTAGTTTGAAATAACCATGGTAATGAAGATGGAGATAAGTAGACCATTTTGAGAAATATTTAGGAGGTAGAATAAAAGAGACTGTAATTATTATGATGAATATTATTAATTAATTATTAATTATAATTAAGTTATCATTCCTTGAACTCTTGCTATTTGCCCATCACTGTACTATCACTTTACACATATTATCTCCTTTAAACCCCACTTCAATCCTGAGAAGAGATGCAGCTGTTATCCCTATTTTATAGTTAGGGAAGCTAAAGATTAGAAACATTAAGTAACTAGACAGAATAAGGTACAGGTATCAAACACGATCCCAGGTTTCTAGTATACACGGCCTGGTAAAGGGTACTATTTACTAAGATTGGGAACCCTAGTGGAGAAGCAGATTTAGGAAAGAAAAATCATGAGTTTCGTTTTGGGCATGTTGAGTGTGAGGTTCCTGTAAAATCACTGAATTGGAAATGTTGAGTAGCCCACTGGATACGTAGGTCTGGTGCCCAGAAGGGAGGTCTGGCTGGCCATTTACATTCATGAGCTGTCAGTATATAGACTGGTGTTGAATCCAAGGGGGTGGATGAACTCACAGAAATGGTATAGGCTGAGAAGAAAAGGGGGCTTGGAAGTGATTTCTGACGTGTGTCAGCATTGAAGGACTAGGTAAAGTGGAAAGAACTGACAAAGGAGACTGAGCAAGAGTAACCAGGGAGGTAAGAATGAGGAAAAGAGAATGTGCTATCACAGAAGCCAAGAAAAGAAAAGCATTTAAAGAAAGAGGAGAGTTATCAATTGTACAAATATTCTTAAAAGCCCAGCAGATAAAATGTCTGTTGGATTCGGTGACTGGAAAGCCATTGATGACTGTGATGGGAGCCTGTTCCGTGTAATGGAAATGGAAGCCATAGGGTTTATTTGAGAATGGATGGAAGGTGAAGAGTGAAGGCAACCAGCATAGATAACCACATAGGGAAGTTCCATTTTGAGAGGAGAAGAAAGAGTCGCATTGAGGGCCAGAAAGAGTTTTTTGGTTTATTATATTGTTAGGTAGGTGAGAGCATGTTTAAATGCTATTGAAACGGCTTCAGGGAGGAGGAAGAGATGGAACATACAGGGTACTATCAATAATGTCAGGTTTCTGAGAAGATGGGAAGGAAGAATTGGTTGGTTTATGGGTGGAAGAGGGACACATTTTCTATTATACACAAAAGGGAAGAAGAAGAGCTGTCTGAATACAGGTAAGTTTGTAGATATGGGTTGCCTTTATGAGAAAGCCTGCGTCTTTAGAATTCTAGCTTTTTAAGTCACATCTGCTTCTAATAAGGCAGTTTTTCCCTGTCTCCAATATCATCTCCTAAGATTGTATTTTTTTTGTTAGACAAATGATTTGATAGAGCTACTGTGTTTCCCTGAAAATAAGACCTAGCCGGACAATTGGCTCTAATGCATCCTTTGGAGCAAAAATTAATATAAGAGCCGATCTTATTTTACTATAATAGAAGACCGGGTCTTAATAATATAATTATAATATGATACAATATAATATAATAAATATAACACCAGGTATAATATAATATAATATAGTATAATATAATATAATATAATATAATATAATAGCAGGTCTTATATTAGTTTTTTCTCCAAAAGACGCATTAGAGCTGATTGTCTAGCTAAGTCTTATTTTCGGGAAAACACGGTAATAACATAAATACTGATATGTGTTTGAATGCACTTTTTTTAAAGAAGCCAAACCCTTGTATTTTATATATTTATCCAGAAGTTTGAAAGATTAAGGCTATGTGAGAAAGAAAGAAGGAATGTATTTCATCATACTTTTGAGAAATGCTAATCAGTTCATTAAGTTTCGTTGCTAATAAATAAAAGAAAACACGTCTGCCATGAAATTGTGTCAGGAAATGTTAATGAGCAACTAGTTGAGACCTCAGTACATTGTGGATAAAAGTTTCAACTTGTTTTCTTCCCCTTTGCTTAGGTTGGCTTTTTTCCCCTGACGTGCTCATGTCTTTATGCAGGCCCTCCTCACAGTGGGAAGACTGCTTTAGCTGCAAAGATTTCAGAGGAATCCAACTTCCCCTTCATCAAGATCTGTTCTCCTGATAAGATGATTGGCTTTTCTGAGACAGCCAAGTGTCAGGCCATGAAAAAGGTATCAAAATTTTTACTTTCATTTTAATTTCCTATCTCTTTGGTGTGTATATGCATACACACGTGCATATATATATCTATCTTTGTGTATGTGTGTGTGTACATATATACACACATACATATATGTACATACACACACATACACATACACACACACACACAGAAAAACCATAGCAACTAATGTTCTTCTCAAGTGGAACTAAATTATCAGCAGAATTTTGGGGGAGAACAGCAACTATTTTAGATATGTTTAACTTTACAATGCATTTTTATTAGAGTACTTTTATCTGCCAAATTATGTTTTGTTTAGTACATATTATGATGAATTTTCATTTCTTAAATTTGTATTGACTTGATTGAAAGAAATATCATAGTTAAGAGTGAAACAAATACATTTAAGATTTTTGTAAGTTCTTTCAGTGTACAAAGTCTTACTGTTAGGAGTCAGTTAAGTTGACTGTATACAGAGGTTATATCATTGGAAAGATATTTTCAAACCTCCCTACTAAAGGATGGTGCTATATTAGCTAATCAGAGTCTGCTTGGCAGCTTAATGTAGTCTTGATCCTTCTTCCTTTATCCAGGTGCCATTTGTCATCTTCTCAATATGGCCACTTTGAACTATCAGTGAAAGTTAGAACAGCGTAGAATAGAATCCCAGAGCTGAAAGGACTCTTAAGATCATCTGGTGCATCTCTCATACATTCAAGCAAGTGCCGTATAAGTCCTCTGAGATAGTAGGTGGCTACTCTTTAAAAAAACAACAAAAATCAATGATGAAGACTCTTAATGGCTGTTTCCGCTCACTTAGTAGCCAGTGTTTCCATTGGCATTCTGATTCTGTATACTCCCAGACAGTGAAGAAATTTTATTTTGTATCTAGTCGGAGTATTTCTTTACTTAAATCCTTTTTTTCCATGTTCGATCTTTTATAGATAAGAACTGACTAAAAGTTAAAGAGACGTGGAAAAATCAGAATCAGGGAAAAGAATCTTGAGAATCGAAGTGCTACCCCATGAAGACAACCCAGGTGTTCTTTTACCGTCCTCAGAGGCCCTTTCTTTATAAAGATGTAGGATAGAATTACTTCCATTTTTCTTTAGAGAAGAGACTGAAGAGGAAATATTTAAAAAGAAGCAGGCTTCAAAAAAATATGTTTGAAAAGTTAGTCTGTTGTTTGTGCAGGTGGCAGGAAATTATTTGTGTAGGACGCTTGAAATGAACAGAGGAGGCAGAATTTGGAGCAGGATTCCAGCCCTACACACTGAAATGTCAAGATAAATACTCTATATAAGGCTCTTTGAAATTGAGTATGAAAGAGAGAGAAATGTTGCCAGGCACAAAAAGAACTTAAATATCATAATAAGTTTATTCTGTATCTAAGGTGAAACCCGTGGTATCTCTCCTTGAGAAAATCTGGACAGAATCACCAGGACTGATAACTTCCCTAATGTAGATAGGAGTTAGTTTTTTTTGTTTTTTCCCTTCTAAAGGGAACCCGTAAGCCACTTCCTCTGGTAAAAATTTAAATACCGTAATAGGTCTTGGAATCTGTGGCCATTGAACTTACCATTTAATTGAACAGCTAATTCTGTTGGCATTTTTCTAACTCAGTCTGTTCCTCATACTTGTTCAAAAGTAGTCATCTTCTGTGCAGATGGTAAATTACTCCATTACTTTTCACCAGCTGCCAACGTCTGCCTTAGATGTACTTTGAGATGTGGGTGGATGGTCCGAGCTTTTCTATAAAGTTTTTAAAAAGTACTTTAGGCTCCTGCAGATCAAAGCTGCTTTGTAAGTGTGAGATATTATCATTTTTATTATTTTAATCTCTTGCAAATTGACTTGAGGGGGGAAGGTAATATGTGCTGATTTTAGAGGCTTAAATGGTTAAATTAATGGCTTAATAACTTATGATTTAATCTTTAAATTGTTGAAGCCTTTCAAGGCAGAGTTTTAAATGAGTGGAAGGCTAAGGAATATGAAAATAAGTGTCTATACAAGCTTATTTAAAATTGTTTCGATTCATGATTCACTGTCTGGATCATCCATGCATCCTTAAATTTACAAAAGTTATTTCTGTTTCAGCAGTATAATAAATACATATATACACATATATAATAAATTAATTAAATACTTTTTGGGTTTCCTTGGGGAAATAATATTCCTTGTAACTAAAGTACAGAACAGAAAAGAATGAAGCATAGGTGTCTTAGAACTACATTAGAAATGTTGCAAAATCTTTCCCTGCAAAGAATTTTCAGATTGTTGCTTAATGATGGGTTGACAAAAGCCTTAGGGCTCAAACCAGTCTAAAGGTGCTAAGTCCTCCAGGTTGCTTTTGAAAATGAAATATAAATGCCATTCTTTAGTAGTTTTAGTCTATCTCCCCACACTGTTCTCTTCCCTTCTTTTTCAGTGTGAGGATAGAAAAAAGATGTTTTAATTATTTTTTCAGAGCACAAATAATTTATAATTTTTTTATAATTCCTGAGAGAATAGTTCTTTCCTAATAAGTGTTTTTCTCCACCTCACCCCCAAATGTAGCTTTCCCTAATTACAAAAATGATTTAGAAAATGTAGAAAAGAACATAGGAGAAAATAAAAATGAGTGCATATTTGTCCTCCAGTTTTCTTCTACACACACACACACACACACACACACACTGGGGATCACATTGGACATACTGTTTTAATCCTACTTTTTTCACTTAATATATTATGAACTTTTTTCAATGTCATTAAAATGTATCTGAATATTGAATTAATAGCTACATAATATCCATTTAAACATTCCCTTTTTGTTGAACATTTTGGTTGTTTCCAGATTTTTTTCACAATTATAAATAATAATTTGTAGAACTACCAAACCAGGGAAATTACTGCCCCCATTTTCTTAATAGATTTTTCTTAGAGTAGCATTATATTTTACTGGCTGACAACTTGAACTTAGGTTTCAAATAGAATTTGAATCCCAGCTCCACCATATTTACCAGCTGTTATAGTCACTTAACCTATAAACCTTTGTTTCCTCATTTATAAAATTAAGATAATATTGATAGCTACCTCTTTGGGTTATTACAAGAATTAAATGAAATGGTAATTTATGTAAAGTATCGCACAGTGCCTTGGGATATAGTATATGCTTAGTAAAGTGTTTATTTTTACTTAACGTTGTACACACGTTTGGTTATTTCCTTAAGATAATTCTCAGAATCAGTATTGCTAAGGTAAAAATATGAATATTTTGAAGATTTTTGACAGTATTGCTATCAAAACTTTTATGTCAGAATGCTCATGATGTATAGGAGACCACCTCGTCAGAAAGTTGTACCAATTGACACCAGTGGCCCCATCAGATGAGAGCATCAGTTTCTTTGGATCTCACCCCCACTTGATGTTATTAAAATATGCATTTGCCAATTTCATAGGTAAAAGATTGGCATTTAATTATTTTTTCAACTACATTTTAATGACTAAATGCTCAATTTTAAAGATTTTTTAAAGTATTTTACAATGGCAATAGTTTGTGAAACTCAGAAATATATTAATAATAACACATTAATATTTGTTAAAGAGGAGTGGTCTGGATAGTTAATTCATAGGATATATTTGTGTACAATTTTATTACTTAAACCCAGAGGTAAGAGTTTTTGTCAATAGAAAGGGTCATTAGGTTTCTTTGAAATACTATCTAAGATTTCATTGTAATTAAGTTACTGCTTTTTGTTCGCCTATGGATGGTGTTAAAAAAATAAGACTAGTTTATTCTCAATTAATTTAAAATTCACTTTGTGCTTCTCTTAATTTGCTTAATAAGTCCTTTCTCCATACATAAACTCCTCAATACTGCCAAAGTCTGTATGAGGTATTATCCTCACATTCTGGGGGGCAGTACTATATGTTCCATGAGATATTTGAAGTATTCACAGATCTAACTCTTTTCCCCTATTTATGTTTATTTTCCCAACTTCATTCTATTTTAAAATTTTAATTTCATTATCCATTTTTGCATCTATATCTTTTTAGAAATCTGTTTTACTAGTTCTATTAGTGGCATTGAATAAACAAAAGAAAGTAATAGAATTTGACTTTAACTAATTATTTAATCTTGATGCTTTCTGAGTGCACAATCAGTATTGAGATGAACAATCTGATGTGACTAAATTGTTTGAATAAAATTAAGTAAAAATGTCAGTGATTTATAAAACTATACCCATTGATAACATAATATTGTCTTGTTTTTAAAGGACTGAAAATTAGTGGAAGAAATTTTCCTTTCCACTAGCTTTGCAAGAAAGAAATAATCTTCTTTGAATATCCTCCTGTAAATCCCACTGCAAATTGTAGTGTGCACAGAGCAGAATCATGGTGCCTAATCCTCCTCTTTTCATGGTTTAGTCCATACAAAGAGCAGAGCTGGAAATTGGATCTTTTGACAGCAGTTACTAAGCAACAGAATTTGGATGTTTTGGGTTAACATCCTAATATATCATGTAGCTCATTTGTTGAAGTTTGTGCATGTATTAACTGAGAGAAGTGGACACTCCGGAAGTGACTATGGGTCCCTGGATGGCGGAGGTGGGGGTGCGGGGCGCCTGGTGTTGTTTTGTTTCACGCACTTTGTCTTTTGGCGGTTGCATCTGTTTGGCACACAGAGGAGGGTGCTGCAGATCTTTAGAACTTTCAGACCTTGTGACTTTTCATACCATTAAGAACACCTCATTCTGTGTGGCTCGTGTTATGTGAAAATGTTAGAATTTTTCCTGAAAAGCAGGGAGAACAAATAAGGTCATTCCAGGAAGCGTTACTGCTTTGCCAGAAGTTTAGGTCCACTTCCTGAGGCAGTTTCATTAGAAGACAGCTAATGTTTGCTTGGTGTACTCCCAAGTTATTTTTAGAAACTGGAGATTATTACTGATAGCACCGATTTGAATTTGCTCATTTACGTTTTTATATGCTACCAAATATGATTAGAGTATACTTTCAACTAATTGTTGACAGACTTACTACACTGGGGATTTTTAAGTCATCCGATTGCTACTGTCATCAGATTCCTACTAATTAGGTAGTTCACGCCAACCACCTCAGAACTGAGATGAACTGTTTCAGCCTCAAAAGAAGCAGAGAATTTGGCTTCATTTACCTGAGAGAACTGAAGAGTTTATATAAAATGGAGGACCGAATCTACTTAGAACACACTTTGCTATGGTTTGTGATTCTAAAAGGCTGGGATTAACACGGGGCTACTGCTGGCATGTTCCATTTGTATCCATACAGACTCCAGCATCTGCAGCGGCTGCCCCTCCCCTGCACACAGGTGTCTCCCAGTTTGTCTGTAGATTCTAGCAGTGGGCTGTGTGCCTAGGGAGTTTGCAGTGTCCCCAAGGACCACATTCAGACTGCCCTTCACCCCTGTGTGTGAGGAACCCCAGACCTCCTTTTCCTGCAGCCAGGCTGCTCCTGCCACAAGCCCAGGCTCCTCACATTCTAAGTCGCCTTGTATGACCCACCACCTACCTTTGCACATAAGAGAGGTGGTACCAGAGAGTTTGAAGATGGCAGTCTCTTTATGTTCACAGCTAGAAATAGACTATGGCATTCTGTGTTTTCTAGAAATGCTCTTCATCTTACAGAACAGTCTTCAGTAGTTCCATGGTGGCTAATGCCACTCGTTTTCACACTTTTTCTTTCTTCGGTTCTTCCCATTGTTTTTCTTTAGCCTTCTCCTTCAGACTTCTCACCCGACATTAAGGCTAGGTATACACACACACACACACACACACACACACACACACACGTACATATGTACGCGTGTGTGTGCGCTGATAATTTTACCTGCTCTACAGGAAACTCCCGGATAAAACTAGGATGATCAGACACTTCAGTTTGCTTTGAGCAATCCTGGTTTTTACCTGTTGTTCCAGCAAGTTTATTAACAGCTCCCCGCTTTCAAGTGTCCTGGTTTGCACGATCACTTCCATGATCCCCTACTGATAACCTCCCCAGCAAGAAAAGGCTTGAGCATCATACTTTCATCTTACTACATGAGAGGATCAGAACTGAAAATTAATTTTTTAAAGAGCCTGTAAGATTTAGCTGCGTTAGCCCCAGCGTCAGCCCCCCCCCGGCTAACTGGTGCACTGGCGTCATTTGCTCTAGAGCAGGCACGGCGTGTGTGCTGTGACTGATGGGGAAGTTTGGCACTTCACTTGCAGGTTTCTAACAGGGGTCGTTTGAACAATTGTACCTTTTTGGTTTGTTTTCATCTTTCCTGCCAGTACTTCTCCTTTTCAGGTTTCTCTGCCTAAGTTGTGGTAGAATGTCCCGGCTTAGTCTGTAAATACCTCACTTAGATTTTAGTCTGGCACCTACTCCCATGTAGGCACCTACTGGCACCTACTCCCAGTCGAATCTGAGTATCTTCTTAGTAAACAATTCCCTGGGCCTGGGCCAGGACGCCAAGAATGGAAGGGGCTGAGGAGATGAGGCAGAAAACACGAATCCAGCAGGAGAGTGAGACCTTGTATTGCACTTGTGACAGGATAAGGCAAAGAATGTGTAAGAGGTAAAAGGGGTGTGTGTATTTAAATTAGAGCTGAGTTGCTCCCCAAAGAAGTTTCAGTTGACTGGTCCACTGAAACTGGTCAAGTTACAACTGGAATTGCATTGCCTTGGTCATGGTTAGTATGTTGTTAAGAGTCACCTGTGATTACTCCTCTCCCTGTGATAGTAATTAGTACATTGAGAGCAGTCTGTAAAAAAAACATGAAATGACTGCTGTAGGTATTTTTTTTCTAAAATGTCATAGGTAGCCCATGCAGTCAACTGTCAAGTGATTTGTAATGCTTCCTGAATCACAGTGTCTGAGATAAGTTGATGAGACTACATGACAATTTATCATCAGTTTAGACCCAGGCAGTGTCCTTAATGTCCCTGTAGCTGTGTCATCTCTATACTGCTTTTAAGAAGGGAGAAGGGCTGATTCAGGAACAGTGTAGAAAGCAGGCTCCTGGGTCCTGTGGCTCTAATCCATATTACAGCTCAACAGACAGAATTATATGCTGCATCAGAGCCTTTAGTAGAATTCTGAAAAATATTTTGAAGAACAAAGCATTATTTTCAGTGACTCCTTTAACTCACCTGAGTTTATAAGATTACGTTGACTGTTGTATTGGTCCAGTCTTCAAAAAATAGCAAAGAACCACAGTGGAACAGCTTCCAGTCTTTTCCATTGTCTCTTCCACTTCTCTTTGACTTCATCTCTCACCCACCATTCCCCACACACACCACACCAACACTGCCACCTCTTCATTTTCATTCTTATTGACTACATGTCAGCTTCTGCAGTGCTCTTGAATTTTCTCACCTCTCTGCCTCCTCATATTCAGTATGCTCTGCTTAGACCACTTTCTTTGCTGTCTTCTACTGGTTGTTCGTCCTCAGGTCTCAACTTAAATGTCACTTCCTAAATTTAGGAGTGCAGCATTGACTCCCATCAGCCTCTGTCAGTCAGGATAGGCTAAGTTACGCTGCAATAACGAGCAACCCCCAAATCTCAGTGCCTTAACATAACAGTTTGTTTCTTGCTCCCAGTACCTGTCCATCATGGCTCAGAGAGACAACTCTGCTCCTTGTAGTTTCTCAGAGACTCAGGCTAATAGATAGTAGAGGCTCCATCCCACATGTGATTCCATAATAGCCAAGGCAGGATAAAGGGAATATGGCGAACCATAAGTGGCTTTAGTGGCTCTTAAAGCTTCTTTCTGAAAGTGATACATTTTTCCTCACATGTCAGTAACCAAAGTAAGCCCCATAATCATACTTAACTTAAGAGAGGGTAAAGAAGTATAATCCTATAACATGCCAGAAAGAGAACCAGGATGTTTTTGGGGACCCTCCCCCCATGACCACCACAGCTCTCTTGCTCAATACCACCAATCATCATGTATTTCCTCTGGCATTATGCCACGCTCATTGTAGTTACATGTCACCTGCTTCCACCACTAAGTTTTGTGAAGGTAGGGTCATATTTGTCTTATTCATTACTCTCTCTACTGCCTTCATTATTGTTTGACACACAATAGGAATTTAAAAAACATTTGTTGAATGACTAAATAGAGCAACACTCCAAGATTCAGTCCTTAGCCTTTTATTCTTCTGCCTCTACCATTTCTTCCTGGAGATCTCATTCCCTCTCATGGTTTCAGCAGTCATGACCCTAAGGATGCTTTCATCCTCAGCGTCCTCAGGGCCATCTCCAACTACTTCCTCGATGTTTCTACTTGAATATACATGCTTAAATTTATTCTTTCAGTAAACGTTTATGGATTATTTTCTGATAAGGCATTATACTAAGTGAAGAGGACACAGAGATCGTTAAGAGCACTTGCCTCCAGAGGCTTACTGTCTAGTATAATACCCAGAAAAATACAGTGTATCCATACCACATACACAAAATACAAAATGCTGTGCCAAAGGAGAAGAGAGACAAGTGACCCATGGCGAGATGGAGTTAGAACTTGTATGGTTTCAACCACTGACTCCATTGTGCAAGTATCATTACTAAATACTGTTCTGTGCTGGGGACTGGAGCTGACAGGGACCTCACAATCCATTGGGGAGATAGACAGCTAAGGATGGAAGGGTAAATGGGATGGTGACACAGTGTGGGAGGGTGACTGGGAGGTAAAGGGAATGCAGAGGGAAGCAGCAGAGCCATTCCTGAAGCATGCTTTCCCTTATGCATGCGTGCAGCAGACATTGATTAAGCAGCAGTGAGGTATCAGACCCTGAAAACAGTAGTGAGGAGACAGTGCCTCCCTTACAGACATAGTTTGCTGGGGAGGAACGTGCCATCCATATTGTCAGCGTGAGTTGTTTTGTGTTGCTGTTGTTTTTGTGGGGTTTGGGGTTTTTTTTGGCACCTTTGAAGGTGACTTTTGAGAAAGGCATAGAAAAGACCATGTGTAGCTAATTTGAGGTCTAAAAAATTAAAAGTCAATATATCAAAATTGTATCATTTAAGAGCTAGTTTTTCAACACAAAAAGAAAACTTAAACTTTAAAAAAGTCCACTTACATTGCTTATTCTATTTGTAAGTCTAGTAAAATTTGCTGTCCCTTTTACAATTTAAATTCCTTTAACTATCTTAAACTGTATTTACACATACAAAATATTTTATTTTCTCTTTGCAGGACTTCAGTTGTCTAACAAACAAAACATTCCAAGTTTCAAAGTAAATATATAAGTATATTTATTTAGTAATAAATTAAGACATAATATGAAATATGGTTAATCTTAGCTTTTCCTTACCATTTGCAAGGCTATTGACATTATCTTTTACCTTCCACCATAAAATTAATTATTCAATTGCGTATTTTAAATTGAACTAGCAAGGCTAATCTATTACTCTAATATGGTAAATTGTTTGAATTGTTAAAAATACTTTAAAGACCAAGCATACATAGGTTGTCTTTAAACTTTGTATGAAAATATTGATATTGTAGGTTTGATTTACTTTATTTCTCTACCTAAGTTTTAATCTTCTATAGTTAAAAGATGCCTACTAAGGAACCTTATGCCACCCCATGCAAGATGGGGGGAGGGGTGGTTACCATCTTGGTTGACGGTACCTATCAACCAGAGATTGGACTGGGATGCAGGAAATTCTTACTGATGACCCCAGTGGGATGCACTGAGCCCCAATTATAGTCACTGGAAAAGGAACCCTCAACGTTTACAAAAAGGCTGGTCTCAAGGCCTTGAGCACGTATATTCAAATTATACATAAATTGATTCTTCTGTCTGGCTTGAAATTACTACCTCCTTGTCAGGATATAAGAACTTCCTTCACTGCTTGGTTTAATTTCCATGTCTTTGGCTGTCATAAGACAATGTACTGTTACCTTTTGTCTGATTCTAAAGATAGAACCAGATCTGTCTGATCCTTTATACCCAACTTTAATTCTTTTACAAACACTTTGACCGTTATGGTCTGATTTGAGTTGACAGCTTCTGCTGTTTGGCTGTTATTCTTGCTTAACGGGGCCACAATTTTTACAGATAATAAAATAACATCCAATTTTATTTTACATTTCCCTTGTGGCTTCATGTAGCTCTTGAGTCACAACACTAATGTCATGCTCCTGACATAGATGGGAGAGACCTTTGTGACAAACTTGATGGGATTTGTCAGTTGATTAATGACCAGCTGTTTTTCAGCATCCCAGGTATGACACGGCCGTGATCCAGTTGTATCATCTTGGGCAAGACGATAACTGCTTTGTCTATTAAATTCTAATTTAGTGTAGTCTGAAATATTGGTGTTTTACTCTGCTTTGTTTAGATATTGCTCAAGAATTAATTAAATTTCACCTTCTGGGAAATTGTCATAGTTATGGAGAGCAGTGCGGTAACAAATGGCTTTGCTTTCTTCCAGATCTTTGATGATGCGTACAAATCCCAGCTCAGTTGTGTAGTCGTGGATGACATTGAGAGACTGCTTGGTGAGTCATAACGTTTGCCATTGTACTATCTTTGCCACATTACAACTCATGTCTCACCAATCACAAGAGAAAAATAATGGATATTTACAAACTATAAAGCAATAGAAATACCTTTCTTTGTCTCATACGGAAATATAACATTATCTCTTATCTCTCTAGTCAGTGGTGGTATTCGTGTTAAATATGCCTTCACTCTATTAAATATGACCGTAACTCTATTATAAACTGCTTTCTTGTAAGGACTCCTGCCTCATATTAGTTTGTATCTTCTATGGAGTTCCCTGCCCATAATAAATAATTAGTAATTTTTGATAATGGATATATTTGCTATTTAGTACCTCTGAGCTGCCTGTAGCTCAGAGGTTCCACTTATGAACTTTGACAAAACTAATGAAAGAAGGGTTTATGATTGGAGTGTGGTAACACTTGGGGCAGAAGCTGCAAGCTCCTTGTACCTTAGTTTCTACTCTCATAAAAGAGACTGTTCTCTTCCTTACTTATCCAATTGAGTAATTGTGAAGAAAAAAATGGGATGATAATACTGAAAACATTCTGAAAGTTAAAAGTGCTCTAAGTGATTAAAAAAAAATATTTATTAAACATTTCCTAAGTTTAAGTACACTCCTACAGGACACAAAGATGGGTAAGACAGCCCCTGCACTCAGCTCATAAGATGTAATCTACAAGGAAATGCCAGAAAAGTATTGTTACTCTTACATTCTATTTCATTGCAAAAATTAGATAAATCTGGAATAAACTTAATAACAGTGGCTCAGGATGTTGTAATAAACTGTGTTTAAATTGAACCCACCTGGTGACTTAATAAACCTCCGAAAATACTACCCAACACCTGATGAATCCCATCCCTTCTTCCTTGAGCTATCCATAATGTTGTAGTAATGATTTCAAGTTAACTGTTCTGACTATGTTTTTCCCATGATTTTCAGACTTGCTTTAGGCCCTCTGTTATTTTTCTATATCCTAAGGCAATGTTTGTTCTTAACAAAGCAGGTATATCTGTGAGGTCTTAAATTGAGAGTTTTATCTAGTGACCTGGGTTTTTGGTCTGCTATTTTTGATACATTTCAGCCCAGTTTATAGGATTATTTCTTTAAAAGCTTTTAGGCACATACTCATAGCTCTGTGTGAATTCCTTTATCTAAACACAATTGAGATGTGTGGTCATAGCAACACTACTATGTCAGGAATGTGTGCCCTCGAAGTATATTTTCACTTGTATGAATAGTTATCTGTACGTGTCTGTTCATTTATTCAACAAGCATTTGCTGAGCCCTTACAGTGTTAGAATTATTAGGGTCTCAGAAAAATAAGTAAGATGCTGTCTGTTGTTATAACATATATTGGCAAAACTTAATGCAGAGTAGAGTGTGCCATTGTTCTGGATAATCAGAAAAGGGAAGGATCACTTTGACTTCAGAGGGCTGATGCCTGAAGGTAGCTGTAAGCACAGGGCAAGGGTGCATATGCAATGTGCAGAGAAAGCTAAGGAGCTGGCATTTGTGCTAAATCTTCAAGGGTTGGTAGAAATTTAACAGGTGGAACGTTCTCTTAGTAAATTCTTTGTTCTTCACCACCTGAGGACCAATCTTAGTGGCTCTACCATCTTTTCAGTTATAATTAAGCCCCTTACTTACCATTTTCCCCTCTAATCGTTTTCTAGCATGGTGTTTTGTTGCCTGTGTACTTACTGTATTGCCATGGTTTGCAGCAATTCCTTGGAAATGCTTCATAAATGCATCTGGAGGTTTTTATCCTTTTTTTAAAAAAAAAACTTTCTCTGAATAGCAGACAAAGATGTCTACATGAACTCAAAATGTATATGTAGAAGCTATTTTTAAAAAATTTACTGGTAGGAGTTCCTAAATAATATTTTAAACATTCAAGTTATCAGAGACATTTTTTCTTATTACCATTAGTTGCATGGCTGTTGGGCTGAGTTTTCTCTTGATGTACCATGTTTCCCCGAAAATAAGACCTAGCCAGACAATCAGCTCTAATGTGTCTTTTGGAGCAAAAATCAATATAAGACCGGGTCTTATTTTACTATAATGTAAGACGGGGTCTTATAATATAATATAATATAAGATAAGATAATATAATATAATGTAATGTAATATAATACAATACAATATAATGTAATATAACATAATATAAAATACCGGGTCTTATATTAATTTTTGCTCTTATATTTGGGGAAACAGGATTAGAAAAATCTGAATGTTTGGAATATGTGCATATGTGTACCGATCCCTAAACATAGCAATGTTTCTCTTCCAGATTATGTCCCAATTGGCCCTCGATTTTCTAACCTGGTGTTACAGGCTCTTCTTGTGTTGCTGAAAAAGGCTCCTCCTCAGGTAAAAATAATAAAAGAACATTTTCACAGTTTTTCTGGTAAATTCCATATACCGGTGCACTCTCTTTAAATAAACATACAGAATTGAAGGTCATCTAGTCTCACCTTCTGTGTTAACGTAAATGATTTTCTTAACAGTCAGAAAAGTTCTTCAGTGTTTTTCTTGAAGCTCTCAAGATCCCATAGTTTCAATTAGTTTTGTTTTTTAAGTTCCCCCTCACACTACATACACATCCTATCCCCACTTCATCTTCTATGAGAGATCATGATATTAATATAGAAGGGATTAAATACATGTTCCCATTTGTTTCATTTATCATTTCATAGGTTTTCTAAGAATTTGTATTTGAGGAAATTAATTCCTATAGGCAGACTGTTTTTTTTTTTTTTTAATTTTGACAGGTGAATTTCAGTTATTTCTCTTGTGGCATGTGGCATATTTAAGGAGTGAGTTTATAACCAATATGTTGGTTCATATGGTTGCATTTTTACTGATGTGGTGATTGGAGACTGGTGACTTTGATAGGTTAACACATTTAAAACTAACCTAAGAGGGATGGTTAAATATGTTAATTATGTAGAGGCTGCCAGAGCATGTTTGGCTATGACACAAGACACAAATTCTCTTGATTGATTCTACATGCTATTACCTCGAAGAAATGCCAATCAAAAGCAGATACAAAGGTATTAAGTACTAACTTGCAAAACATCTTAATGTCTGTATGGAAATCTCATATTCGAAGTTAGACATATAAACTAAGCTCTATGGAAAATATTTAATATTGAGCTGGTGATTTAATAGTTAAAAGTGTGTGTGTGTGTGTGTTAGACCTTAAGGAAAGGATTTGTCTTGATTTTCTAGGGTTTTTTTGTTTGTTTGTTTTTAATTTCTGGAATAGTGAAAAGAAACATAACCTATAACAACCTTGAAATTTTATTACATATATGCATTGTGAAAGGATTTTTTTAATCCTATTTCCATAAACTATCATTCCCAGTAATTGGAGTTTTAGCTTATACTAAGTAAGGCTGAAGTTAGAGAAGTGAAGTGAGTATATTTTTCCTTTCTCTGATTCCTTCAATAAATACATAAATAGATATATCTGAAGTTTCTAGAACAAAAATAACCCCAGTATTTAAATATATCACGTACCAGGGCAGCTGGTTAGCTCACTTGGTTAGTGTGTGGTACTCTTAACAAGGTTGCCAGTTCAATACCCGCATGGGCCACTGTTAGCTGCATCTTCCACAACTAGATTGAAACAGCTACTTAACTTGGAGCTGATGGGTCCTGGAAAAACACACATACACGCATACATACATACATACATACATACAAACATAAATAAATCACATACCAAAAAATCCTTTTTTATGAAATTTGCATTTTATAAATTATTACATTGGGAGACTTTCCAGGCATTTAAATTTATTTCTTAACAGATATATATTTTTTTCTTATTTTTTTTTCCACATAAAAAGAATTTATGCTAAAAGTCACTTAAGAGAGGGAAGAATAACTTTTCAGTGGTATTTTTCAAACTGCCTGTCTTTACATTGTTAAGAACTGTACACATTGATTTAAACAGAGAGACATTCCCTACCTGAGAATTATGTGTAATCTAAAATAAATGCTAATAGAAATAAACAACATATTAACAAATGACCTGCAACATTTTGATTAAACACTTAGGAATAAATTCCTATTTTGTAAAAATCATTGTAAGACTTGAGAAGAACATTATCTCATGCTTTTGAACCTTACAACATCTGATACAGGTTTATATATATGCACTTCATGAATAATTTATTCAACTATATATATATATATCATTGATACAAAACAATATATTTTGAGTGTCATTTTAGTAGGATTAACTGTTTAACTGTGGCTTGTATTATTTGGCAAGCTTTGATTAAAATGATAAGATTCAAAAATAAGTAAAGTTCAAATGGCCAATAAGCACATGAAAAGATACTCAATCAACATCATTAGCCATCAGGAAAATGCAAATCAAAGCCACAATGAGGTACCACTTCTTAACCACTAGATGGCTATAATCAAAAGTCAGATAATAATAAGTGTTTGCGTGCATAGGGAGAAATTGGAACCCTTGTACACTGCTGGTGACAGTATAAAAATCATGCAGCCTTGGAAACAATCTAGCAGTTACTCAGCAGGTTAAAGCTAGTTACCATATGACCCCACAATTCTAAGTATATACCCAAAAGAAATGAAAACATATGCTTACCCAAAAGCTGGTACCCGAATGTTCATAGCAGCATTATTTATAATAGCCAAGAAGTGGAACCCACCCAGATGTTCATCCAATGAAATAAAATGTGGTATATACATAAAATGGAATATTATTCGGCAATAAAAAGAAATGAGTACTGATACATGCCATAACTTGGATGAACCTTGGAAACATTCTAAGCGAAAGAAGTCAGTCACAAAAAACTACATGTTGTTTGATTCCATTTATATGAAATGTCCAGAATTGACAAATCTGTAGAAACAGAAAGTAGATTTGTGAGTGGTTACTTTGGATTGGGAGGGGTACATAGGGAGAATGAAAGGTGACTGCTAATTGGTATGAGGTTTCTTTTTGGTGTGGTGAAAATATTTTAAAATTGATTGTGGTGATGATTGCACATCTCTGGGAATATACTAAAAACCATTGAATCGTACACTTCAAAACAGTTAGTTGTGGGTTATACAAAATATATCTCAATAAAATGGTTACCAAAAAAAAAAGTGGTTTCAGAAGCTACTTAATGATGAGAGGGGGATTATATAAAGAGCTAGAAGTAAGGAGTGAGCACCCAAGGCCCCTGGCCCAGCTGGGAGAAGTCTTAGAAATAGGAATTGGACCATTAAAAAGGGATGTAGAATGAATTTCTCTTGGGAATGAAAAGGAAGGATATAAAGATACATAAGAAGTAAAAGATCTGGTCGCCTTAGTGATTGGAAATGGCAGAGATTCTCTTTTAAGAGAATACCAGCCTGTCATTAATCAGCATTTAGTGACTCTGACCTGGACTGCTAGATGACTTTCCTGTATAAGTGAATCAGTGGCAGAAGAAATTCATGTTTGAAATATTTCTTGTTGGCACATATTTAACAAAATAAAAATATGCTTTCTCTGTGTCACCTTGCTTTTTAAAATTCATTTCTATTCTCTTGGGAAAATTTCAGGCTGATCCAGTGTCAAGAATATTTGTCATTTTAGAGCAGAAGCATTTATGGTTTTTAGATATTTTCATTAAATATTAAAAGTATATGAATCTGAATGTTGTAGAAATGCATAGATGGGTAGAAAACTATCACTGTCAAGAAAACAGGTATTTTTCTTTAAAAAGAGGAATGGTACATATATACAATAGAGTAATCATCTCAGTCACAGAATCCTTAATTTTGCATTTGTTGTAATTCCAGCTTTCACACAGAAAAATTGTGTGCATGTGTGCACATGCTCAAATAAAAGAACCCCTTCGGGGGCACTATGTTGTTATGTATCAAGATATTCTCTTTTCTACTTTTCCCCTCCCCCACTCTTCTTCCTCGTTGTAAATTGGCTTATTAAAACTGGTTCACAAGCCTTCCTTTTTACCCTTTGTGATTGCTTTGGTCTTGGATTTTCAGCATAAGACTAAAAATTCAAGTCAGATTTCAGTTACTAGGATAATTTTCTTTCAATTTAAAATTTTTCTAAGTAAATGCATAGATTTTTAATGAACCTGATGTTCAGTGGATTTGCTTTAAATTTAGCTGGAGAGTTAATTTCATGATTCATTTATTAGTCTTTTGAAAGTATAAAAAGTGGTATCGGTAGTTCATGAAGACTGAAAAACATCATCACATTTTGTTTAGCATCTTTTTAAAACCAATTAAAAGCTTTTCTAAAATGGATTGAACAGGAGAAAATAAAACATGTTCCCTAGGTCTTTATTTCAATCAAGTTTCCCTGTGTTCTGCAGGAGAAGAGATCGAGGGGGGATAGAAAAATTGAAAAGGGCTGTCCCAGCAGGGAGCCACGCCGGAGAAAAGGGCTGCTCTGAGAACTCGGCAGCCACAGCTCAGAGGCTCCCAGGCTGCTTCATCTACATGCAGAGTCACACAAGGCATGGGGGCGCTCACCGTCACCACAGAGGTTTCACATGTGCTTCCCTGCTGGTTCCTGTGAAAAGCTAACAATTGGCTTCGAGGGTAAAAGACCACTGCCGTTCACCCTCCCTGAGCTGGACGTACAATTTGTCCAGTGTTAGGAAATGTCCGGCTTAGCCGTGAGAGGCTTGAAGACACCCCTCCTTCCAGTGAGAGCCCTAAAGCCGCCTCTTTTACTTGATGACACTGGGGCTCTTTTCAAGTTTTGCAGATTTATGGAAGTTGAGGAGAATGTGCTTTTCAAGATCAGGAGTTTGAAAGCCTTGGTCTTAATGTCAAGGAAGCAGCAGTATAGTAAGGTGGCAGGGCCAGGTAAATCTTCCCGCAACCTGCAGCACCAATGCCTTTGTTATTTTCCTCATAGATCTCTTCTGGTGCCTTCTTTTTGTAGGATGGGGTGGGAGAGACAGAATAAAGTACCTGAAAAAGGAACTCCTCAGGCTGTAAAATGACATGACTTCCCAGTTTCCTCAACAAGTGTGAGAGTAGTTAAGCCCATTGAGTGACTGCCTTAATGCTAGTTTTACTTAACACTTTTGGAGTCAGACTGGAAAATCTCATCTGCATGTACGAGAATAGCCTTGTAATTTATGGAGAACCAATCCTCATTCAGTTCAGTGCTTCCCAACCTTTTTCAGATCGTGGCGTATAGAAAATGGTAACATTTGAGGATGTAAAGGTGTGAGGCCACCACTCACAGCTGGCCAGAGATGCAGCCAGCCCAAGGGCCGACGAGAATTGATTCTCTTAGCCCACCTGTAACTCATATGCAGCATGCCAGTTAGAAAACCCTTTGGAAAATACAAATTTTTACAAAGGAAGACCACTCCAAATTCATAGCAATATTACTGAATTAGAACTCAGACCTAACTACCAGTTGTTAGAGTTTTAGCTAAAGTATAAAATTGTTGGAAAAAAAATAACTTCCTCACTGCTCTTGCACCTGGGAATATTATCTAATAAAAACAGGTAGTGATCAGAGCCAGGATGGGCTCTAAACATGTGAACCAAACAGAAACTTAGTAAACTCCTGATGGCAACTCGGGCAGACATATTTGTTTCTCCATGGGTTTCGCTTTAACAATTACCAGTCTCTAAACAAGATTGCTTTTTACGTGATCTTTATATGACATCTTAGTACAGTCTTACTTCAGAGATATTGTTAGGAAGTCTTGGTAATATTAAGCAACTCTTCAGGCTTAGGGTTGCTTTAGCGAAATAAGTAGATAATGGAAGAGACTCCAAACCGTGCAGGCCTCAACATGAGTATCTCCCCATCTATCTGTTCAAAATTAACTCTGGCTAATGACTACAATATGACTCAATAAGATATATAACCACTTTAGGAAGGAGGTTTAGTCATTTTGCCAGACACATTAATCGTAATCACTGATGCGGTGACTTTTGCCTTGGACTTCTTTATTGAAAAATGGCTGAACGGTGATTGACCGTTTAGGGGCCCAGTTTTCCCGTTTATTAAGTCCGTGGCATGAGATGGCTACCACATCGTATAAAACTCTCTATGAGTATACTTTGCTTAGTATGGTAGATTGTCTCAGAGTTCTATGTGAATCGAACATGCGTATAATTCATGTACAGTCGTGCGCTGCCCAGCTTTTTGGCCAAGGATGTACCGCGTGTACCACGGTGGTCCCACAAGATTATAATGGAACTGAAAACTTCCTGTTGCCTAGTGACATCAGAGCCATCCCATGGCAGCACAACACATTGCTCATGTGTTTCTGGTGATGCTGGTGTAAACAAACATACTGTGCTGCTAGTTGTACGAAAGTATAGCACGTGCAGTTGCGGTAGTGGGCTGTGCCGTCTGGTCTGTGTAAGTATGCTCTGTGATGTTCGTGCCACAACAAAATCGCCTAGCGATACCTTGCTCAACATAACCACGTCGTTAAGTGGCACATGACTGTTATGTAGATGTAGAACAATTTCAAATACATTAAAAGACAGAGAAATGTGGTGAGTCCTTTTATAAAACATTGCTACAGATATCTGCTGAATAAAAACCATGTTTTCAAAATAGGGGGGTTTGTTGTTGTTGTTTTGGTGGAGCACATCTATAATAGGTATTAATGAATACAAGAAAGTTACAAGAGGTGTGTGTGTGTACCATTTTCCGATAACTCATAATTAAATACCTAAATTTTAATCATCAGAGAAATGCTAATGGCACTGAGACAGTATTCTCTCTGCTAGAATGTCTTATCCAGCCCCACTGCCTTAAATATGTTACTGTGACGTAATATCAGTGTTAGAAAAGTATCGATTATAGTATCATAGTATTCCATGGTGCCACGAATCTAATTACGAGTACCGTCTCCACAGAACTTACTCTTCGTGTTGGATTTGGAATCAGAAAACCTGAGTTTCAGTCTTAGCTCAGTCATCGTCTGCCTGTATAACTTTGAACTGTCCCTTACTACCTTTGTAGCTGTTTCTTCATCTATGAAATGGAGATACTTCCTCCTGCCTTACCTACCCCATGGAGAGCCAACTAAGATACTGTGTAGCGATGTTCTGTGTATCGATGTTCTCTGTAAACCCGTGGACTACACAGATAGACGGTATAAAGCATGGAGTTGCTGAAAAGCAGGAATATGCCATCGTCCACAGAGTATGCCATTTGTAAACAACTGATTTATAGTCTTATCCCAAGATCTTCAAAAAGGGAATGGATGTTGGTCCTGATTGATTTGACTACTCCCATTGCTTGGGGCCTAAGATTCTATTTCATCCTATTTTGTTGCTGATTCAAAGTTCTTAGAGGGTCTAGTATTTTGTTAAGACTGTTGTATGGAACTGGAAATGTATTTGCCTGTTCATTTTTTGTTTTTGTTTTAAAGAAAAGAGGTGCCTTTAGATAGTCCACAGAACCTTTAGCTTGTAAGATAGAAAAACTGAAGGATGTAACTACTATATATAGCAAATTTTCATGGAAAGTGAGTTCAGAGTTCCAGCTTGGAGCGCCAAGGCACAACGTCCCTTATTTGTAACACTGGAAAAAGAAAGAGGGACACCCTGCTTCCCCATCTGTCATTGCTGAAATTTAGAAGCTTCCTAAATCCTAAGACAAATACTCTGGCCTGGGGATTAGGGATCCCTGTTATAAAAGGAAGAATGAAGCAGAGACATAAATTGAAGAGCTCAACAGGGTAAGCAGTAGAGGGAGGGCCAGGGCTTCTGGCCCTTGTGAGATTCCTGAGGACACTACCCGTTACACTTGTCCTCAGCCTTCAGACTGGCCCAACTACTTGCTTTTTCCTTGGCAGCCACCTGTTACTTGTAACCAAAGTTCCCCTTTCTCCTAACTGAAGGGGGAACAGAATAGCGTTTTACAGCTTCTCTTCTACCTTCCTGTCTCCAAAACAAAGTACACAGATCTTTGGAGATTTTCTAGGGGTTTATACTACATGGCATGACAGCTATTGGGTAAGAAGAGCCAATAAGAGGAAGCTTACAAAGGGTCCAGAATAATCCATGAATATTCCTGATAGTTGTTGGAGTGAAGATGGAACCACGCCTTCTTTGATCTTTTTAAGTCACCACTTGGTTTATAACCACAATTTCATCCTGACAGTTCTACTTACCCGTCACATTGGGGAATAGAAAGTGCTTTTCACGAGGAGAGGTCTGGACAGTTTGCATGGCCCTGCCGTTTCTTTCTTTTCTTTATGTTTGTTAACCTGTTTAGATTATGTAGATGGTAATATTTGTTAAATGGATATTTTGAAGATGGTGACTCTTAACTATACATAGAACTGGCAGTGTAAATAGCACAGGAATTAGAATTCAAAGACTTCTGAGACTCAATTTTCTCATTTGTAAAATAGGAACAATAAAAATATTTAAGTTGAGAGAATTAAATAAGTATTTTTTGTAGTTCTTCGTAAACTGCAAAACACATCTCAGTTATTGTTTATTATTCACTTCAAAGAAAATTCTGACTCTGTCATCACACAAAAAATTATATAAAACCAACAAAGTTTGGTTTGTTGCCACTATCGAAGGGGCTCATCTCCACCTGGCTACTGCCGAAGAAGTAGCCCTAGAAATGTCGGCAAGAAAGAGCATAGCAACTTTGGTTGTTTTCTCCTAGCTGCTAGCCATCTCGCTCCTGCAGACACTGCCTTAGCCAGCCTTGGAGCAAATGGAAGAAGGGAGCCAGTTTCCGGAATAAGAGGAGTAATAATGGGCAGGGAGGACGGAGAAATACCAGGTGGCAGCAGTCAGATGAGAAGCTCTGGCCACCCAGCTACCATGTTTCCCCGAAAATAAGACCTAGCAGACCATCGGTTCTAATGCGTCTTTTGGAGCAAAAAGTAATATAAGACCCGGTATTATATTTTATTTTATTATACCGAGTATTGTAGCCGGTATTATATTTATTATATTATATTGTATTATATTGTATTATATTATGTAAGACCCAGTCTTGTATTAAAATAAGACTGGGTCTTACATTATTTTTTTGCTCCAAAAGACGCATTAGAGCTGATGGCCCTGCTAGGTCTTATTTTTGGGGAAACACAGTAGTGACATATTGTCTATGTAAACTGGGCCTTTATCAGCAAGTGCCTGCATGACTATCAAATCACCTTAAAGTTATAAAGAGAAAAGAACTGGAAGAAGTATGCCAAATTGTTTATTGTGACTGCCTTTATATTAATGGCCTCCAGACTTTTTGAACACATACCCTACTAGTAAAAAAAATTTGAGCTCATCCTACTAGTATTTTAATATATCTATTATTTTATAAGATGATGTTCATTTTAAAACATATAAAACAAGACATTTTTTAAAGAACAAAATGTTAAATAAAAGTAAATGAATACAAGAAAGTTACAAGTGTGTGTGTGTGTGTGTGTGTGTACCATTTTCAGATAACTCATAACTAAATACCTAAATTTTAATCATTAGAGAAATGCTAATGGTGCTGAGACAAATTCTCTCTGCTAGAATGTCTTTATCTAGCCTCACTGCCTTAAATATGTTACTGTGAATTGAAGTTCTATGATTTCCCCATCTTAAAGACAGCTGTGTCTTAGACGGTAGGATTATTAGTGATTTTTTCCAACTTTATTGTTTCCTGTATTTTATAAATTTTCTACAATAAGCGTTTATTACTTTATAATCATGAAAAAAATAAAAACTTAATGTGTATACTATTATTTTCACTTTTAACTTAGTAGAGTAACTGTCAGAATTCTTTCATTCTAGTCCTTCTAACTAATTTGCTATTTGACTAACAGAGTTAAGAGAATCTCCCTTTGTCTCTAAACTTGTCTGTGTAATAATTTTTGTAACCTTATTTTTTTCCTTTAAGGCTGATTTAATTTAAGGTCTGGTCTATAAGACACCCTGTGGTCCTGAGAGTAAAAGTGTGACAGTGCCTCATGACTGTTGCAGTTGTCCTTGGAAACCCACCTGGCATTCAGCTCGGTGCTGTGCTTCCAGTCTGAACCTATCACAGCTGAATGCCAATGTGACTAAGGTTGACTAAGATAGATGGTGACAATTATGTTGAGTTTCATGGAAGGGAGATGGGAACTTTGTTTTCCATCCAAAAATATTTCTTTTGACAGGCAAGTCTGAAATATTACTTTAAGGAATATATGCTTTTACTAGGATGTGCATTTAATAAACATTTGTTCCACACCATAAAAACATAACTATGAATAAGACATTGTACCTGCTCTCCAAGAGCTCGTAATCCAGGACAACCTGTTCTGTTGTGGAGTTTGTCCACAAGGCCAAGGAGCAAGTTGAGGTTATTTAACACCCAGCCCATGCCCTGTTCACCAAGCCGCCCACTCTGGTCTGGGGCTGAATCTGCTCTGAGCAGCATTGTCAGCCTTAGTAGGTAAGAATACAGCGTGCCTAGTTAAATTCGAATTTCAGAAAGACATCAAGTAATTATTTTTAGTGTAAGCATAGCCCATGCAGTGTTCGGACTATACTTATAATCAAGGCTTTCTCTGGCAATTTTAAAAGAAAGAATATTTTGTGGGTCCCTCAAAGTGTTATGGGCCCTTGCCACTGTGCCCATTATGCCTAATGGATAGATAGGTCAGCAATCCCTGTGAATAAAGTCATTTGAACCTCATTTGAGTTGGGGTTTTTTCAGTCCTAGAAGTTAGAGGATTTTTGCTTATTTCTTGGTTCTTGGTTGTGTTCTGAATAGTTGAAATTGTTCAGCAAATTTGCCTCCAGATTAGTGAGGTATTGTGACTGGGCACATTGAATCCATGTTTTGAAATGTTGGGGCCTAAAGAAGTAAACTGGGTTGTGAAGGGTTAAATGAGGGCAGAGTGTGGAGAGAAATCAAGCTTTGAAAAATCTTGAACATAAGAGATAATTGCATACTGGTAGAAAACTCTGGAAAGCATTTTAAAAAAGAGGAATATGGTGATGGAAAGAGAACTGATTCTGGGTGGTGAACACACAATGGGATTTATACATGATGTAATACAGAATTGTACACCTGAAATCTATGTAATTTTACTAACAAATGTCACCCCCATAAATTAAAAAAAATAAAATTAAAATAAAATAAAAGAGAGATAACAAAAAATAAATAAAAATAAAGAGGAATATTAGGGATAAAAATCACAGAGGTAGAAAGAACAAGACCGAACAAATAAAGAAACAAAAACTCATAGACACAGACAAGTTTAGTGGTTACCAGAGGGTAAAAGAGGTGGAGGGTGGTAGGAGAGGGCAAAGGGGGTCAAATAATATGGTGATGGAAGGAGAAGTGACTCTGGGTAGTGAATACATAATGCAATATATAGATGATGTATTATAGAATTGTACACTTGAAACCTGTATAGTTTTGTTGATCATTGTCACCCCAATAAATTTTATTTTAAAAAGAAGTCACAGGGGTAGAAATTAAATGAGAAGAAAATTGACCTAATAGGCGCAGGAGTCATTGTAGGGTATATCAAGCTAAAAGCTGAGAGAAGGAGGGAAAATCTGTGGATGCAAGGTTGAGGCGTTTGGTTTCATCAGTGGTCATCTTAAGTGTCTAATGAGAAAACATGTCTACAAAACTGTCCCTTTGGCATTGAGAAGACTGTAGCGTGCTCAGTGCAATTTTATTTTCTTAATTAACCCTTTCTCCTAAGAGCTCAGAGGTCAGCATTTCTAGGTGATATATCTACCTAACTCATAATTAAGGCTCAGCCATTGCTGATAGGACTTAAAAATTACACAAATAGGAACAATGGACAACAAAATGTAGTGGAAATACCAGTGTGGCCTGTACTGTTTCAGCTCCCTCCTGGAAGTAAAAGCTTAGAACAGGTCACTTCACGTCTCACCCTGGGTTTCTCATCTACAAAATAACCGGAAGAGGGAGGAGAGGACTAGGTCCTCTTTAAGAGATACTCTGAGTATAAAATCTGATGACTCAGTATCTTTTTCACAAATCGGTACTAAAATATCCTTTAATATCACAAAGTGGGCTGCTCACCTATAGTAATTATTTACAGTTATTTGGGGTGAAGTTTCTCATTTCATTTCCAATCTGCATCACGACTTTCCCTTCTGATTGTCCTCTGTCCTACTTGCAGTACCATGAGGATGGTTACAAAGACCGCAGCCTAAGAATTTGCTTCGGGGTAAAATCTAATGGAGAGTTTAAGTTTAGTTGTCTGCCTAGTTGTAGCATGATTTATTTGAAACATCCTTCCTTTGGTATTCAACTTAAACATTTAACTACCAAAAAAAGAAGTTACAGACATCTGAGCATGAGAAATCAGAAATGCATGCAGGATATGCAAAGAGGCCCCATTCCTCCCCTTTCGCTGCCCAGTCTCCTGGTTGTTTTCAGTTGTACTCAGTTTTTTCCCTCGGTTTGGGGAAACCGAGAGTTGTAAGAGGTGCTTAATAACACTTGTTATCTTACTAGCTTAAATAATTAGTCTCTATGACTCTTACCTTCTCCTCTGTTAGAGAAGTCTGTATTATCCAATCAATAGCTTAACTATTGAGTGATCAATTCATTAACTAAAAGACAGAGATGACAGCCTTTGCATCTACTTACATTGTAAATGAAGCATATATGCCATCGATTCTAGATTATTTTCTTTAAAACTCCTTGTTATCACAGCATTCAACACTTGGGGCTAAGAGACATATTTTCCTGTCGAACACCGTATAATACGCATTCTTCCAGGGCCACAATAGAGAATGTAACAAGGAAGGAGTGATCTGCTGCTTCTGACACCTACACTGAGATCACCATTGATTCACTCAACACAAATGTATTAACTTCTCACTACGGACACATCACTAACACCAGACAGACAGAAGTCCTGTCGTCATGAAGGAAGACCAGCAGTAAATACAATAAATAAGTAAAGACAGTAAATGAGTCAAGTATTTAGTATGTGAAAAGGTGATTCATACTGTTGGGGGAACCTCGGGATAAAGGGAGGTGAGAAGAGGGGAAGTGTCGTTACAAATGGGGTTGGGGAGGAGGGTGCGTTGTGTAGGCCTGTGGAAAAGGTGACGTTTAAGCAACGCCTTGACTTAGAGGGGAAGAACCTTGTGGGATATGTAAGGGGAGAGCATTCTAGGCAGAGGGAACATAGGAGTGTTTTCCGTGTGCCAGGGATGCTGTACTAAGAACTGCAAGGACGCAGATAAATAAAACATGGCTCCTGTCCTCAGGGAGTTGACAGGCTAGAAACAAGATTCAGACTTGCAAATAAATGCAGCAATGAAGTTGTACAAGCACAGTGGTGGGTAGAATTTTTATAAAGGTCTCTATAGTGAACGATACAAACGAAGTAAAAAATATGAGAAATGATTCCCATTTCAAGACTGAAGCTAGGATAAGTGATGGACTGCAGTGCCTTACGAGGAGAGCTTTTTCCGCACCCTCTGCCCTGAACTGATTGCTCCCTCAGAAGTCACTGCCCCTTGGGGGGCGGGGGGGCTCGCTCTCACCTACCGCCAGGACTCCTTCTGAGGGGGTGTTTGATCTTTAGCTTCAGGCCCCGTCTGGGCCTCACAGTAACCTTAGTTAAGCTGAAGATTGGTGCTCTCATCTTCTCCTAACCGTGACTCTTGGCCCTCTGGGAGAATGCGTTCTCTGTATCATTTGCTGCTAGTGTCTTTGCTGGAAAGAAGGACTCAGGTGCCCCACTGCTCGCCCACCCAATCTAATGTGTTGGATTCCTGACAACCTAGGCAGAGGACGATTTTTCAGGTTCCTCTCAAGACCATTCGTTCAAGGCTCACTTCCTTTCATTCTTGCCTCCTCTGACAAGAATGGCAAAGGCCCTCCCTCCCCCAAGCATTCTTCACCTCTTGCTGTACTCTGACAGGTAGGTAGGATGTTTAATCCCATTTTTATGGTTGAGGGGGAGACAAGTCCTGAGAAGTGAAATAATCTAGCCAGAATCACACAGCTCTGAGGGATGGGGCCTGTACTTTTTCTACAGCGTCAAGCGACCTATCTCACACGGGTCTTGCCTCTCTTCCCTTGCTTTTTGCTAGCCCTGGGCTTGCATGAAACAGGATGTCACATATGTGAGTTGTCCGTGAAAGGTGCAGACACTTCCCGGCCCGGCCTGTTCACTGTTAGAACTGCCTGTCATCCGGGCAGCAGCCTTCTCACCGGCCACTAGGTGGTCCTGCACATAGCTGCCGGGCTCATCTGTTCTCTTCATCACAGTTCTTCCTCCTCAAGAACCTTCTTTAGTTCCCTGTTGCTTTTTATATTAAATCTCCTTCCTTAGTTTAGCATTCTGCATCTTCCTTGTATTGGCTGCCTACTCCCCATCTCTCTCAAAAGACTGTTTTCAGCCCTTAGTGCGGACTCAGCTGCCTCCACCACCCAATGGAGACCCGTCCCTCTTCCTCCAGGGACTCCTTTGTCACTGTCCCTACTGTACCAGGAATCATCCGAGATGACCCCATGCCAATGAAACTGTCCCCTTGTGCCATGTCCCCTCAGCCATTACGAGTTCATATTTACTTATGTTTTACTTGGTAGCGGTCCCTGAATATTATTTGCTCTTCCCAGCTAACTTGTAATCACTTTGGAGGCACAAACCACATCTCATAATTCCATAAATACCTGAACAGAAAAATATTCTTGTTAAGGGTCTGATCAACTAATCTGTTGTATCTTTTAGTTACCAGGTTTATAAATTCTTAATATTCTGAAAATTTTCACTCTTGTTTACAAAACTCTCAAATCCTACTAGTCAAAAAATAAAGTTTAAGCCTCCCAGCACACAGCAGTTTGGAGTTGCACTTTTAAACTCACTTCTTAATCCATTTCAGGGTTTCCAATTGTTCACAGTTAATTCTGCTTACCAAGGGTGTATTACACTTGCTTGCCATTGAATGATATGGAAAAAATGGCCTTTCTTTACTGCATAACTGACTTTACTTTTGTTCACAGGTTAAAATCAGCCCTTCTATTGCACTGCAGTATTATATTGGTGGCATTTTATTTAAGAAAAAAAAAAAAAGCTTTCTTCCACATGCACTTTTGTTACAAATCAGTTTATTGGGGCCAATCAATGGGCAGGGCCTGTGAAAGGGTGTGGATTATCTGGTTAGTCCTTTGTGTGGCAAAAGGCTTAGATTCTGCTTAGTACTTTGCTCATTCTTCATCATGTAAAGAAGTGGTTTTTTTGAAGGATCAACACCTGACTGAGTCTTGCCTTTTTCATGGTAATGTTTTCACCTGAGTTACTTCTTATGGTTCTAAGAATTAGTTAACTAATACTTATTTAACCTTGGAACAATGTTTATGATAATCCGATTGGCCGATAGGCATTTTATTTAGGCCTCTTCTTTATTGCAGCAGGACTAACAAGTCTCAGTAAAGAGTATGCTGGGACTAATTTTTTTCGCCCCAAATAAGATATCTCTGTACTTTTTTTTTCTTCCCATCAAGAGGCATGTTTTGGGGCTGTAGACTTCAGACTAGTAGCCATGCATTAACAAGTTGGATTTACCCTTTTGGATTAAGCTCTACTACTGTTTTTTAAAAAACTAGCGTTCCTATTTCATGCTGCGGGCAGCCTTTCCTCCAAAACATTCTGCCGTGCAATTTATTGTATTAACACATTCAGAGCTGCTTTTTCATGATAAAGCTTCTTCATGAGCATTACCACTAATTAATATACAAAATGACCCAGCACAATTTAATTATTTGGTAACGTTTTTCAGTGTTTTCTTAAAGATGACGCTTTACAAGTCAAGGCCTGAACTTGCCTGGGTCGTGACCTCTCTGCAGTGTTTGCAGTCTTGTTAAACAAGAAGAAAAGCAAAACATAAATTAGCGTCTCCATTATAAGTTGCTCTACATTGCCCAGTCTTTCAACACTCTGAAGAGAGTAGTCACTGTTAAGGTTTGGAGCAAGGTTCGCTGGGAAAAGAGCAGTTCCAGCTTTCTGGAATGAGTAAGAAGCTTCCTCCTCAATGCCATTCTTCTGGGGCCAACCTTGTCCTCCATGAGAGTGGAGCAAGATGAGGGAGTTTGAATTACGGGCTATGGAACATTAAAAACCTCAGGGGGGAAAAGAAGTAGCAGTTACCTTTAAAGGTAATGAGGATGTTCCACCCTGTGTGGCCTCTGGCATCTATTAGGCATGTATTAGGCTTCAGGAATACGTTCCTAAGTTTACCACTAGAATTTAGTGTTGAGAAACACTTAAAAGTACCACTTTTCTGTTATAGTAGTTTATAAGTCTTGATGTATTCGTAATTACCCCAACACCCCAGTTTTTGTTATTTTTGTCTTTGGACTTACATATTTCTTTTTTAGGAGGAACAGGACTTTATTGGGGAACAGTGTGTTTTTCCCAGGACCCATCAGCTCCCAATCAAGTTGCTGTCCTTTCAATCTTAGTTGTGGAGGGCGCAGCTCAGCTCCAAGTCCAGTTGCCCTTGTTCAGTCTTAGTTGCAGGGAGCGCAGCCCATCATCCCTTGCAGGAGTCGAACCGGCAAACTTGTGGTTGAGAGTACGCGCTCCAACCAACTGAGCCATCTGGCCTCCCAGGTGTTCAGTGGCAGCTCAGCGGCAGCTCGTTGTCTTCATTCTAGTTGCGGACGGTGCAGCCCACTAGCACATGTGGGAATCGAACCGACAACCCTGTTGCCCAGATCTCAAGCTGAACCAACTGAGCCATTCATTCGTTCCTGGACTTACGTATTTCTGTTCCTTCTGGCTTATAGTGTCCTCCCCCATTATCTTCCTAATCATCCTGCTCATTCCTTAACACTCCACTCAGGTATTACCTCTAGAGAAAAAAGGGATGTTCCTGTTACATGTTTCTTCCCTCTACCCGGCTGACAGACTTCCTGTGATAATCCTTACACGTTTCCATATTGTATTGTAATGATCTCTTTTGTATCTGTCCTCATTTACAAGGTCTATTCTGTATTCTCCTAGGAGCTTGGTAAAGGTCTGTTGATAATGTGTTTGACTTGTAGCTAGTTGATTTCTTGACTAACAATAACGATCACCCATTCATCTGATACGCCAGTCACTAGTTATACCAGAAGACTTCAACTTTTTTTCCTTTGACATGCCTTTGTTTATGTGGGTACGTTTTCCATTCTTGGCACAGTAGATGGACAAAAACAATGAGTAAGATTGAGACAGGTTAGCATGCATTATTGAGAGTAGTAGTGTAATGTTTACAAAACCCAAATTGAAATTGTTTTGGCATCTGTTCTTCAATTGCTTAAAATCTTTTCCTACATTTATTTTAATTTCCACATGATTTATTTTCCACATTTATTTTAACGTCCTGAGTTTCTAAGATCTGTGAATAGGTTTAATGATTGTATTAAAAGCTTTTCTGTGGAATGAGTGTATATAAATCTAGTGACATAAGTTTAAAATTTGTTCCTCTTCCATTTTCCAAGTAAACATTTTTAAAAATACATTTTTCTGCATGAAGAAAGTCAGTATACAATTTTGGATTCTGGATCTGGTTTCCATTCCTGGCTCTGTCATTTATTACTTACTTATCTTTGAACAAATTACTTATATCTGTGAGATTCAGTAGCTTCATCAGTAAAATAAGAGTTAATACTAGTACTTAATTCTCAGTTTTATAATGAACATTAAATGAGCAATTGCTTTAAAGAGGTGCCATACTGCAAATAGAAGTAAATGAAAGTCTCCATATTGAATGGTGAGATGCGCAGACCCTTCCCCGACCTCCTTCCAGTATGCTGGAAACTAGGCTTCATAACCCTCAGGAAGAAGACTAGAAGATTCTTCTCTGGGAAAAAATTAACACATCCTGACCTTTGAGGGACCCTCAATAATCAGCCAACTCTTATCTGATCATCCCTCAGTCTCAGAGCTTCAAGTCATTAGTTTAACTCTTAAATATAAATAGTAATCCAACGGTCACCATACTCTTGATGAAAGCCTCCAGTGAACAAATAGAAAGAAAAAAAAGGAACCCAGAGGAAAAAGACAAAACAGAGAACAGAAGAAAACATTTTTAAATCTGAAGTATTCACAGAGATCTAAAATTAGTTATTGTTATCGATGAAATATAATAGGATGTAATTTTTAAAAATTCAAGAAACCAGAAAGAGCTCTTAGAAATCAAAAATATATTATGAAAAGAGCTTAAAGGTTGGAAGATAAAGTTGATGCTAACCTAAAAAGTATTAGAGAAAGAAATAAAAACCAGGAGCAAAACAGAAAGAAAGAAAATTTGAAGATTAGTATTAGACCAGTATCCAACTAATGGAGGTTCTGAGGGGGGAAGGGATGGAGGTGCACTGCAGGAGACAGAAAATGAATGGAAGGAAATCTCAAAGAAATTTCGTAGAACTGACTGGAGTTTCCAGTTTAGAAAGGACCCATCTAGTGCCAACAAAATGAGTAAAAAAAGACTTTTCTCAAGGCACATAATTTTGAAATTACAGAACAGGGATAAAGAAAAGATTTCTTTAAAACTGTATGTTTTTTAAAAAGTTGGAAACAGAGAAAATTAAATTGGCATCTAAAGACAGTGGAGCAATGCCTTAAATTCTCAGTGGAAAATTATTTCTGACGTTGTTCTCTATACCTAGCTAAACTGTCAAGTATAAATACCGTGTACAATATTAAGAGTTGAATATAAGCATTTCCAGACATTCAAGGAAATTTTTAGCTTCCATATGTCAACTTTCTCAAGAAACTTTTTAAGTATATGCACCATGGAAAAGAGAGAATAAATGAAGAAAAGGGAAAGCTAGGAAATGGGTTCTAACAAGGAGAGAGGAAAGTTCTAGAACTGCAGCTGTGCAGGGGACCTAGAGAGCAGTTGATTCAGATTGAGCTCTGAGAACAGAAACCTTCAGGAGGAGAATGTCTTCAAGAAAACAAAACAAAACTTTAAAATCCCCTGACATGTTTGAATGTATTGAAAGGATATTCATGGTTGTGATTGTTTGGGGATGAACTTGTGATAGGTACCTGGTAAACAGCAAAGGGGGGAAATGGCAATTATTAACTAATAAAAACAAAATATTGCCCAAGAAAGGAAATTAATAGTATACTACATGGCTCAGCCATAAATCACATTTATACAATCATAATAAATACTGAATATAGATTTAACCAAAGACTGTAAAATAACTATATTTTACAGGATGAGAAAAGGGACATATGAGGGGTAAGTGCAAAATTGATATTAAATAGCCATCTTCCATAATAGGAAATCAGTAAGCAATATTTAAAGCTGAAAACAAAAATCTTAAAATTACAGTGTTATCTTATTTAAAGATAAGGAAGTAAAAGCCAGGAGAAAAGCTAAGAGAGTTGAAAATGGTTGCCTCTGGAGAGAGGGAATCAGGAATGGTGGCATAAGCCTGGTATAGCTTTTAAACATTTTTTGTGTATTTTGGGGTAAAAAATAAAAATGAAATTTAAAACTATTAAATGAGAGTTATGTAAAGCATTATGCCTTTCACAGTTAAATATTAAATAAAATGTAAACTATTATTATTACCCTATTCCTTAAAAAACATAATAGAGGCTTGCTAAGTAGGTGATACTGACTTTTCATTCATTCATTTCATTTTTTCCCGAATTTCCACCATCTGCCATGTTGCTTGTGAAAAATATATACTGAAGTGTCTGTTTGGTTTGTGTATCTCCCTGATTTACTAAGCCATTATTTTATTGATGTGACTGAAAAGAAACAGCTGTTGCCTCTTTCTGAATCATGTTGTTGATACTTTTCTTTGGAATTTGAAGAGGAAAATTCTGAATTTTTTTTTCTCTACTGCCTAATCATTTGCATTTCTGTGACTAAATAAATGGATATTGTTTGGGCTTACTCTAGTTCCCTAATCAGTTTTTTGTTTTTGTTTTTTTAAGATTTTGTTGGGGAAAGGGAACAGGACTTTATTGGGGAACAGTGTGTACTTCCATGACTTTTTCCAAATCAAGTTGTTGTCCTTTCAATCTTAGTTGTGGAGGGCGCAGCTCAGCTCCAGGTCCAGTTGCCGTTGTTAGTTGCAGGGGGCGCAGCTCACCATCCCTTGTGGGAGTCGAACCCGCAAACCTTGTGGTTGAGAGCCCTCACTCCAACCAACTGAGTGAGCCATCCGGGAGCTCAGCGGCAGCTCACCTCAAGGTGCCGTGTTCAATCTTAGTTGTAGGGGCCAGAGCCCACCATCCCTTGCGGGAGTTGAGGAGTCGAACCGGCAACTTTGTGGTTGAGAGCCCACTGGCCCATGTGGGAATCGAACCTGCAGCCTTCAGCATTAGGAGCATGGAGCTCCAACTGCCTGAGCCACCAGCCCGGCCCCCCCAATCAGTTTTATCCTGTGTATTTCAACATGTTTTCTCCCTATGATCAGGGCCGCAAGCTTCTTATCATTGGGACCACTAGCCGCAAAGATGTCCTTCAGGAAATGGAAATGCTTAATGCTTTCAGCACCACCATCCACGTGCCCAACATTGCCACAGGAGAGCAGCTGTTGGAAGCTTTGGAGGTGAGAATGAGTCAATGGATTGCTCACTGTTTATAAGAAAGGGGTTGAGGCTGGAAAAAAATGCTAAGGGGTGCTAGGTATCGCAGCTGGTGTTTAGTTTGTTAACCTAGAATATGGGACCTGGGCTATACCTTCAGTTATTTTCAGGAATTGAAGAAGAGATGACTTAGAAGTAAGAGTAAATTTCCCATTCTCAGTGTCAGCAGCACACAAACTGCCAGGAATGAATTATTCTGTGCCCAACATGACTAATGCGTATTGATGGATCAGAAACTTGGGATGGGAGGAAGGAGGCAAAGTAATCAATACATAGAAAAATCAGTCATTTGTAGCTTCCAGCCCATTTACTTGTATTTATTTAATAAATTGGAGCAATGATTAAAACCTTAGAAACTTCTAAAACGCTACAGAAGTAAAAGGAACAACTTTACTAACAAGTTCATAATATGGAAATGTTTTCTTCAGTATTTTTGAGGATGACAAAGTCTTTAATTTCTTTTTTTAAAAAATAGGTCTTCATTAAACTTTTGATTACTATCAATGTGCACAAATGACTTCGTGAGATTTGTTAGAAAATATTATCTAGTGACTTATTCAGCAGTGATGAAGGCGTCCTAAAATCCTCAAGACCCATAAAATTGGAGCATACTCCCAACAAAATAGAAATTATTTGTATGATAAATGTCTCCAGGTTACCTGTTTGAGCAGCTTTTGTGCTGGAGTTGGGTAAGAGAATTCAATTTAGTCTGCTTTGACACATACAGATTGTTCCTAGAAAGGAATGTTAAAAATTTTAACTGATATTTATTATGGACTGAAGCTATTTCCCCACCACCATCAGTAAATATATCTCTAAATTATAATGGAGGCCTATGGGAAAACAGGATTTAGGATACCAGTTTTCACTTTCATAATTACACTAATGGCTTTAGGAAGGTCAGATTCGATTTTAAAATGTGAGAGAATCCTGTCAGCTTGAACCAGTCAGCTAGCCCTTATCACTGCTTTTTTAAGGATAAACGTGAGGATTAGCTAATAATGCTGTTGATGCACTTCCTATAAAAATGCTTTTGTTATTTTTATTGTTTTGTAGCTTTTGGGCAACTTCAAGGATAAGGAACGTACCACAATTGCACAGCAAGTAAAAGGGAAGCCGGTCTGGATAGGAATCAAGAAGTTACTAATGTTGATTGAAATGTCCCTACAGGTAAGATGCTTCCTCCTCCGTATGAGTCAGACTCAGAGGCTTCATGATGTACCATGAGGTCTTATATTTCCTTTTGCTAAGGTTTTAATTAATTGTTATGATTCTCCTATTATTTCCGAACTCAAGTTGATATTAGTAGCCTGCTGCTGAGATCAAACAATAACATTGGTACTTTTCTTTCCCGCTTTTTAAAAATAGAACAAAATATTATAAAGTTACTTTAAGTTTTAGTTTCCGGAGTCACTCGATCATAGAACTAGAAAGGACTTCAAAGAGCAATTGCTCTGCATCTCCTCATTTTAGAGACAAACCCCAACTGTCCCACATGGGGTGTCAATGAGTCACCCAAGGTCACTGCCAGTTGATGGAGAGGGGCTGACATCCATCCGAGGTCTGGAAGCTACTGCACACGTACCAAAAGGGGTTTGGGAGACTGTGGTAAGGGACAAGGTAATTGAGTTGTGCAGGTTAGACTTCAGCCCCATACGTTTCCCCTGGCTGAGCTCCTAGAAATTTCATGCAAACTACTGTAGGGTTCGAGCATCCAAGATCACATAGGAAACTGCCCCAGTCTATTGCCTCGGCAAAGACGAATGAAACTTCTTTGCGACTTTTTCACGTCTACTGGCAACTTACCTTTCCTCTTTTTGGAATTCCACCCCTCCATGTACCCTTCCTATGTCCATCTTGTCCTTATCTGGTATGCTACTTAGATAATAAATGTATCCTTACCAAGCTCTGGGAGTTCAGGGACCTTGGCTGTCTCTCACTATTAAATATACAACCCCTGGAACAGAGCCAGACATGTAGTAGGGTGCTCAGTAACCTTGAATTGACTGAATCTATCCCAGGACCTGGGCTGCCTTCTACGCATTGTGTGTTACTGTTCAGTCTGCCATTCGGTCACTGTGAGCAGTGGGTGGCAGAGGGGAAGTTTCATTCACACCTGAAATAGGCTCTTGGACCAGTAACAAGTTATAAACACGAAGTGAATGCTTTGTAATCTTTGCTGGTAAATTTATTTGAAAATAAAACTATAGTTTTCAGAAACCTAAAGTTTAATCTCTTCTACTTTCACTTGGACTGTTTTTAAGCCAATTTATTTATTTTCCATTTTAAGCAATAAATTAAAATTACAGACTAATCACTTTGCTTAGGGTATTTCTGGGTAAAAGTCCACATACAGATGTATTGGCTCTTTCCGTGGAAGAAGATAAACCTGTCAGATAGTCAGCTCTACTCTTCATTTTTTTAGTTTCAGCACAAATTTTTTTTCCCGATAATTGCATGGAAGAAACTATGTGGGTTTTTCTCGCCAATCCCTACCCCTTCCTCTTCCTTTCATGCCTGCAGGTCAGTGATCAAGTTAATGCCTCTTATGTACGTGGGGTAGAAAGTGAGAGTGGGGCACTGAGGCCTAATCTTCAGCGAATGACACTTCATAGGCCTCTGAGTTTGAACCCCTTCATGTCAAATGGATTTCGTGCAGCTGAGTGAATTCTCTTTAGATCTGCCTTAGAGAGACGGAGCCTAAGTGAAGAGGCATGTAGTTTAGCAGAATATAAGTCATGTTACCTCTCTGTTCACCATACTCAATTCTGTTAAAACTTGCACACTGCTGAGGATCTGCTCTGACTGGATGTCACCTGAGGGAATAAAGTCATTTATCTAGATTACTTTTTTCCTCCCTTTCTCTTGACTTTTAATTCCATAGCTACAGGCAAGTCAGTAAGTCGTTGCTTACACATATTAAATATATTTAATGGGCAAAGACCTGCAAGTACTGACTACAACTGCGCTCCAGCCAGTTCCATTTTTTTTAGGAACTCGACAATTGATTCATATGTAATTCTATTCCCAAAGAGGAAAACTGTTTCTTTTGTTAGCTATTCACACTTTTTCTTAGTCCTTTGTAGTCTGACCTCTTAACTTTGATACATTTGAAACTTCTGTTGGATGTTTTTCTGGGATAGAAGAGAAGAAAACTTAAAAAAAAAAAAAAAAAGAAGAAGAAGAAAAAAATAAAAAACTGGTTAGAAGGGGAACCCAGTTTCACATTCACCCACAGCTGCACAGAGCGTTTGAAAGCTGTTCCTGGAGGGCAGGGAGTTCCCTCTTGGGAAACAGACTCCTGCCCTGGAACATTTTTTAAAAGTTAGGTGTGTTTCTTACAATAAAAATTCACCTTAAGGAATTAAAGATATTTTTAATGATCACTTTTTAGATAACTTCACATCTCTGGTGGACCAATGAGACTATAGTTAAACAAATTGGTATAAATATGAATAAAATGAATAATTAATAATAATGGCCTGAACCCAAAACCTGAACCAAAGCTCCTCCATCTTTCCTTAGACTCATGACACTGTTCTCAGTCACAGGAGACCCGAATTTCCCAGAGATCCTGTCAGTGGCCTCAGCCCCACTCTTTGTTTTTTTCAGTTTCGGCACAATGTTTTTCATTAATTGCAGAGAAGAAACTATGCAAGGAAGACCAAGGTTAAGAAAAGCTAAATTGTCGATCATAGAGAATTAATAAGCTATTTTTTGGTTTAATCAACATCAATTAATGGTTCCTTCAAGTTTGCTCTCACTTTTATGCCTTAGATGAGTCCTATGAATTGGATGCCATTTGCACACCCATGAGTGGCCACCACCTGGTCCCACACTGGCCCTCTCTGGCGTGCTGCCTCCTCACATAGCGCTAGCTAAGGGGCCACACAACTGAGGTGCCTGTGAGTGACCAGCTGGGTTATTTGGAACCTCAAATATAGCGACTCTCTAGGCTAGGAAATCCCATTCACTTCTCTTGAATGATGCAATCTGCTTTTCTGTGTATCAGAATACTGGTCAAGGAACAGGTAA